>NC_064634.1:3607500-3910000 GCF_023864275.1 Schistocerca cancellata | reverse complement strand
TGGTGTCACCGCCAGACACCACATTTGCTAGGTGGTAGCCTTTAAATCGGCCGCGGTCCGTTAGTATACGTCGGACCCGCGTGTCGCCACTGTCAGTGACTGCAGACCGAGCGCCGCCACACGGCAGGTCTAGAGAGACTTCCTAGCACTCGCCCCAGTTGTACAGCCGACTTAGCTAGCGATGGTTCACTGACAAATACGCTCTCATTTGCCGAGACGATAGTTAGCATAGCCTTCAGCTCCGTCATTTGCTACGACCTAGCAAGGCGCCATTACCAGTTACTATTGATGCTGTAAAACATGTACCGTCAAGAGCGATGTTCACCTATTATGGATTAAAGTTAAGTATTCTACCAGTTACCTCCTTTTTTCTGAACTCTAAAATCCGTGTCCTGTTCCAGACCTCACGCCAGCCTGCGTGAGCTTAAACGCGTGCCTTTCGGCTTCCTGTCATAGTGGGTTGGCTGTCTTGCCAATCCACAACAGAGACGATCACCAAACTCCAGTGGCAGACGTTACAAGAGAGGAGTTGTTCAACGCGGAGAGGTTTGCTATTGAATTTTCGAGAGAGCGCTTTTCCAGGAAGAGTCGGATAACATTTTCCTTCCTCCCACATGCATCTCTCGTAATGACATCGAGGAAAAAATTCCAGAAATTAGAGCTCTAATGCAGAGGCCTTACCGACAGTCATTCTTCACGCACGCCATTCGCTAATGGAACAGTGAAGGGTGGGTCTGTTAGTAGAAGAAAAAGCACCCTCCTCCAGACACCATTATGTTGCTTACGTAGTATGATGATGTAGACGTAGAAGAAAATATGCAGTTCACCCTTGAGTATGAAAAAAAGCAAACCCATACCTATTCTTGAATTTAAAATACCAAAAGAGAACCAGCAGGTGTGGAATAACAGAACCGCCAGTCTAGCAATGACGCAGATGAATCGTTTGGAGCTCAAAATCGTACGTGAACAATAAACATGTAAGAAGTGTACCACACAATTATCGCACTGTAGCATCGGGTGCAAGACTATCTTCATCCCACGGAGGCTGTAGTGTCATTCGTAACAAAACAAAGAGAGACAGCTTCGCAATAACAGAAGACACCACTGGACCCCTCCCCCTCTCAAAAACTCCAGCAGCCAACAAAGTACAGAACAGTTCTAGTTTAACTTAGATTATCAAACAATGGAAAATCCCGGATGGAATGTAACAAGAGAAAGAAAGTTGCCAATCACCATATAGCGGAGACGCTGGGTCACGATAGGCCCAACAAAAAGATTCACACAATTATAGCTTTCGGCCATTAAGGCCTTTGTCAGCAGTAGACGCACATACACACACTGGTTTCAGTTGTCTGAGACTGCAAATGTTTGTGCAAGTTGCGTTTTCGTGTGTGTATGTGTGTCTATTTCTGACAAAGGCCTTAATGGCCGGAAGTTGTAATTGTGTGAATATTTTTGTTGTGTCTATCGCGACCCAGCATCTCTGTTATATGGTGAGTGGCAACTTTCCTTCTGTAATATTGTTAATTTAGATTATGATATTTTATCTTTAGATGACAGTTTTCTGCATGTAATGACCAGATGAATCTACAATCGTCCGACCATTGACAGTGTGTTCTTTGATTGCTCTGGGAGATGGCTCGTTGGAAATAGAACATATGAAATGTTTGTTCACTTTACAACGCGAATGCATAAGATGATTTACTTAACTTGAAAAAAATCCTTTGCCACAGGAGTGCTTGATAATTTACCACTGCCATTAAGTATTAAAGCATCACTTGATGCACTAACTAAGAAACTGTTCTCTTCAAGTACAATGGTCAAGATCTACGAAAGTACATTTTCATCACAGGCTTTGATAACTCTTTGTACCCACTCGATGGTGTCTACTGATTCAGCTGAGGTCACTAGGTGGCGCAGAACGCTGCCACGCTCGGCCCTATATCGACCTCTGTGCGAGGTCGCTGCTGTGCTGGGAGAGAGGGCGTTGCAGATTACAGTGGGACGTCACTGATGTCGTGTGATGTCGATGCGCGCTGCCGATGTTGGTGTGGCGCCGCGGTCTTTGGACGATGCCGCACTGTATCCCACTGAACTGACGTCTGTGTTCTTGCAGATGTTGCTACGTCTGCCGCACCAGTCGCCATCTACATCTACATCCGTACTCCGCACGCCACGTGACGGTGTGTGGCGGAGGGTACCTTGAGTACCTCTATCGGTTCTCCCTTCTATGCCAGTCTCGTATTGTTCGTGGAAAGAAGGATTGTCGGTATGCTTCTGTGTGGGTTCTAATCTCTCTGATTTTATCCTCATGGTCTCTTCGCGAGATATACGTAGGAGGGAGCAATATACTGCTTGACTCCTCGGTGAAGGTATGTTCTCGAAACTTGGACAAAAGCCCGTACCGAGCTACTGAGCGTCTCTCCTGCAGAGTCTTCCACTGGAGTTTATCTATCATCTCCGTAACGCTTTCGCGATTACTAAATGATCCTGTAACGAAGCGCGCTGCTCTCCGTTGGATCTTCTCTATGTCTTGTATCAACCCTATCTGGTACGGATCCCACACTGCTGAGCAGTATTCAAGCAGTGGGCGAACAAGCGTACTGTAACCTACTTCCTTTGTTTTCGGACTGCATTTCCTTAGGATTCTTCCAATGAATCTCAGTCTGGCATCTGCTTTACCGACGATCAACATTATATGATCATTCCATTTTAAATCACTCCTAATGCGTACTCCCAGATAATTTATGGTATTAACTGCTTCCAGTTTCTGACCTGCTATTTTGTAGCTAAATGATAAAGGATCTATCTTTCTGTGTATTCGCAGCACATTACACTTGTCTACATTGAGATTCAATTGCCATTCCCTGCACCATGCGTCAATTCGCTGCAGATCCTCCTGTATTTCAGTATAATTTTCCATAGTTACAACCTCTCGATACACCACAGCATCATCTGCAAAAAGCCTCAGTGAACTTCCGTTGTCATCCACCAGGTCATTTATGTATATCGCGAATAGCAACCGTCCTACGACACTCCCCTGCGGCACACCTGAAATCACTCCTACTTCGGGAGACTTCTCCCCATTGAGAACGACATGCTGCACCCTGTTACCTAGGAACTCCTCAATCCAATCACACAATTGGTCTGATAGTCCATATGCTCTCACTTTGTTCATCAAACGACCGTGGGGAACCGTATCGAACGCCCTGCGGAAGTCAAGAAACACGGCATCTACCTGTGAACCCGTGTCTATGGCCCTCTGAGTCTCGTGGACGAATAGCGCGAGCTGGGTTTCACATGACCGTCTTTTTCGAAACCCATGCTGATTCCTACAGAGTAGATTTCTAGTCTCCAGAAAAGTCATTATACTCGAACACAATACGTGTTCCAAAATTCTACAACTGATCGACGTTAGAGATATAGGTCTATAGTTCTGCACATCTGTTCGACGTCCCTTCTTGAAAACGGGGATGACCTGTGCCCTTTTCCAATCCTTTGGAACGCTACGCTCTTCTAGAGACCTACGGTACACCGCTGCAAGAAGGGGGGCAAGTTCCTTCGCGTACTCTGTGTAAAATCGAACTAGTATCCCATCAGGTCCAGAGGCCTTTCCTCTTTTGAGCGATTTTAATTGTTTCTCTATCCCTCTGTCGTCTATTTCGATATCTACCATTTTGTCATCTGTGCGACAATCTAGAGAAGGAACTACAGTGCAGTCTTCCTCTGTGAAACAACTTTGGAAAAAGACATTTAGTATTTCGGCCTTTAGTCTGTCATCCTCTGTTTCAGTACCATTTTGGTCACAGAGTGTCTGGACAATTTGTTTTGATCCACCTACCGCTTTGACATAAGACCAAAATTTCTTAGGATTTTCTGCCAAGTCAGTACATAGAACTTTACTTTCGAATTCATTGAACGCCTCTCGCATAGCCCTTCTCACACTACATTTCGCTTCGCGTAAATTTTGTTTGTCTGCAAGGCTTTGGCTATGTTTATGTTTGCTGTGAAGTTCCCTTTGCTTCCGCAGCAGTTTTCTAACTCGGTTGTTGTAACCACGGTGGCTCTTTTCCATCTCTTACGATCTTGCTTGGCACATACTCATCTAACGCATAACGTACGATGGTTTTGAACTTTGTCCACTGATCCTCAACACTATCTGTACTTGAGACAAAACTTTTGTGTCGAGCCAACAGGTACTCTGAAATCTGCTTTTTGTCACTTTTTCTAAACGGAAAAATCTTGCTACCTTTTTTAATATTTCTATTTACGGCTGAAATCATCGATGTAGTAACCGCTTTATGATCGCTGATTCCCTGTTCTGCGTTAACGGTAACGGCCTGAAGATGGACTAAATTATAGATCGAAAACGGTTGCCAACCAAAATAAACATCTATTGCGATCGAGACTGCTTTACTCAGTTTCAGTATTTTACACCGATAGCTGTTCACTTTCCATTCAGATAATGCTTTCTAAAATTTTACCTTCAATTTATCACGTTAATCAAGATTCCGTTCTTCATCCAACTCAACATCATTAAACTTATCAGTCCTACATTCTGAGCAAAGTTTTCTGTTCGGTCGACTCAAGTGCCTCATCTCTTGCTCACTGCGACGTCAGCTGAGATTAGCGTTAGCGTCTGCTGTCGTACTTTTATTTCCCTCAAAAAAGTTTATTTCACAGTGCTACTGTCTTTTCGGCGTAGAAGTAAAACCAAAGTGTTCATTACTTGTACGCCTGCCTCCCACTTTCCTTGACACGTGCTTGTCTTTCTTTCTACTCGTATTTCTCCTAGTCCGTTTCCACAGGTGTTTTAAAAACATGGCTGTCTGTTTGTTTCAGTCCCGTTCGTCTCAGGGCTCAGGACATCTTATTCTGCCGTACATGGTCGAAGACACTCTCTCGGTCCACAAATACCTGGCGAGATTTTCAGTTATTTTCCTTTGCTTTGTTATGTGCAAAGATTGAATTGCTGACCTGGTACCCTTCTTTGAAACGAAAGCGTTATTCGTCCAGTTTATCTGCAAGTTTTCTTTGTATTCTTGTATATCTTATTCTGGGCAATAGTTTACAACCGTGACACTTCGGACTGAACGTAGAACAGTTTTCACGTATATTCGCTCTTACTTCCACCGTTATTTTCTAGAAATATGTTAATTCACGATTTTCATATAGCATGAGGATATGTGTTATAAAACCAGTAGGCAAACAGTATTTGGTGACTGTGGATTTGCGTGACACGAAAATGTTTTTGCTCTATGGGCGAAAGACCAGCACGACGAAGGAAACAAACATTTTCAGTACGTCGCGCCTCGCAGCTCTCAAACATTGAAGAATAGAATTGTAATCGCACATTAATGCACAATACCCTGGAGGCTTGCAAAAATGTACTAGGTATACCTCAAGACGTACTTAAGTACTTCTAAACAGGTGTTGGCAGTTTTGTGAAAGCATACGGGGCAGAAGATCCTGCGATTTCATATTACCTGACTGCATTTTGCGGTCTCTCTGAGCATATGCAACATTTCTGCATCCTCTGTTGAAATCTCATTTCATTCTTGACAAGGTCTTAATGACGCAAACGAGACTGAACATGTCGCAGCAGTTTCTTCGACAAGAACTTGCGAGACATGTACCCAAATGTAACAATTGCGTTAAGAGTATCTTTGCACGTGCCAGCGTCTGTAGCTTCTGCAAAATGTGGAATATGTGTTTCGATATAGAAATACTATAGTCTAGCATCGGTCTTTGTTAACAGCAGAAGTTAAATACAGGGCTATTACAAATGATTGAAGCGATTTCATAAATTCACTGTAGCTCCATTCATTGACATATGGTCACGACACACTACAGATACGTAGAAAAACTCATAAAGTTTTGTCCGGCTGAAGCCGCACTTCAGGTTTCTGCCACCAGAGCGCTAGAGAGCGCAGTGAGACAAAATGGCGACAGGAGCCGAGAAAGCGTATGTCGTGCTTGAAATGCACTCACATCAGCCAGTCATAACAGTGCAACGACACTTCAGGACGAAGTTCAACAAAGATCCACCAACTGCTAACTCCATTCGGCGACGGTATGCGCAGTTTAAAGCTTCTGGATGCCTCTGTAAGGGGAAATCAACGGGTCGGCCTGCAGTGAGCGAAGAAACGGTTGAACGCGTGCGGGCAAGTTTCACGCGTAGCCCGCGGAAGTCGACGAATGAAGCAAGCAGGGAGCTAAACGTACCACAGCCGACGGTTTGGAAAATCTTACGGTAAAGGCTAAAGCAGAAGCCTTACCGTTTACTATTGCTACAAGCCCTGAAACCCGATTACAAAGTCAAACGCTTTGAATTTTCGGCGCGGTTGCAACAGCTCATGGAAGAGGATGCGTTCAGTGCGAAACTTGTTTTCAGTGATGAAGCAACATTTTCTCTTAATGGTGAAGTGAACAGACAGAATGTGCGAATCTGGGCGGTAGAGAATCCTCGCGCATTCGTGCAGCAAATTCGCAATTCACCAAAAGTTAACGTGTTTTGTGCAATCTCACGGTTTAAAGTTAACGGCCCCTTTTTCTTCTGCGAAAAAAACGTTACAGGACACGTGTATCTGGACACGCTGGAAAATTGGCTCATGCCACAACTGGAGACCGACAGCGCCGACTTTATCTTTCAACAGGATGGTGCTCCACCGCACTTCCAGCATGATGTTCGGCATTTCTTAAACAGGAGATTGGAAAACCGATGGATCGGTCGTGGTGGAGATCACGATCAGCAATTAATGTCATGGCCTCCACGCTCTCCCGACTTAACCCCATGCGATTTCTTTCTGTGGGGTTATGTGAAAGATTCAGTGTTTAAACCTCCTCTACCAAGAAACGTGCCAGTACTGCGAGCTCGCATCAACGATGCTTTCGAACTCATTGATGGGGACATGCTGCGCCGAGTGTGGGAGGAACTTGATTATCGGCTTGACGTCTGCCGAATCACTAAAGGGGCACATATCGAACATTTGTGAGTGCCTAAAAATACTTTTTGAGTTTTTGTATGTGAGTGCAAAGCATTGTGAAAATATCTCAAATAATAAAGTTATTGTAGAGCTGTGAAATCGCTTCAATCATTTGCAATAAACCTATATATACATTAAAATACAATCTCAAAAATATAATGTTTAGTGGTGCTGAAGTAGTTGCTGTTAATAAAAATCTGTGCTGGATAATTTTCTTTGACCGAAACTGGCTACATAATAAAAAATAAAATCAACAGCAGCTTGAGGTGTTACATGACGTCATGTCTACAATTTATTAAATCTGTTGGGCACGACAAAACATATTTCACACTTCTTGGGTTGTGTGGAAAAACTGTAAGCCACTACCTACATTCCATTAACGTTAGATGAAAGGGGAAACCTCGTGAAATCACCCTCAAAACAACCGGCAGGGACAGTTTTGAGTGGCCTGGGACGTGACGACGGCGGTCCGCGTGTCTCCAGTTTGGCAGCCATGCCACGGCATCGCACTCGACAACGTTAAATCGACGGCAGACAATCATTGCTACAAATGCGTGACAAGTTTCTGATAAATAACAAATCCATAGCCCCATACTCCAGGAGTGGGCGAGTAATCCTCTTACCCCCCCCCCCCCCCGCCATCTTGCAACTCCTGCGATGTTAATTGTGGAAGCAATGCTTTTACACATGGACGTCGCATTTCCAAACATTGTAATTAAAATGGTTCCAATGGCTATCTGAGCACTATCGGACTTAACTGCTGTGGTCATCAGTCTCCTAGAACTACTTAAACCTAACTAACCTAAGGACATCACACACATCCATGCCCGAGGCAGGATTCGAACCTGCGACCGTAGCGGTCGCGCGGTTCCAGTCTGAAACGCCTAGAACCGCTCGGCCACTCCATTGTAATTAAAGAAACTGTGCAAAAGACGAGGCATATTTGATGAATACGAAATACGATATTTTATCGGTGCACGAAAGTTGAAATACAGAAACGGCACACAATCTGGCAGTCGAATGAGCACAACGTAGGGAGACAGGCGTGTGTGTGTGTGTGTGTGCGTGTGTTCGTGTGTGTGTGTGTGCGCGTGTGTGCGTGTGCGTGTGTTCCTCCGACAGTTCGAGAAAGGAATTTCGCTCTGTACCTTTTTTTCGTGTATCTGTCGACGGCGCTGCTCTTCTGCCTTTCGGCGAGTCGTCTGCATTCCTAAATAATTCTCGCACACAATCTTCAGAATTATGAAATAAAATACGGCGACCACACAGTGTGCCCTCCAGTATGCAGTTACAGCACAGATAACTGCCAGTTAGTAGCATGGAGGTAAAAAAAGAAAGGACGTGTCATTACGTCAAAAACTCGAAGCCGATGTCCGCCATCTTAACTGTCCCAAAACGTTAGGTTCACCGCGTTGACACTTCCCCGTGACGTCACTCCGACGTGGCTGTGCCCGGTTTCGACCGTGTCGGGTGCTATGATTATGTGGAGATGTTGTTGTTTCATTAAAAATGCCAGCTTTCATTGCTTAAGGCTGTACTAATCGATCCGAACGTAATCTGAAATTTAAAGTTATCACATTTTATTCGTAAGTGGAGCAATTCAAGGAATATTTTCTTTTGTGTACATGAATTATTGTTGTACTGTTTACTTTTATTGTAGTGGTTTTACTTCTGTCATTTTACTTTACTCAGTGTCCGTTCTTTCTCTCCTTCCCTGTGTTTTTCACTGCCTTACAAATCGCAAACGCTCAGACATCCGAGCCACACTGTATCAACGATCTCGTCCCCACACAACACGCGGCTACGTAACCGCGCTGATAGTTGCGACAGCTGCCCCTTTAAAAAAGATTCTGGCTAGAACAGCCGGATACAGCGGTCATGTGCATATCGATTTTCGTGTGTATGTGCTGTGCTTCCTTTAGGAAGAAGGCTTTGGATGAAAATTTGTGTGTACACTTTCCGTCGTTCCTGCCTTGTGCTCGTCGTGTGAGTAGTGATCTATCCTTTTCACACTATAGTTATTCCCTCATTACGTTTGTTGTAAATAATCCACTGCACTTCAACAGGAACAATGACATACATAATTACAATAACAGAAGAAAAAAAGTGACATTCATTATGTCACATTAAGGTTGTCTGTAGCGCAAACGGTTTTACAATGCGGCAACCAAAATTTTTGATCTATTATCCGTTGGTATAAAATGCTTGACACAAGGTAAAAGTCTGTAAGTAGAAACTAAACTGAAAACTTTTCTCTTTGAAAACTCCTATTCTGAGGAAGATTATCTATTACTGTAATGTGTAAATGGTGATGGGCAGGAATTACTGACCAACATCTGTCTAATTAAAAAACGTAGAAACCAATAAATGATCAGCATGAGGGCATATTTACAAAAAGAAATATTGAGATCAATGTATAATGATTCGTCCCGTATCATTACGAATTATCTTGCAAATGTTACATGGAACACGAAACTGAGTAACTAGCTATCGGTATATGACAAAGCGTGGTATTGACTTATATACTTTGAAAACCTCAAAATGAAATTCAAACGTAAAATCAAGCAGATCATCAAAGTAGATGAACATTCCAGTTGTGCTATGTTTGGTTATTCCTGAGAAACTTAGACAGCTACTGGCGACAAATAGTCTGGGAAATGAAGCAAACAGGCCACCGCTGGGAAGGTAGGCCTACATCTCAGGCTATCATTACAAAAAAGCTACTCACATACATGTTAAAGCAAAATATCCATTTTAAAGGCTCTTATGCGTTTGAGACTATTCCCTTAATCACATTTACAGCATTCCACAATGCCGAAAGATGTTTAAAAAGTATATCTTTGTTTTACTCTGTAAGTTGCTATTATTGGCCAGACACTGAATGACGCACCATAGGCAAGATTTCAAAGTGAGAAGATGGGTAAACTGTAGTAAGAGTGAACCACTACTAAAACAAGAACTATTCTGCATGGAGATATATCTCTATGCAATTCTGTTTCTTTGACATTTCAATAATCATTCACTTTGTTGACATGCACAAGTTCAAATGGTTCAAATGGCTCTGAGCACTATGGGACTTAACATCTGTGGTCATCAGTCCCCTAGAACTTAGAACTACTTAAACCTAACTAACCTAAGGACATCACCCACATCCATGCCCGAGGCAGGATTCGAACCTGCGACCGTAGCGGTCACGCGGTTCCTGACTGAAGCGCCTAGAACCGCACGGCCACACCGGCCGACTGACATGCACAAGATACGATAGCATGCCTTGTTTCTTTCCTCATTGCACACGTTTATGAGCTATCAGAGAACACGTAGGTAAGTTTTTTGCAAACATGAACACTAAACAAGTTTTGCATTCGAGTTGAAAGCTAAAATGTAACGAACAAGAAACAGTACCGATACGAGTAAGTAAACAAGCATTGGTTTCGGAGTTCAAGTTTCATTTGCTATCGATACAAAGACAGTAAAGTGGAATTATATGGATTACGAAAGCATGCTTTTCACATCACTTCCTTCTGTTTCTGGTTATCTGAAGTACAGCAGCAAAAAAGAAGTTACGTTAACGAGGACAAATGTGTCTTGTTACTAGAGCAAATACGCATTCAAGAACAGAAAAACTTTCGAAATTGCCTTCCTGACACTGTTATCCGTGTAAGCTCTATGAGTTTTAGTGTTTAGAACTTGCTGCGTGTACACGACAGAAATGATGAAAAAGAAGCAATCGTAAACGATAGTCTACTTCTGTTTTGGGCTACTTAAAGCGGCGGCAGGCGTCTCCCACTATGGCAACGTACAGCGTAAGTCTGTAGCGCCACCTCCCGTCTTTTATTACCTTCGTTATTATCATCCTCTAAAAATCATCGGTATCGTAAAATAACTGTTACTGTAACCATTGTTATCGCAAAATAACCGTTTGGCCCATATTCTTTGCAGCTACAATTCAATACGCCACGATTTATGAACTGTCGTCAGCAACAACACAATAGCACGACACACGGATAGCATCATCACCACAAAAAATTCAGGGGCGTCAGCGGTTGCGACTTAGAGTACGAATATCTATGGAGTGAGCATAGCGTTCTGCGCAGGACGCCGACATCAAACTATAATTGTTACTTAAGTATAACACTGTTTGTTGACAGTTAGCGGTAATAGCGTTATTTGAATACTACATGGACCTGTCTTGTTTTTATACAGCTTTTTTTATTAGTTATAGTTGTTTCCCTTCGACGAATTTACTATGCAGAAGTTGGCTTTGGTTATAATGGTTACACATTGTATATTTAATTGTATGAATGGCAGTGAACTTGAAAACTCTTGAAGTGGAACAATACAACGGTTGAAGCAATGATAAATCCCTGCGTGAAATGGAGAAATTGTTAAAATTTCGCCGGCCGTAGTGGCCGTGCGGTTCTAGGCGCTACAGTCTGGAGCCGAGCAACCACTACGGTCGCAGGTTCGAATCCTGCCTCGGGCATGGATGTGTGTGATGTCCTTAGGTTAGTTAGGTTTAATTAGTTCTAAGTTCTAGGCGACTGATGACCTCAGAAGTTAAGTCGCATAGTGCTCAGAGCCATTTGAACCATTTTGTTAAAATTTCAATTTCATGAATTGTTTGACTCAAATGATTCTTCGTCTCGTAGAGCTAAAGTTTAAAATATGCGTGACAAATTTGGGTCAGACAACATGGTCAGGTTAAGTGGACAATGTGTCATCTCTGTTATCAGCCTCCTCTTAGCACTATGACTGAAGGCCTATATAATACGAACTATAAAAAGACAGGGTCGTGTCTCGCTTCCTGCAATTTACACATCGTTGACTTAATTAAAGTCCTGCAAGCAAGTTCTGTCGACTTCTCTGTCAGTACTGCAGTATTGTTGGTGTGCGTTTGGATGGTTTGGGAGATATGGAGGTGTGAAGGGTTTAAGACCCAGCTGTCCCCTTCACTCCAACAGCATATAAATGGTAGAGAAATATTTCGGTTTGATTTTTTTTCAAGATGTCCCGATAACGTCATAAATGTTGTAGACAGTTTAGGAATGTTCTCGAATGTCCTAGAAATTGCTCGAATAGGCTTAAATGTTCTGTAATATGATGTTTTAGATGGATGTCGAATGCTCTTGACTTAAAAATACTCCAGATTTTGTTCCAGAAGTTTCAGTGTCTGGGACTGTATGAAGAAAATTTCACCTCGTTTACGTCAATCTCGAAAAACAAAACAAATATTAGGTCCTTCATTCGTGTGGCCATAGTGTACGTAGTAGTTTTAAAATTCTTGAAGGTGTTTTTGTTCTGTCGTTGCAGCTTCAAAAATGCGCGATTTTTTTCACCAGACGCGTTTCGTTTTATCGAAGTAAAGTATCATCTGTGGTGTGTAATTAAGTTATTTACATTTTGATTTGCTTTTAGATCGAGAAAGAATTCGTTACGGTGATTTTCGCTTGATTTCTCCCTTGCATCTGGAAATGCTGTGTGCTGTTTTTCAGCGCTGGACACTGATAAACTGCAGCACTATGCATTTCTTATGTTTTTCACAACACACATTTATGCTCACCACTGTATTCTGTTTGTTTTTGTACTTGTAAGTACGTTTTGTGAAAAGCATAAAACATGTATAGTGGTGCAGAATAACTAAAAATTAAACCAAAATTATCATTGTCTAACGCAGAAAAACAACTATGTGCCAGCACACAGTATTTCCCTATGTAAGGGAGAAGTCAAGCGAAAATCACCGTAAGTACAAATCAACATATTCTTAACGAATTGTTTCTCGATCTAAAAGCAAATCAAAATGTAAAAAACTTAATTACACACCACTTATGATGCTTTACCTCAATAAAGCGAAACGCGTCTGGTGAAAAAAAAATCACGCATTTTTGTAGCTGCAACGACAGAACGAAAATACCCTCAAGAATTGTAAAGTTCTTTTTGACTTATTCTGTATATACACATACAGTTATAGCACATTTAAAACTCACGCCCATACCCGAAACAGAAGTGCAAATCCCGATCTCCATTCCACGACGTAACATCGATTGATCGAGATCATCGATACTGGCTGATGAAGACTTGACAGGATCTGCCTGGTCCCACCGAGATTCCCAGAATCCTAATCAACCTTGGACGATAGGCCTTCTTGCTGCTGGAATGTTCCGGCCACAGCTACAAGAGGTCCTGCGGGCGGTGTGCGCCCAGGGCGCGTTGAGGACCTGGAAGCACGGCCGCCAGCTGAGGGTGGTGCAGTCACTGGCTGGGCTGCTCTCGACACGAACAGAAGGCCGCAACGCCTCTTGGCATCGTGTCTCATCACCTGTCACTTATGATCTTCCCACTCTCTACATTTCAAAATTCTGTCGTCCGCCCCCGGTAGCTGAGTGGTCAGCGCGACAGAATGTCAGTCCTAAGGGCCCGGGTTCGATTCCCTGTTGGGTCGGAGATTTTCTCCGCTCAGGGACTGGGTGTTCTGTTGTCCTAATCGTCATCATTTCATCCTCATCGACGCGCAGGTCGCCGAAGTGGCGTCCACTCGAAAGACCTGCACCCGGCGAACGGTCTGCCCGACGGGAGGACCCAGCTACACGGCATTTACATTCACAGGTCTGTCACTCCTGAATGGACATCCATACAGTCCAGACGAACACGGAACGTTGCTACTCGTGTTTCCAGCGTTAAAAAAATGCTGTCTTTACGATACTTTGGGCTCATGTTCGCCCGAGACCACTTTTTCCAATAACAGCGGTATCACAGCTGAGAGATGGAACGCATACGTTGCAGATAAAGACTTTGATTGCATTTTATCTTGGGGATCTTGATGAGGTGCACTTACGAGATACGATACTTTTGCGGCTTTCCATCAGCAGAAAAGCTCAAGGGCGTCGTTTTCCCCCATTTTTTCCTTCGTTCCAATGATTAATTATTTGTCCCAGATGATTTCCACCCAATTGACGAAATAGGAAAAAAGGAACAAAACATGCAGTGGACATTATTTGTCAGACAGTGATACACATTAAGAAGGCAATTATAAAATTCCTCCTCTTCATTGAATGAGGGTAATGGTTAAAACACCTGATTATTTTTTCCAAAGCAGCAGGGATCCAGAATACAGTTACACAGAATAAGTAATTCTTTGACCCTCACTCAATCGCAAATGACAGTTATTCACATGAGCACCTTCGGTATCGAAAAAGGGCATTAATCGAAACTAACAGAGCACCAGGTCATAAAAAAAACCTTTTGAATTATTATTATTATTATTATTATTATTATTATTACCATCCGATTCATGAGTCTTCTGACTGGTTTGATGTGGCCCGCCACGAATTCCTTTCCTGTGCCAACCTCCTCACCTCCTCACCTCCTTGTAGCACTTCCAACCTACGTCCTCAGTTATTTGTTGTATTTTTTCCAATTTCAGTCTTCCTCTACAGTATTCGCCCTCTGCAGCTCAATCTAGTACCAAGGAAGTTACTCCCTGATGTCATAACACATGCCCCATCGCCTTGTCCCTTCCTCTTGTCAGTGTTTTCCATATGTTCCTTTCTTCACCGATTCTGCGGAGAAACTCCTCATTTCTTATCTTACCAGTACACCTGATTTCAGATATTCTTATGAAGCAACACATTTCAAACGGTTGTTTTCTCTTCCGTTCCGGTTTTTCCCACACTCCATTTTTCACTCCCATGCAAATGCTGTACTCCAAACGTATTTCTCAGGAATTTCTTCCTCAAATTATAGCCTACGTTTGATAGCAATATCCTTCTCTTTCCATGACCTCCTTGCTTCGTCCGTCGTGGGTTATTTTGCTTCCAAGGTAGCACAATTCCGTAAGTTCATCTACTTCGTGATCAACAAATTTCATTTTCAGTTTCTCGCTATTCTCATTTCTGCTGCTTCTCATTACTTTCGTCTTTCTTCGCTATTACTCTCTGTCTATATTCTGTCCTCATTAGACTGTTCACGCCGTTCAACAGATCCTGCAGTTCTTCTAAAGTTCAAAATGGTTCAAGTGGCTCTGACCACTATGGGACGTAACATCTGAGGTCATTACTCCCCTAGAACTTTGAACTACTTAAACCTAACTAACCTAAGGACATGACACACATCCATGCCCGAGGCAGGATTCGAACCTGCGATCGTAGCGGTCACGCGGTTCCAGACTGAAGCGCCTAGAACCTCACGGCCACACCGGCCGGCTCTTCTTAAGTTGCACTGAGGATAGCGATATCACAAGCGAATCTTCTCATTAATATCGTTTCACCTCGAATTTTAATTTCAATCTTGAACTTTTATTTCCGCCATAGCGCCTACAATGTATAGATTGAACAGTAGGGGTGAAACACTGCACCCATGCCTTACACTCTTTTTAATCCCAACAGTTAGTCACTGGTGTTCTATTTCCCTCTTGCTTCTTGTACATATTGTACACTACTCGTCTTGCCCTATAGCTTACTGCTATCTTTGTCAGAATTTCGAAATGGTTCAAATGGCTCTAAGCACTATGGGACGTAACATCTGAGGTCATCAGTCACCTAGACTTAGAACTACTGAAACCTAACTAACCTAAGGACATCACACACATCCATGCCCGAGGCAGTATTCGAACCGTAGCAGCAGCGCGATTCCGGACTGAAGCACCTAGAACCCAGAGTTTCGAACATCTTGCACAATTTCCAACGCTTATTGCGGATCGCTAAATCTTGTGACCGTGTCCTGATATTTCTTCACTCTTGCTTCTACACTAAAGAGCCAGAGAAACTGGTACTCCTGCCCTATATCGTGAGCGCCCCCGCGAGCGCACAGAAGTCCCGCAACACGGCGTGGCATGGACTCCACTGATGTCTGCAGTAGTGCTGGAGGGGAGTGACACCGTGAATCCTGCAGGGCTGTCCATAAATCCGTAAGAGTACGAAGGGCTGGAGGTCTCTTCTGAACAGCAAGTTACAAGGTATCCCAGATATGCTCAATAATGTTAATGTCTGGGAAGTTTGGTGGCCAGCGGAAGTGTTTAAGCTGGAGCCACTCTGTAGCAATTCTGGACGTGTGGGATATCGCATTGTCCTGCTGGAATTGCCCAAGTCCGTCGGAATGCATAATGGACACGAATGGTTGCAGGTGATCAGACAGAATCCTTACGTACGTGTCACCTATCAAAGTCGTAGCCGCTGTAGCCGAGCGGTTCTAGGCGCTTCAGTCCCGAACCGCTACGGTCGCAGGTTCGAATCCTGCCTCGGGCATGGATGTGTGTAATGTCCTTAGGTTAGTTAGGTTTAAGTAGTTCTAAGTCTAGGGGACTGATGACCTCAGATGTTAAGACCCACAGTGCTCAGAGCCATTTCGACATCAAAGTCGTATCTAGACGTAGCAGGGGTCTCAGATGACACTAGTTATTGGCCCAGCACTGAAATCTGTAGCAATTTGAGGAAGGATTGCACTTCTGTCACGTTTCAACGATTATCTTCAGTCATCGTTGGACACGTTCTTGCAGGATTTTTTTCCGACCGCAGTGGTCTCGGAGATCTGATGTTTTACCGTATTCCTGATATCCACAGTACACTCATGAAATGATCGTACGGGAAAGTTTCCACTTCATCGCTACCTCGGAGATCCTGAGTGCCATCGCTCGTGCGCCGACCACAACACCACGTTCAAATTCACATAAATCTTGACATCATGCCACTGTAGCAGCAGCGGCCGATCTGTCAACCGCATCAGACACTTGTTGCCTTATATGGGCGTTGCCGACCGCAGCGCCGTATTCTTCCTGTTTACGTATCTCTGTATTTGAATAGGCATGCCTATACCAGTTTCTGTGGCGCTTCGTCAGAACTATCTCATTGGTGCCTTTACCTTTCCTAAAGCCAAACTAATCGACATTTAACAAACTCTCAATTTCCTTTTCCGCTTTTTCTGTATAATATTCTTGTCAGCAACTTGGATGTATGAGCTGTTAAGCTGATTGTTCCAGTGTTCTCGCACTTGCCTCTTCGTATCTTCGGAATTGTGACGATGATGCTTATTCCGAAAGTCAGATGGTATGACGGCAGTCTGATAGATTGTATACAGGAATTTGATTAGCCCTTTGGTTGCCACTTCGCCCAATCATTTTAGAAACACCGATAAAATATTAGCTATCCCTTCTGCCTTACTTGACCTTAAGTCTTCCTCATGAATACTGTGGTAAAGTACATTGCGCAGTTATCCCTGTAACCAGTTCATGTGCATCTCTGACGTAACAACTGGTTTCGGTTACAGGAAAAGACTGCAGGACACTTACTTCTGCTTACAAGAACTGAATTGTTGTTGTTGTGGTCTTCAGTCCTGAGACTGGTTTGATGCAGCTCTCCATGCTACTCTATCGTGTGCAAGCTTCTTCATCTCCCAGTACCTACTGCAACCTACATCCTTCTGAATCTGCTTAGTGTATTCATCTCTTGGTCTCCCTCTACGAATTTTACCCTCCATGCTGCCCTTCAGTACTAAACCGGTGATCCCTTGATGCCTCAGAACATGTCCTACCAACCGATCCCTTCTTCTAGTCAAGTTGTGCCACAAACCCCTCTTCTCCCCAATCCTATTGAATACCTCCTTATTAGTTATATGATCTACCCAGTTAATCTTCAGCATTCTTCTGTAGCACCACATTTCGAAAGGTTCTATTCTCTTCTTGTCCAAACTAGTTATTGTTGATGATGATGATGATGATGTTTGGTTTGTGGGGCGCTCAACTGCGTGGTTATCAGCGCCCGTACAATTACCCAATCTTTGCTCAGTCCAATTTCGCCACTTTCCTGGATGATGATGAAATGATGACAACAACACAAACACCCAGTCATCTCGAGGCAGGTGAAAATCCCTGACCCCGCCTAGTTATTGTTCATGTTTCACTTCCATACATGGCTACACTCCATACAAATACTTTCAGAAACGACTTCCTGACGCTTAAATATGTATTAGATGTTAACAAATTTCTCTTCTTCGGAAATGCTTTCCTTGTCATTGCCAGTCTACATTTTATATCCTCTCTACTTCGACCATCATCAGTTATTTTGCTCCCCAAATAGCAAAACTCCTTTACTACTTTAAGTGTCTCATTTCCTAATCCAATTCCCTCAGCATCACCCGACTTAATTCCACTACATTCCATTATCCTCGTTTTGCTTCTGTTGATGTTCATCTTATATCCTCATTTCAAGACACAGTCCATTCCGTTCAGCTGCTCCTCCAGGTCCTTCGCTGTCTCCGACAGAATTACGATGTCATCGGCGAACCTCAAAGTTTTTATTTCTTCTCCATGGATTTTAATTCCTACTTCGAAATTTTCTTTTGTTTCCTTTATTGGTTGTTCAATATACAGATTGAATAACATCGGGGATAGGCTACAACCCTGTCTCACTCCCTACCCAACCACTGCTTCCCTTTATACCCCTCGACTCTTATAACTGCCATCTGGTTTTGTACAAATTGTAAATAGCCTTTCGCTCCCTGTATTTTACCCCTGCCACCTTCAGAATTTGAAAGAGAGTATTCCAGTCAACATTGTCAAAAGCTTTCTCTAAGTCTACGAATGCTAGAAACGTAGGTTTGCCTTTCCTTAAGCTATTTTCTGAATTTCTATTTTCCAAGCTATTTTCTAAGATAAGTCGTAGGGTCAGTATTGTTTCAAGTGTTCCAACATTTCTACGGAATCCAGAAGTGAATTAAAGAGCAATGTCTGTTACTACTGCCCGCTGGAAGATCGTAGAGAATATTCAAAGTTGTTGGAAGAAAACTCGCTGCTGTCATATTATCAGCTCAGATTCAGGAAAAACAGCTAGTGTGAAACATAGTTTGCTGTATTGACACACGATATTTCCCCCTCCATGCGTGGCTAGCAGTATATCATGTGAGAAAATGGCAAGTCGAGTTTCGCACGAGCAATGCTTTCTAAAACCATCCTAATTTGGGGACGTAAGCTTCTAAGTCATCATCATCATCATCATTTAAGACTGATTATGCCTTTCAGCGTTCAGTATGGAGCATAGCCCCCCTTATACAGTTCCTCCATGATCCCATATTCAGTGCTAACATTGGTGCCTCTTCTGATGTTAAACCTATTACTTCAAAATAATTCTTAACCGAATCCAGGTACCTTCTCCTCGGTCTGCCCCGACTCCTCCTACCCTCTACTACTGAATCCATGAGACTCTTGGGTAACCTTGCTTCTCCCATGCGTGTAACATGTCCCCACCATCTAAGCCTGTTCGCCCTGACTGCTACATCTATAGAGTTCATTCCCAGTTTTTCTTTGATTTCCTCATTGTGGACACCCTCCTGCCATTGTTCCCATCTACTAGTACCTGCAATCATCCTAGCTACTTTCATATCCGTAACCTCAACCTTGTTGATAAGGTAACCTGAATCCCATACAACAAAGTTGGTCGAAAGATTGAACGGTGCACAGATAACTTAGTCTTAGTACTGACTTCCTTCTTGTAGAAGAGAGTAGATCGTAGCTGAGCGCTCACTGCATTAGCTTTGCTACATCTCGCTTCCAGTTCTTTCACTATGTTGCCATCCTGTGAGAATATGCATCCTAAGTACTTGAAACCGTCCACCTGTTCTAACTTTGTTCCTCCTATTTGGCACTCAATCCGTTTATATTTCTTTCCCACTGACATTACTTTCGTTTTGGAGATACCATAGTCCTTACATTTCTGATCTAGCTCTGAAATATTACTTTGCAAACTTTCAATCGAATCTGCCATCACAACTAAGTCATCCGCATATGCAAGACTGCTTATTTTGTGTTCACATATCTTAATCTCACCCAGCCAGTCTATTGTTTTCAACATATGATCCATAAATAATATGAACAACAGTGGAGACAGGTTGCAGCCTTTGCTTACCCCTGAAACTACTCTGAACCATGAACTCAATTTACCGTCAACTCTAACTGCTGCCTGACTATCCATATAAAGACCTTTAATTTGCTTGCAAAAGTTTGCCTCCTATTCCATAATCTTGTAGAACAGACAATAACTTCCTCCTAGGAACCCGGTCATATGCCTTTTCTAGATCTATAAAGCATAGATACAATTCCCTGTTCCACTCATAACACTTCTCCATTATTTGCCGTAAGCTAAAGATCTGGTCCTGACAACCTCTAAGAGGCCTAAACCCACACTGATTTTCATCCAATTGGTCCTCAACTAATACTCGCACTTTCCTTTCAACAATACCTGAGAAGATTTTACCCACAACGCTGATTAAAGAGATACCTCTGTAGTTGTTACAATGTTTTCTGTTTCCATGTTTAAAGATTGGTGTGATTACTGCTTTTGTCCAGTCTGATGGGACCTGTCCCGACTCCCAGGCCATTTCCGTTATCCTGTGTAGCCATTTAATACCCGACATTCCACTGTATTTGATGAGTTCCGACTTAATTTCATCCACCCCAGCCGCTTTATTGCACTGCAATCTATTGACCATTTTTTCCACTTCCTCAAATGTGATCCTATTTCCATCATCATTCCTATCCCATTCTACCTCGAAATCTGAAACATTACTGATCGCATTTTCACCTACATTGAGCAACTCTTCAAAATATTCCCTCCATCTGCCCAAGGCATCCACAGGATTCACCAGCAGTTTTCCTGACCTGTCCAAAATACTTGTCATTTCCTTCTTACCTCCCTTTCGGAGACTGCTAATTACACTCCAGAATGGTTTTCCAGTAACTTGACCCATAGTCTCCAACCTGTTTCCAAAGTCTTCCCACGATTTCTTCTTGGATGCTGCAATTATCTGTTTGGCTTTGTTTCTTTCTTCAACATAAATTTCTCTGTCTACCTGGGTTCTGGTATGTAGCCATTTTTGATACGCGTTCTTTTTCCTTTTACAGACTGCCTTGACTGTATCATTCCACCAAGCTGTTTGCTTCATCCTACTTTTACACACTACTGTTCCAAGACATTCTTTAGCCACTTCTAGTACTGTGTCCCTGTACCTTGTCCATTACTTTTCCAATGACTGTAATTGACTACATTCAACTAACAGCTCAGCTTCTAAGTCTCAAGAAAATTTAATATATTCGAACTGAGAATATGTTCAAGGATTCTGCAGCATACCGAAGTTAGCGACATTGGTCCGTAATTTTGAGTGAGAATATGTTCCATGTGGAGGCGACATCGGGTTGGAGAGATGCGGGCGCTGCTGCACCAGCAACGGCTCCTCTGTCAGCACCTCCCAGAGCTCGGGTTGATGCAGCTGTTGCCCACGTGGCCTCTCCTTGAACGAGGTTCATGAACTTCATCTCCGCATGTGATGAGGAAGTGCCCTCTTGTCTTGAGGACGGGTCATTATGAGTTGCACTCTCTGTGTTAAATGCGCCCTGAGTGTTCAGCTTCACACGCACAAAACTGCCGTTGCCATGGGGCTAATCTTTGTTCGCGTTATTACCCAGTTAAGAGACTGTGTTCCAAGTTGCTCTGCAACTGCTGTCTCTAATCTCTTCTGCCGTATCATGTCGTCTACGAAATTCGTGAAGTCAGGATGCTGCTTCTCAGTAAACTCTGTAGTAATCGGTACTGGTATATCGTCAAAACGTGACGCTTCTCTCCCTGGCGGTATAATCCCAAGTTGCTGAATTCAGGCTGAAACGGTACAGTAGTTTCCGCTCCACAAGCAGCAGGTTTCGCTGCTCGCTCGCACCGAGAAATACCAACGGAGGCGGCTCCGCCGCCAATTTTATTACACGACGCGGCCGGCCGCGGGTGCTACAGAACTCGTGTGGACGGGTGGAAAGAAATGTGGCAAGCTTCATAATACATATTAATATGTGTCGTGTATTATGCATTTCTTGTACTTGAATCTGAATCTGGACATGAACTTTCCTAATCCTCCTCACACCTTTCCATAAAGTGTGGGCAAATCTTTGTTGGGAAGTAGTTCTGTAGAATAGTAGTGCCAACCTTACTCCTGGCTAGGGGATCAGAGAGACAGCACAGGCAGGTAGAAGTCGGAGACGTCCCAGTGTCACAAGACTTGGTGTGGAGAGGTTGGTCACGGCCAAGTGGTTCGACCACCCCCTCCCCCGGGGGCCCAGGAAGACCTCCGGGTGCCCGCCATATACAGGGAGTGTTACAGAAGACGGGTAAGTGAGCAGACGTGACCTCAGTGCGTCTGTCTCAATGTTCACGCATGGAAGAGAGGTATTTGAATATTTGCACTAATTCTTTTATTTCCAGCTTCGGATTGTGTAAGGAAATGAATGTTCTCGTTTAATTTCGGAAATTTGACCCCCTGTGTTAATGTAGCTGGTCCCCAGTTTGCCCGTTATCCTCCTCACATAGTGGATGTCCTATGTAAAATATTGGGAGATTTTGGTGGTACACATTTGGCCAACGCAATTCCGTCTTGCCCGTAGAAATGTGCGTGCAGATTAGTATATAATATACCCGAGCTATAAGTTGTAAAATTGTAATATCTGTGAACCGGAACAATTGCTGCAATCGCTGTAAAGCCGAGTGATAATGTTTAAAATAAATAGGCAATCAATTGTCATCAATCTTTAACATACCCCAAAAATCACATAGGAGTCAAGTTAAAGGAATTCATGAAAAGCACCAGTTTGCTTTTGTTCTACAATATTACTTTTATTGCTAACCGGTTTTCGGTTTACAAAGCCATCTTCAGACATTTACTGAAACCGGTTAGCAATTAAAGTAATCGAGAATGAGATTTTCACTCTGCAGCGGAGTGTGCGCTGATATCAAACTTTCTGGCAGATTAAAACTGTGTGCCGGACCGAGACTCGAACTCGAGACCTTTGCCTTTCGCGGGCAAGTGCTCTACCGACTGAGCTACCCAAGCACGACTTCCGCCCCGTCCTCACAAATATCCTTTCTTTCAGGAGCGCTAGTTCTGCAAGGTTCGCAGAAGAGCTACTGTTAAGTTTGGAAGGTAGGATACGAGGTACTGGCAGAAGTAAAGCTGTGAGGACGGGGCGTGAGTCGTGCTTGGGTAGCTCAGTCGGTAGAGCACTTGCCCGCGGAAGGCAAAGTTCGAGTCTCGGTCCGGCACACAGTTTTAATCTGCCAGAAAGTTTCAATTAAACTAGTATTGTAGAACAAAAGCAAACTGGTGACGGAAGATTCTGTTAATATAAAGGAATTCATTTAAAAATAGAAGATATAGAATGCAGGGACCCACACATCAGCGTGTGAGCCCCTCCAGCCCCTTGCCTAGGTTCGTACAGAAAGGGCACGCTCTCTAGGTAGCGCTCTCAAGATCCCCGCCCCAGTTATCCGTTGCGCAATTTTCATTCAGGGCTTGACGACATCAACTTTCATGTGGCGTCCCTAGGCAAGGAGGTCTGACGGCAATCTTTCAAGGCTAAGGCACGACGCCCATTGCTGGCTGCCATACACGGGGACTTGCGCTCCCGTTTCCTGTGCAACATACCCTCTGTCCTCATTAGGTTGTGTGACGGCAGCGCGCGCTCTGCACTGTGGTCCCAACCCGGCCACAGGCCGCATATGTTCTTCGTGGCAGGCCGTTCCATTACTCCACCAGTGGGGTTCGCGACTGCTGTATGGTTTTCGGTCCATGTAGACATGCTGAATTACGTCCCGCAACGCATCCATCACCTACTCGATAGCCTCAAGGCGGAGGAACGGACAGTGTGCCCGTCCATTCACCGAATACCCTCTCGTTCCGAGAAGTCCTCCACTTGCACTGTAGGATACAGTCGCGCATTGTCATCCACGAGAATGAAGTGAGGGCTGAATGCACCCCCGGAAATACGCACATGTCGAAGGAGTAGCGTGCCATAATGACGTTGCCCAGTGCGTGCACCGTCTTAGAAGATTTGGAGGCCAGCACACCCATGCAACATTACCCCATAATACCTGGACCACTGCAACGATCATGTTCGACAATGTTCCTGGTGCATCAAGTGTTTACACCTCTCGCCGTTTAGCGATACGTCCACCATGGTCGAACATGGTGTGCCGCGTGTGGCTCGTGTTCGCGCCATCTCTTATTTCACATCCTGTTTTTTTTATTTATTTATTTTTCATCACCATACTGCCACCTCGTTATGTTAGTTTCAATTTCTGTTGTCAGTGAGTTGCTGCTTTGCCTCCCCGCGAGCGGCAGCAGCGGCACTTTTCGATATAAGCTCTGGCGTATTATCTTTGCTGACTGCTATTACTTCCCGGTTGCCGTTTGTTCAAAAAAATGTTCAAATGTGTATGAAATCTTATGGGACTTAACTGCTAAGGTCATCAGCCCCTAAGCTTACTCACTACTTAACCTAAATTATCCTAAGGACAAACACACACACCCATGCCCGAGGGAGGACTCGAACCTCCGCCGGGACCAGTCCGTGACTGCAGCGCCTAAGACCGCTCGGCTAATCCCGCGCGGCTGTCGTGAGTTCGGGGTTAGTTCGGATCTGCCAGTGAGTAAGGAGGCCCTAGCAGTGCAGTTCGGACCTGGCAGTGTCTGACTTAGGAGGTGCATTCAAGTTCTAAGGCCTCCGATTTTTTTTCTCCGGACTGGAAAGAGATACAAACATGCGCATTGTTTTAAAATGAGGCCGCGTTCATTGTCAATACGTCCCAGAGATGGCAGCACCGTACGGCAGATGGAATTTTTACCGCCAGCGGCCAGAATGAGAACTGTTTTAAATACTTAAAATGGCGACGTTTTCCTTACTTGAACAGCGTGCAATCATTCGTTTTCTGAATTTGCGTGGTGTGAAACCAATTGAAATTCATCGACAGTTGAAGGAGACATGTGGTGATGGAGTTATGGATGTGTCGAAAGTGTGTTCGTGGGTGCGACAGTTTCATGAAGACAGAACATCGTGTGACAACAAACCGAAACAACCTCGGGCTCGCACAAACTGGTCTGACGACATGAACGAAAAAGTGGAGAGAATTGTTTTGGGGGATCGCCGAATGACTGTTGAACAGATCGCCTCCAGAGTTGGCATTTTTGTGGTTTCTGTGCACACAATCCTGCATGACGACCTGAAAATGCGAAAAGTGTCATCCAGGTGGGTGCCACAAATGCTGACGGACGACCACTTGGCTGCCTGTGTGGCACGTTGCCAAGCAATGTTGACGCGCAACGACAGCATGAATGGGACTTACTTTTCGTCGGTTGAGACAATGGATGAGACGTGGATGCCATTTTTCAATCCAGAAAAAAAGCGCCAGTCAGCTCAATGGAAGCACACAGGTTCACCGCCACCAGAAAAATTTCGGGTAACCGCCAGTGCTGAAAAAATGATGGTGTCCATGTTCTGGGACAGCGAGGGCGTAATCCTTATCTATTGCGTTCCAAAGGGCACTACGGTAACAGGTGCATCCTACGAAAATGTTTTCAAGAACAAATTCCTTCCTGCACTGCAACAAAAACGTCCGGGAAGGGCTGCGAGTGTGCTGTTTCACCAAGACAACGCACCCGCACATCGAGCTAACGTTACGCAACAGTTTCTTCGTGATAACAACTTTGAAGTGATTCCACATGCTCCCTACTCACCTGACCTGGCTCCTAGTGACTTTTGGCTTTTTCCGACAATGAAAGACACCCTCCGTGGCCGCACATTCACCAGCCGTGCTGCTATTGCCTCAGCGATTTTCCAGTGGTCAAAACAGACTCCTAAAGAAGCCTTCGCCGCCGCCATGGAATCATGGCGTCAGCGTTGTGAAAAATGTGTACGTCTGTAGGGCGATTACGCCGAGAAGTAACTCCAGTTTCATCGATTTCGGGTGAGTAGTTAATTAGAAAAAAAATCGGAGGCCTTAGAACTTGAACGCACCTCGTAGGACGCGGCAGAAGTTCAGTCGGGGCGCGGCTGCAGTGAGGTCCGGACGGCCATGACTCGCCCGTCTCTTGCCGATACATGTCACTTGAGTGCAGACCACCTTGGTTGGTCGTCGGTCTGTCGTCTTGTCGGACGACGTGTGTGTTGGCTGGCGATCGCTTATGGGTTGAATCCATGTGCCGACTCGTGATTCGTCCTTTTAGTTGCACAGTCGCTGCCGTTAGTATTGTCTACTCCTTCGTGCAAGTGTTCGTGAAACTGTGTGTAGCTTGTGATGTCGACTGCTCAGTTCTTTTAGTTCCGAGTCCGTGCTGATGTGTGGCAGTCGGTCGGTTGGCATGGAGCAGAGAGGAAATCTCGACGGGATGTTGTTTGGCCGGGGCCAGCTGGCGGTCTCTACGCAGTGTCGGAGTGTGTGCGGCTGTTCCCATTGCTACGAGGTCCGTAGATCACCGACCCTGGACACGAAAGTTGAGTTTGGATTTAATTTACCAGCAAGTCATTGTGCCGTTTGGTTCTCGTTGTTGGCTGTTGGGACATTCCCGCGAGCAACAACTTGTGTGTTCGAGTTCGCGAAAGTTTAGCCACCGTCCGGTGGAGTCTAACTGTATTTGGTTATTTGCAATTGAAGTGCACCAGCGGAATTTTCTGCTATGTGGCCGTTAACGTTCCGGTTACCGTTGACGTAAATTTAGGCGGTGTCCTTTCCTCACCGTGTTGTCGCTGTCCAGTACGTTGTGTAGTTTGATAGCTTAGTGTATGCTTGATTTTGGGCGTCCGTGCCTTTTACGTTTTGCATTGAACTCCCAGTTGTGTGCTGGTCGAGTGGAGCACACGTTACCTTGTTGGTGGGTCAGTTTATTGTCTGTTGGTTGGGTTGTCGTCGGATCGAGAATGGTCGGGCAGACTGCCTGTCTCACCTAAGTGAACGTTAGTATTTCAAGTGCTGGCCGACCCCCAAAACTTCTGAGCTGCACTGCCTTTTCTTATTTTCTGCTGTGTGTATTAGTATGGCTCATAGCCGATGGTTTTGAATTAAAGTTGAATTGTTTTTAGTGGTGTTTTAAGTTATGGGTCTTCAGCCGTTTTGAAATTAAAGTTCCTTGCTTGTCAAGTGTTGGATTGTTTGACTCCTTCAGCCTAATGTAAGATAAGGCTTTGTTGTTTAAATTTATTTTATCTGGAGTTTTAAGTCGTGGGGCTTTCAGCCGTTTTTAAATTAAGGATCTTTGTCTTTCGAGCATCAGACTGTTTGGGGCCTTCAGCCTAATTGAAGATAAGGCCTTCCGCCTTGCGCTTTTTTATTTAATTTTACCTTGAGTCCTAAATCATCGGCCTTCAGCCGTCTTTAAATTAAGGTTGTTGGTTTTCAAGTGTTAGGTTTTTGGGCCTTCAGCCAAATTATAGAACTTACTTAATGTGACGCGTTCTCCCTTCTAAATATTCTTTTTGGCGTCTGAATTTTGAGTTAATGGCTTTTAGCTTTTTTAAAAAAATTAAAGTTGTTGTGCCCTTAAGGCATAAGATAGTGTGGCGTATTCAGCCGATAACTAAGTTCAAGAATTTGTAGTGTAATGTTTGGTCAAATAAATAAAGTTATATGTGTTCGAGTGTAGCTGACAGCAGCTCATTTCGGCCCCTTTCCACAATGCCAACTATCTGTCCTGTCCTGCGGGTTTAGCAGGGCGTCCCACACGGTCTTTCGCTGGTCCAGGTGTTATGGTACGGGAGGCATAATCTTGCATGGGCAGTACTCACCTCCAAATGTCTGCACACCGTACATTCACCAGTCAGTGTTGTTATGCCACTGTACCCCCGTCCTCGTGTGGGGGTTTTCGAGGGTCCAGTCGGCCCTGATTTCATTTTTACGGATGACAATGCGCGACTGTATCGAACAGCACAGGTGGAGTGGCAAGTGGAACGCGAGGACACTCGGCGAATGGACTGGCCTTCCTTCATCTCATTGTCACTGTAGGCTTGCACTGTGGGGAGCAAGGAGAAGATGTTGGTGACCGGTGTCTTCTTTCTATAACACAGCTGTACATATTGTTAACAGAGTTCTTCATCCACATAAAGAAGCAGCTACTTAAGGCAGTCCAGGTGTTGTGGTACAGGCTCTCCATAATAGTCCACGTTAGCGTCACTGCTGGTGAAGTACAAAGTCCCGCTATGTTCACTACTGTGGTCGGTAGGTACAGCCAGAGGCAGAGCTAACTGCGAGTGCAACTCCCACTGGAATGCGCTGCGACTCGTTGAATGACAGACTGCTGCTCACTGGGCCCTCCGCTCAACGGCGGCAGTCTAAATACTGGCGGCCGAGAGGGCATCGGCGGCGCGTTTCCTGCCAGTCTGTCTTTGGCCTCTATCGATCTGCTTGCAACCCCTTTGCCGCACG
The DNA here is from genome assembly GCF_023864275.1 of Schistocerca cancellata. Lineage (NCBI taxonomy): Eukaryota > Metazoa > Arthropoda > Insecta > Orthoptera > Acrididae > Schistocerca > Schistocerca cancellata. The sequence continues at coordinate 3,881,799 of NC_064634.1, read as the reverse complement.
GTGTGCTGGCGCCAGCTTACACCAGCATAGTTCCCGTTTCCCCGAATTAAATCCCATTGAGCACATGTGGGATGCACTGCGGGGATGACGAGCAGAGTGTCCAGTGACGTTCCAGCAGTTGTCAACAGTGCTGGTGGGGGGATGGAGTATCCTACCCCAAGAAGTCCTAACCTTGTGGCGAGTATGGGAGCACGTTGCAGAACATGCATTGCCACCAGTGCTGCTCACATGCCCTGTGAAGAATGATATCCCACCTTCAGTTAAGTCCAGGGAAGCATGATAAATTGTGGTGACTTTGGTGTAATTATGTCTTCGAATGGAAGTGTCATTTCTCGTGGAAATTTCTTTACTATACTGCAGCAGTACTGCCTATGTGTGGTCGACATTCCATAGAGCTTTGTTTCTTGGCACCGTCACATCATCCAAAAGTTACTATCGTCCTTAATTTTTGCACACCAGTGTGCGTAAACTTCCTAAGACTACGGTGCTATGTAAACCGAAACATGTTTGTGCGATCTGATCTAGGAGGCTAACAAAACAGGCCATGTCAGTGGATATCGTCGGTAATTCAAAAATGGTTCAAATGGCTCTGAGCACTATGGGACTTCACTTCTGAGGTCATCAGTCGCCTAGAACTTAGAACTAATTAAACCTAACTAACCCAAGGACATCACACACATCCATGCCCGAGGCAGGATTCGAACCTGCGAGCGTAGCGGTCGCTCGGTTCCAGACTGTAGCGCCTACAACCGCACGGCCACTCCGGCCGGCTCGTCGGTAATTGTTGAGAAATTTCCCTCCTCAGACGTTATTAGTCTGTGGGTTTCAGCTGCCACCTGTTATCAAGTTTTCTCTCTTCCAAAGAGAGTCGTAAGGGCTGTTGTCAGCAGATCTCGTCGTAGCATTTTTAATCGGAAACTAAGCATTAGGCAAACATGTAGGCAAGCCGACATAGAGGCGATACCCACTAAGCTGTGAAGAAGGCATCCCAGTTTTAGACAACTCGTGCTAGGGTACTATATGCTTAAATTCCCAGCCCAGGAAAATATTAAAGCAAGCCTGCGAGTACGCTGACGTGACAAAAGTCGTGGCATACCTCCTAATATCCCGCAGGACCTCCTTTCACCCACTGTAGTGTAACAAGTGGGCGTGGCGTGGTCCCACCAAGTCCTTGGAAGTCCCTTGCAGTAATATTGAGCCATACTGCCACTACAGGGTGTTACAAACGGTACGGCCAAACTTTCAGGAAACATTCCTCACACACAAAGAAAGAAAAGATCTTATGTGGACATGTGTCCGGAAACGCTTAATTTCCATGTTAGAGCTCATTTTAGTTTCTGTTGTGTCCACCTACGCTCAATGGAGCACGTTATCATGATTTCATACGGGATACTCTACCTGTGCTGCTAGAACATGTGCCTTTACAAGTACGACACAACATGTGGTTCATGCACGATGGAGCTCCTGCACATTTCAGTCGAAGTGTTCGTACGATTCTCAACAACAGATCCGGTGACCGATGGATTCGTAGAGGCGGACCAAATCCACGGCCTCCGCGCTCTCCTGACCTGAACCCTCTTGACTTTTATTTATGGGGGCATTTGAAAGCTCTTGTCTACGCAACCCCGCTACCAAATGTAGATACTCTTCGTGCTCGTATTGTGGACGGCTGTGATACAATACGCCATTCTCCAGGGCTGCATCAGCGCATCAGGGATTCCATGTGACGGAGGGTGGATGCATCTATCCTCGCTAACGGAGGACATTTTGAACATTTCCTGTAACAAAGTGTTTGAAGTCACGCTGGTACGTTCTGTTGCTGTGTGTTTCATTCCATGATTAATGTGACTTGAAGAGAAGTAATAAAATGAGCTCTAACATGGAAAGTAAGCGTTTCCGGACACATGTCCACATAACCTATTTTCTTTCTTTGTGTGTGAGGAATGTTTCCTGAAAGTTTGGCCGTACCTTTTTGTAACGCCATGTATAGGCGTCCACAACTGCGAAAGTGATGGCGTTGCACTGTTTTCTGCGCGAACCGACCTCTCGACTATGTCCCATAAATGTTCTATGGGATCCAGATCGGGTGATTTTGGTGGCCACATCATTCCCTCGAACTGTCCAAAATTTCTTAGGACCAATTGCTCGGGGGATAGTTCCGTATTTGTGTGAGAACATTAAGTCCACGAATGGCTGCAAACGGACTCCAAGTACCCGAACATAACCGTCTCCAGTCAATGATGGGTGGAGTTTGATCAGAGCACCCAGTACAATCCATGTAAGCATAGCTCTCACCATTATTGACCTACCACCAGTTTGCACATTGCCTTGTTGACAACTTGGGTCTACCGTTTCGTGAAGTCTGTGCCACACCCAAACCCTACCATCAGCTCCTACCAACTGGAACTGGAAGTCGTTTGACAAGGTCACCGTCTTCCAGTCGTCTAGGATCCAATTGATACGGTCACGAGCCCAGGACAGGCGCTGCAGGCGGTGTCGTGCTGTTAACAGAGGCTCTCGCGTCGGTCGTCTACTTCGACAGCGCATTAACGCCAAATTTCGCCTTACTGTCCTGACGGATACTGTGGTGTCACCGCCAGACACCACACTTGCTAGGTGGTAGCTTTAAATCGGCCGCGGTCCATTAGTACATGTCGGACCCGCGTGTCGCCACTGTCCGTAATTGCACACCTAGCGCCACCAGATGGCAGGTCTAGAAAGGCGTACTAGCACTCGCCCCAGTTGTACGACGACTTTGTAACGACTACACTGACGAAGCCTTTCTCTCATTTGCCGAGAGACAGTTAGAATAGCCTTCAGCTAAGTCCATGGCTACGACCTAGCAAGGCGCCATTAACCATATCTGGAGAGAGTCTCACTTGTATCGTCAATAGCGATGTACCACAAGGATGAATTAAAGTTAAGTAAACAGACGATACGTACTTTTCTTTAGTGCATTCATACGTACCCTGTTCCAGAACTCACGCCAGCCGGTGTGTGTGTACGCGTGCCTTTCGGTTACCCGTCACTGTGCACTGGCTGTCTTGTCAGTCCACTACATTGGATCCCATCCTCGTCGCCAAATGTCCCATGCGTCTAGCTCCAACTATCATTCGCGTTCAGTCTGTTAATTCCGCTCGTGTGGCCATATTCACATCGAAAACCGTTTCACACGAATCACCTGAGTGCAAATGACCGGTCACCCAATATACTGCCGTTTTATACCTTGTGTTCACGATACTGCCGCCATCTGTATCTGCTCATATCGCTACCCCATGACTTTTCGTCACATGAGTGTTCAAACGGCTCTGAGCACCATGGGACTTAACATCTGAGATGATCGGTCCCCTAGACTTACAACTACTTAAACCTAACTAACCTAAGGACATCACACGCATCCATGCCCGAGGCGGGATTCGAACCTGCGACCGTCGCAGCAGCGCGGTTCCGGACTGAAGCGCGTAGAATCGCTCGGCCACAGTGGCCGGCCAAATGAGTGTACATCCTCTTCAAAATTCCACTTCCAATAATGGGTACGCAGATGAGTCATTGAATCTTTTCTTACTGCGACTTTATAAAGCATATTAGTTTTAGTGTCGGAGCTGTTCTATCAGCTTCTAGTTGCGCAGTTTTGGCCAAAGAAAGAATCTACTGACTAAAGGGTTCGTTCTCCTGAGTACATGTGGTTATCTCCGTGCTTGGTAAACGTGAAGTATTATCAAGGGTACTTAAACTAAACACGAAAAAGTACTGCAAAATCTGAACTAATCTGTTTGGTTGTTGATCAGAAGTGTCAGATGAGGACAGTTGCAGTACATAGACGCCTCAGCCAGTGAGGGCACCGCACTGCCTGAGAGAAGCTGGGGATCCATGTCCTTAAGACGTATACTTACCGTCCACCGTCATCCCTGGACGTTTGAGCCATTATAACAGAAGCACCATGTATTCCATGATGTTTCTGGTTTTTTTTAAATTAGAAAAAAAACGAACAACCGCGAACATTACTTGCTCTCGGAGGGTTCAAAAATGGTTCAAACGGCTCTGAGCACTATGGGATTTAACTGCTGTGGTCATCAGTCCCCTAGAACTTAGAACTACTTAAACCTAACTAACCTAACGACATCACAAACACCCATGCCCGTGGCAGGATTCGAATTTGCAACCGCAGAGGTCGTGCGGTTCCAGACTGTAGCGCCCGGAACCGCTCGGCCAATCCGGCCGGCTCGGAGGGTTCCGTACGAACTCAATTACGCATATAGACAGTTCATCTGTTATTTTTGATGAATGTATTGGCTGGTATCAAAATACCGACATAAATAGCTGCTTCTTGTGATTGCACTGAGACTTAGAAGCTTAAACTTTTTTAAACCGGCGAGGGATAAAGACCTCAGAAACTGGCATGAATTTCAGCCTGTTACGTCTACCAGTTCCTGAAGACAGAGGTCCTAACAGTCAGAGAGAAGTACCAACCGTGGAGAGTACCAACTGCGGAGCAGAACTCTAAAAAATCGCGCGGAGCGTCACATACCGGCATGATACTTGTTCTGTGGGCAAAAGATTTGTAAACAGGCTAAATTTCTCGGCAGATTTGTGAATTTTTATGGAAAAGACATCATGAGCGATGGAACAGAAAGGAAACTGGTTACATTGTTTACAAACAACCATAGTAATGTTGAGGATGAAGTGCGAAGTGCGCGATCGTCTGTCACCACTGAGGATTTGATGCAGGAAGTCGAAAAAATGGTAGAAAGTAGACAGAATGAGATTGTTCACTCTGCAGCGGAGTGTGCGCTGATATGAAACTTCCTGGCAGATTAAAACTGTGTGCCCGACCGAGACTCGAACTCGGGACCTTTGGAAGGTAGCAGACGAGATACTGGCAGAAGTAAAGCTGTGAGTACCGGGCGTGAGTCGTGCTTCGGTAGCTCAGATGGTAGGGCACTTGCCCGCGAAAGGCAAAGGTCCCGAGTTTTAGTCTCGGTCGGGCACACAGTTTTAATCTGCCAGGAAGTTTCAGAAAGTAGACACTTTACGATTTCGTCCTTACGCAAAGTGTTTCCTCCGTTTACAAGATATGAAGATTGGAAATTTTTGGTAAGGTCTTATAGGGCCAAATTACTGAAGTCATCGGTTCCTAAGCTTACACACTACTTAATCTAACTTACGCTAAAAGCGACACACCCATGCCCGAGGGAGGACTCGAACCTCCGACGGGGGGAGCCGCGAGGACCGTGGCAAGACGCCCGAGACCGCACGGCTATCCCGCGCGGCTGGTGCTTACAGTAGGCTTTAACTAGGGGAAGGTGTTCCCATGCTGAGCACCGAAGTAGCCAGTAAAATGTATTATATCAGCTGACGAATTCACAAGTTTTTTCTGCATCTGGAAAAAGCATTTCGGTGTTGAGCACAAAGACAACGATGATGGCCCCACAATGGCCATTCGTCAGTGGCTTCGAAAATGGGCGAAAGGTTTTTGTGAAAATTTAATTCAGATATAGATTGATCGTTACATCAGTGCCTTAATATGGTGCAAGTTATGATGAAAAATAAATTGCAGAACAGGCTTTCATGGGATAATGAAACTGATTTTAAAATGCACTTTTGTGTGTTTAATACAAAAACACGGTACCTACTGAAGTTACACTCTTCGTATTTCAGCTGTTCATGTGTCGTGTTTTACGTGACGAATATGGAGAGGTAGCCTGCCACTTGTCTAAACGAACGTGTGCAGAGCCGCCTAAAAACCACGCCGTGGCTGATTGGTGCACCAGAAGATACGACGACTTGATCCTGGTGGGGGGACTTCATTCAAGGCTAGCTTCATTCATTCCCTGGCTCGTAAATGACTCTGTGCCTTATGCTGTACCTTTTTGTATTACAACAATAACTTAAGTTGAGAAAAACTCATTAATAGTGTAGCTACCAGCCGGCCGGTGTGGCCGTGCGGTTCTAGGCCCTTCAGTCTGGAACCGCGTGACCGCTACGGTCGCAGGTTCGAATCCTGCCTCGGGCATGGATGTGTGTGATGTCCTTAGGTTAGTTAGGTTTAAGTAGTTCTAAGTTCTAGGGGACTGATGACCACAGAAGTTAAGTCCCATAGTGCTCAGAGCCATTTGAACCAAGTGTAGCTACCAAAATTATGTTTCAGGAGGTTGTAATAGGCACAACATAAAGCGTCGTCGAAAACGACTTTAATCCAGCGATTTACCGTTTTCAGACATTTACGAAATACCACCTATTCCGAAAAGTCAAAATACGAAGGCTATTCGGAAAGTAAGGTCCGATCAGCCGCGAAATGGAAATCACAGTGAAAATCAGGAACCTCTACGTAGTCGCCCCACCGACTTAGACATTTGTCGTAGTGTTGTACCAACTTTCCAGTACCTTCGTCAGAGAAGGCAGCCCCCTGTGCTTTCCGCCACTTCTCTGCGCCGGTCTGCAGTTCGTTGTCTGAGCCAAAAAGTCGTCTTCATAGCCATCAGTTCATGTGAGCAGCGACGAACATCAGAGGGAGCCAAGTTGGGGCCGTATGGTGGGTGATCAAATGCACCAGTGTCCAAAATTGAAGCAATAAACTGCTATTTACCCGTCCTGTGTGTAATTCACTACACAATCATAAAAACTGTCAACCGTGGTTGTTATTTGGCTGTAAGCGCACGACATTAGCGCCTGAGTACTGCATGGCAAATGGCATCTGACCTCACAGCATCCCCTGGACGTACAGTATTGTAGCTAGGCAAACGGAGTACAGAAGGCTTCGCCAGAGTGGCCTTCATTGTTGGAGGCCTGCTGTATGTGTGCCTCTGGCGTGTCTTCACAGAAGGAAATGTCTACAGTGGAGCCGTCACTACGCCACCTGGACAGTCGAGCAGTGGGCCAATGTTCGTTCCACAGATGAGTCCCAATTTGGTCTGGACAGTGACTCTCGACGGATTCGCATCTGGAGGGCACATGGAATACAATTTCGGGAGCCAAACATTGTGGAAGGGACCTTTATTACGGAGGATTCGTAATGGTGTGGGCAGAGATTATGTTGACCACTCGAACACCTCTTCATGAAATTGTACAGGTGGTGAATCAGCAAGATTTAATTGCCATCAGGTACCGTGAGGAGATCTTGGGGTCTCATATGCGGCTGTTGTGAGGTGCAGCGGGCTCAGACTTCGTATTGATGGACGATAATGCTCAACCTCATGGTTGATCATCGAATGAAGGCTTTCACGGCAGGTGTTGTCATCACTCAACACTTCCAGGCTGAGATGCCGTGGTCCATACATAAGACTCTCCCCTGACGTATCGCCTTCGACTGTGGAAGTTATCCTCCGAGAACAGTTCGCCGATTGTCCGCAGTCGAAGGCGAAACGTCAGGGGAGAGTCTTATGTATGGACCACAGCATCTCAGCTCGGAAGTGTTAAGTGATGACGGACGGTTGATGTTTTATGGAAACGGAAGATACTGCACGTGGAACGCTCACTCTCCCTATTTGAATTCCATAGAGCATGTCTGGGATGCCCTTGGGTGACGGGTTGCAGTACATCAGGGTCCACCAACCAGTCTCGAAGGCTTGTGAGCAGCTCTGCAGGAAGAATGGGCGTTATTGCCTCAACTTGAGATTGATGACATCATTCACAGCATGTCCCGTCGTTGTCAGGCCTTTATTGGTTTCAGAGGTGGTCACACCCCACACTGAGCACAGTAACCAGTTGTCAGAATTTGTGTGCAAATCCATTAAGTTGGAAAAAACGAAGAACTTTCTTGTTTACCATTAGACATGTTGAAGTTGATCACATTCTGTATTCTTTACTTTATTTCTACTTTATTATCACTTGTTTTCACCTGTTTAAACGAAACATTGCAAAATTTCCGTTTGTTGCTTTGACTCTGAACCCTCATTGTCCCTGCAGTGTCTCACGAAGAAGGAAATGCATGATAGATACGTTATGTGGGGTTGCATGAAATCAGGCGAAACCTAGCAGCGTGCACCTGTACTTTGCGGGAGTCGGTATCGTTTTGGGCATCTTTATGTGCTCACTGTGTGCTTCATGTGACGTAGCACGAGAAACGGGCTTAGACTGCCCAGCACACCTGCGCAACGCTTCACCGGATTTTCACTGTGGTTTGCATTTCGCGACGTACCAGGCCTTACTTTCCGTATAGTCCTCGTGTATAGTCCTCGTGTAAATTCTGTTTAGTGGCGTTTATGCATAGTATCGCTGCCGAGACCGACTTTCCGTTCGCAGGCGGATTGCAGAAAACTGTCAACTGTCGTACACGAGTAGAAACGCCGTCAACGTTATCTCGCGGCTAAGCCTTAAGCACAGCTGAATGACGCAACTGGCCAATAGCTGCGACGCGACAGCCGCCTGCGCCGATTACGACAGCGAAAATACACAACGGCTTGGCTGACGTGCGGAAACTACTTGCTGGCGGGCAGGCGTCATTGTCCTGTCCTATCCTGTCCTGCCCTGGGACAGACTCGCTTTCCTTGTGTGCGCAGTCTGCAACCCAGGAGCGAGGTATTCACTTGCTGTGACGTCACTGTCTCGATCCTCATATGGGTAAGTGCATGCTGGCAGCAGTGCGTATGGTCGGAAATTTTTGTAACTGAAATACATGTAAAAGCGTTCAAAATGAGGTAAAATATTTCTGTCGGTAACGAGGCCTGTCGAAAAGTAGGCCTGTTAGCGCAACAAAAAACTCGTTAGAAAATCGATTCGGTTTCCAAAGAAAGCTGGGTGCTGACAGTGTGAATATCGCTGTATTATCACGGTTGTAAAATACGGATAAGAATTAATTGCAGGAAAATGGAAAGATCGTTTGAACGCCGCCTCGGGGAACATCGGTTTGAGTTCCGGAGAAATGTGCGAACACACGAGGCACTACTGGCCCCACGACTTATCTTCGAAGAGTCACTGAAGGAACACACACTTACGCTTATAGCGTTTATAGATTCAGAGACAATTTTGAAAATATCTACTGGAATTCACTCTTGGATGTTCTGAAGGTAGCGCGGATTAAATACGGTAAGCGAAACGATATCTACAACTTGTACAGAATCTAGATTGTAGTTGTAACATTCAAAGGACATGAAAGGGAAGCAGTCGTTGAGAAGCGAGTGAGATAGGGTTTTACCCTCTGTTATTGAATTGCCCATGAGCGAGCAATAAATGAAACCGTGGACAAACATTGAAATGGTATTAACATTTATGGAAAAGAAATAAAAACTTTAGTGGCAGATGCTGGAGTTTGTTTTTGTGGCCTTTTTTAATAAAATCAACAGCACCAGCACCGGATGACAAACCTATAAGATTCTAAAAAAAAAACTATGCGAAAGAACTTGCTCCCCTTCTAGCAGTAATTTATCGTAGATCGCTGGAGGAACCAAAGGTCTCTACTGACTGGAGAAAAGCGCAGGTCATTCCCATTTTCCAGAATGGCCACAGGACAGATGCACACGATTATAGACCTATAGCGTTGACGTCACCCAGTTGCTGAGTTATGGTACACGTTTTATGGTCTAGAATTTCGACATTTTAAAAGAACGAAAATCTTTATGGTCAAGTATTAAGTTTTTGGAGAACGAAAATCTCCCCTGTAAAAATCAACATGGATTCATGTGAAATTCAGCTCGCTCTATTCTTGCATCAGCTCTGCAGACAACAGCGCTCAGCTTGACGCCTTGTTCCTGGACTTCAGGAAAGCAATTCAGACCGTCCCGCGCTGCCGTTTGGTGAAAAAAAAAAAAAAAAAAAAACCAGCTTATCGAGTATCGGACCACATCTGCGACTGGACTCAAGACTTTCTTAAAGATAGAGCTCAAGAAGTCGCTCTTAACGGAACAAAATCGACAGATGTAAAGATAATTTGCAGAGTACCCCAAGGAAGTGTGATGGGGTCGGTACTGTTTACAAAATATATAAATGATCTAGTAGAAAGGGCCGGAACCTCTTTAAGACTGTTCTCAGACGATGCGGTTGCCTATAACAAAATAGCAAAGCCAGAGGACAGTATCGATTTGACGAATGACCTGCAGAATGTTGATGAATGGTGCAAATTCTGGCAGTTGACCCAGAACATAAATATATGTAATATATTGCTCATACATAGGAAAAGAAATCCACTACTACACTACCGGCCATTAAAATTACTACACCAAGAAGCAATGCAGATGATAAACGGGTATTCATTGGACAATTATATTATACTAGAACTGACATGTGATTACATTTTCACGTAATTTGGGTGCAGAGATCCTGAGAAATCAGTACCCAGAACAACCAACTATTGGACGTAATAACGGCCTTGATACGCCCGGGCATTGAGTCAAACAGAGCTTCGGTGGCGTGTACAGGTACAGCTGCCCATGCAGCTTCAACACGATACCACAGCTCATCAAGAGTACTGATTGGCGCATTGTGACGAGCCAGTTGCTCCGCCACCATTGACTAGACGTTTTCAATTGGTGAGAGATCTGGAGAATGTGCTGGCCAGGGCAGCAGTCGAATATTTTTTGTATCCAGATAGGCCCGTACAGGACCTGCAACATGCGGTCGAGCATTATCCTGCTGAAATGTAGGGTTTCACAGGGATCGAATGTAACGTCCACTGTTCAAAGTGCCGTCAACGAGGACAAGAGGTGACCGAGACGTGCAACCAATGGCACCCAATACCATCACGCAGGGTGATACACCAGTATGGCGATGACGAATACACGCTTCCAATGTGCGTTGAGCAGGATGTCGCCAAACACGGATGCGACCATCACGATGCTGTAAACAGAACCTGAATTCATCCGAAAAAATGACGTTTTGCCATTCGTGCACCCAGGTTCGTCGTCGAGTACACCATCGCAGGCGCTCCTGTCTGTGATGCAGCGTTAAGGGTAACCGCAGCCACGGTCTCCGAGCTGATAGTGCATGGTGCTGCAAACATCGTCGAACTGTTGGTGCAGATGGTTGTTGTGTTGAAAACGTCCCCATCTGTTGACTCAGGGATCGAGACGTGGCTGCACGATCCGTTACAGCCATGCGAATAAGATGCCTGTCATCTCGACTGCTAGTGATACGAGGCCGTTGGGATCCAGCACGGCGTTCCGTATTACTCTCCTGAACCCACCGATTCCATATTATGCTAACAGTCATTGGATCTCGACCAACGCGACCAGGAATGTCGCGATAAGATAAACCGCAATCGCGATAGGCTACAATCTGACCTTCATCAAAGTCTGAAACGCAATGGTACGCATTTCTGCTCTTTATACGAGGCATCACAAGAACGTTTCACCAGGCAACGCCGGTCAACTGCTGTTTGTGTATGAGAAATCGGTTAGAAACTTTCCTCATGTCAGCACGTTGTAGGTGTCGTCACCGGCACCAACCTTGTGTGAATGCTCTGAGAAGCTAATCATTTGCATATCACAGCATTTTCTTCCTGTCGGTTAAATTTCGCGTCTGTAGCACGTCATCGTCGTGGTGTAGCAATTTTAATGGCCAGTAGTGCATATAACTGTACGATTGGCGATAAACTGCTGGAAACAGTATCTACCGTAAAAGATCTAGGAGTAACTATCCTGTGCGACTTTAAGTGGAATGACCTTACGAAACAAATAGTGGGAAAAGCAGATGCGAGACAGATTCACACGAAGATTTTTATAAAAATATAATTCGACTACGAAGGAAGTGTCTTATAAGGCACTTGTTCCACCAGTCCTTAAGAACTGTTTATCTGTGTGGGATCCCTACCAGGTATGATTGATAAAAGGGATAGAGAAGATCGGGCGAAGAGGGGCGCGTTTCGTCACGTGATCTTTTAGCTGGCGAGAGAGCGTTACGGAGATGCTAAGCAAACTCCATTGGCAGACGTTACAAGAGAGGTTTGCTAATGAAATTTCGGGAGATCACTTTTCCAGGAAGAGTCGGACAACACATTACTTCCTCCCACATGCCGGGTGATCAAAACGTCAGTATAAATTTCAAAACTGAATAAATCACGAAATAATGTAGATAGAGAATGGCATGGGGTTTTATTAGAACCAAAAAAGTACAAAAGTTCAAAAAATGACCGACAGATGGCGCTTCATCTGATCAGAATAGCAATAAGTAGCATAACAAAGTAAGACAAAGCAAAGATGATGCTCTTTACAGGAAATGCTCAATATGTCCACCATCATTCCTCAACAATAGCTGTAGTCGAGGAATAATGTTGTAAACAGCACTGTAAACCATGAACAGGGTTATGGTGAGGCATTGGCGTCGGATGTTGACTTTCAGCATCCCTAGAGATGTCGGTCGATCACGATACACTTGCGACTTCAGGTAACCCCAAAGCCAATAATCGCACGGACTGAGGTCTGGGGACCTGGGAGGCCAAGCATGAAGAAAGTGGCGGCTGAGCACACGATCATCACCAAACGACGCGCGCAAGAGATCTTTCACGCGTCTAGCAATACTTTGTTTTTTTTTTTTTTGTTCTAATAAAACCCCATGTCACTCCAATCATGTGTTTCAATTTTTACCTCTCTATCTACATTATTCCGCGGTTTATTCAGTTTTCAAATTTATACTGACTTTTTAATCACCCGGTACATCTCACGTACTGAACACGAGGAGGAAATTCGAGAAATTAGAGTTAATACAGCGGCTTACCGACAATTATTCTTCCCACACGCCATTCGCTAATGGAAAAGGGAAGGTGGGTCTTTTAGTGGTAGAAAAAGTACCCTCCGCCACACACCATTATCTTGCTTGCGGAGTGTGATGTAGATGTAGAGGGAAATATCTTGTTCACCCTTGAGTATGAAGAAAGCAATCCTATACCATAAGATGACCAGCATGTGTTGAACAGCAGCAGCGCCAGTGTGCAAACGATGTAGATTAAGCTGTGGCACCTCAAAACCGTACGTGAACAACCCACATGTAAGAAGTGAACCACACAATTATCGCACTCCAAAAACTGTTGCAAAACTATCTTCATCCCACAGAGGCTGCGGTGTCATTCATAACGAGCAGCGAGACACAGATCCGCGATAACAGAAGACACCACCGGACATCGTCTTCTGGCTGGCCACCCACTGAGCCCCCCACCCCCCACCCCCTCGCAAACACTCCAGAAGCGAACAAAGAACAGAGCAGTTCTATGTTAATTTAGATTAAGACATTTTATCTTTAAGTGGGAATTTTCTGTATGGTATTATAACTCTACCACTGCTATTGTAATTTAGTATGTTTTTACCCAAATAACAGGAACCCTGTCTCTATGTTCCCACGTATAACCTTCTTACTAAATTTAGTTTAGTTTCCAAATAATGTACACTATGGGAGAATAGTCCTGTTAATAGGAAAAACTAATCAATAGAGTTACTCTTTTTGCAGGATTTGACTGTGTGTTGTGCCTAATTGTCAATTAAAGCAGACTATTCAATTCTTTTCCTAAGATCTTACACAGCGGTTAGAAAGAAACGCAGTATGAATAGTATTATATTGAAGCTAGGACAACTCAGTTCCAAGTTCATTTAGTGCTAATGGTCACCAACCTATCCAGGCAATGAAACATGAAGTATTGGAAAAGCACTAGTATAAATTTGGCCTACTTTCTTGCTTCTGTTTAAGTTGCTTCTTCAAATAAATATTACTCACGTAAACAATGTTGGACTACACCCTTATACATTACGTTTTGAAAAGAGAAAAAGTCCAGCAGATAACTTCAAGGAAGCTAAAAAAATTTGGCCAGCCTTTAGAAAAACACTTTCCACAATCAACAAACTTAAATATCAAAAAACTTAGATACTAAAGCACACACTTTTTATACTGAACATTTCATTTCAAGAAAATCTCTTTTGTTACTGGAATGTACTTTCAAAAGCTATTATTCTTTGAACTAACTCTTTATAGTCATTTAAGAGATTCTAGTAACTTGGCTTCACTCTGATTGAATTTTACGCAAGCAAACTTTTACTATACCTCTTCGTAATAGTTAAGAAAACTTTCTCATTATTTACACGAAAGCAATGTTAATGATGCCTCTTTATATTAACTTAGCACTTTATAAGTCTGCACTTGGAGTCATCTAACCCCAGGAAGGAACCCTATAAAGGTGTATGATTAGGATGGAATAACAGGTTGAACCAGTTTCTTTAAAGTTCAAGAATGATTAGTAAAACACAGTTTCAATTAATGGTTCACGCTGTACAAAAGTAATGAAACGTCCCTTAGAACAATTATACACGACTGTGCTTAAACTGACACACAATATTTTTTAGCGCAGCGCAATCTGACTTTCAAAAATCCCTACAAAAGAATGGCCCTGACTAACATTAACCTATACCTTTCACAAATCACTTACCTCACAAAAATCTTCGTTATTCGAACTACTGCAATACGGCGAGCGCCACTACTGCCACCTAAATAAAAGATTCAAACTACTGAAGGCACTAACTACTGATAGGCATAGTTAGCAAATGAAAGATTTTAATAGAGAACAAACAATGTATTTAGCTTAATAGTCATCAAAAGTCATAATATATACAGCAGCTCATGACATCCATTTTTACAAATTGCAAAACTCCACCATTTCTCTCCCCACATCCACCATTGCTGGCGGCTCACCTCCAACTGCGCATCGCTACGCTCTGTTCACATCCAGCTGCCCAACACTACAATGGCAGACAACAATGCAAACTAGCCACAGACTGCACGCAGCACAGCCAGCGATTTTCATACAGAGAGCGCTACGTGGCGGCGGCGTTACCAATATAAGAACCTAAACAGCCTACTTACAGTAAAAATACAAAAAAATCTGATCTTGTGGCTGTAGTCTCGGGTGTGGCGAGTAATTATGACGGCTAGTCTACCCACAGTACGGCCTGGAAGTATCTTGCTGTATGGGCTCAATTTCTCTTCTTGGCAGCGTTCAATTTTACATACAGCAGCCCTACAACTCGCAGCTAAGCCGTAAGCCGTTTGCAGTCTTCAAACGAGGCATTTTTCTGCAAATCTGCAGGCAAAGCTTCTCCTACTCCGAAATGGTGTTGCCTCAAGCACTGCTGCCTACAGTCCGCCGCTCGTGGTCTCGCGGTAGCGTTCTCGCTTCCCGAGCAGGGGGTCCCGGGTTCGATTCCCGGCGGGGTCAGGGATTTTCACCTGCCTCGAGATGACTGGGTGTTTGTGTTGTCCTCATCATTTCATCATCATCCAGGAAAGTGGCGAAATTGGACTGAGCAAAGACTGGGTAATTGTACGGGCGCTGATAACCACGCAGTTGAGCGCCCCACAAACCAAACAACAACAACAAACAACAACTGCTGCCTACAGACTGTGTGACTTGCTTCCCACGCTTGCTCTAGGTAGCGCGCCAATTCGCCCTTGCTACCTTTTCCACTCCCGAGAGCCACTTCCGTTACAAACGAAAACAGACTGACTTTTACGTAACACCTATTTCTTACATTTTTCCTATGCATAACACCTGTTTCTTAAATTTTTCCTAGGCGTGACCATTTCTTACAATTGTTAAATTTACATCAACATGAACAGTTTACACACACAAGTATTTTTACATACAAATGTCATCAGAAAATTATTTAACGTAATAAACAATTTACATAGTATTTTACATACATTACTCATATATAATGTAAACAACTTTCAATCTCCAGACTTTAGTTTATGTATACAGAAGGAAGGAAATTTTGCGAAAATTTTAAAGCAAAAAAATATAGAAGAACCATAAACAAGTAGCGTTATAGTATGATCAGACGAAACTACAGTCGTCCAACCATCAACTGTGGGGTCTTTGATTCCTCTGGGAGATGACTCATTGGATATACAACATATGAAATATTACTTCACGTTACTACATGAATGTATAAGAAGATTTACTTAACTTGACACATTCCTTTGCCACAGCAGTGCTTGCTAATTTACAATTGTCATTGACTATTAAAGCATCACTTGATGCACCAATTAACAAACTCTTCTCTTGAAGTACAACGCTCAAC
Source organism: Schistocerca cancellata (assembly GCF_023864275.1). Lineage (NCBI taxonomy): Eukaryota > Metazoa > Arthropoda > Insecta > Orthoptera > Acrididae > Schistocerca > Schistocerca cancellata. The sequence continues at coordinate 3,865,807 of NC_064634.1, read as the reverse complement.
TTTTACAGAAGTACATGTTCATCTGAGCCTTTAATAACTCTTTATTTCTACTCGATGTTGACTGCTTCAGCTGAGGTCACGAACTAACACTGCCACGATCGGCCCTATATTGACCTCGGTGCGAGGTCGCTGCTGTGCTGGGAGACAGGGCGCTGCGGATTGCAGCGAGACATCGATAACGCTTTGTGGTATCGATGTTGGCTGGCGACGGTGTGGCGCCGCCATCTTTAGACGATACCGCACTGTATTCCACTGAGGTGACGTCCGTGTCCTTAGGGTCTTCCTACGTCTGCCGCCACCAGGCGCTATCGTGGTGGTTACGACCTGAAGATGGTTTAAATTTTATGCCGAAAACGATTGCCAACCAAGATAAACATCTATTGCGATCGAGACTGCTTTACTTAGTTTCAGTATTTTACACCGATAGCCGTCCACTTCCCATTGAAAGAATGGTTTCTAAAATTTTGCCTTCAGTTTATCACGTTACTCAATATTCCGTTCTTCATCCAACTCAACTTCATTAAATTTATCAGTCCCACGTCTGGGCAAAGTTTTCTGTTCAAGTCGTTTCAAGTGCCTTATCTCTTGCTTGCTGCGACGTCAGTTAAGATTAGATAGATTTTATATCCCTTATAAATGTTTATTTCACTGAGTTATAGTCTTTTCCGCGTAGAACTACAGCCAAAGTGTAGGCTAGTTGTACACCTATCTCCCACTTTCCTTGACACGTACTTGCCCTTCTTTTTATTTCTTCTAGTTCGTTTCCGCAGGTGTTCTAAACACTTGTTTTTCTCTTTGTTTCAGTCCCATTCGTCTCAGAGTTCAGAACATCTTATTCTGCCTTATATGGTCGGAGGCACTGTCTCGACCTACAAACACTAAGAGATATTTTCATTACTTTTCTTTCCTTTGCTGTGTTCAAAAACTGAATTGCTTGCCTGGTACCCTTTTCTGAAACTAAAGTGTTATTCGCCCGATTCATCTGCAAGTTTTGTTTCTATGCTTCTGTATTATATTTTAGGCAATACTTTACAAACGTGACACGTGGGACTGATCGTAGAACAGTTTTCACCTATATTTTCTCTTACTTCCTCTGTGCTTTCCTGGAAATATGATCGTAATTCCCCATTGTCATCTAGCGTGAGGATATGTGCTTTTCTAGAAATATGTTAATTCACCATTTTCATATAGCAAGAGGATATGTGTTAAGCATGTACTCTTTGCTTAGTGGTTTTATATTGGGTGACGCGGTGGATTTGCCTGATGCGAAAATTTGTTTGCTTTATGGACGAAAGACAAACGAGACAAACATTTTCAGCACGTCTCGTCCTGCAGCTCTGTAACATGGAAGAATAGACATTTTTTATGCTGCTATTTACTGACTAAGTGTCAAGTTTCGCGTTCTTTGGCGATTTTCGCAAGCCACCTATTATAGAGAATTAAATTTGATATGAACGGATTATCGTACATGGATAATAAAGGAACCAGTGATAATGTGGTTCATATCGTAGTTACGCATTTTGTATTCGGGATATGTTTAGTGTGGACAGTTCTGAGATCTGCGTTAAAAGATGTGACGATTGTTGTTACACATTTCATTCATAATCCAGCATGATGTGACCCAACTGACAACGATATTTCATACACAGTGGATAATTTGTTGTCATTATTTACGTGGTGTGTCAAGCTAGCTTATTCATTGCAGGAGTTATCGTAATTTTGACAGATGTTGATGCGAAAACAATTTTATTATAAGGTCATACGTAATCTCTGATGTATTCAGTTTAGAAAATAAGTAGCAGCTTTGGTGTTGAACATTTAAAAATGCCTTTTCTTCATCGAGGAAGAAAGAATTTCGCAGTTAACAAGTAGCCTACGCGATTTATGTTCGTTTCAAAGTTGATAGCATCGTCTACGCCAAGAATGCGAATTTCATATACCAAGCGTTTTAACTGTGTAGTTTTCGAAACTGCTGGAGGCAGAACATTACAGTACCGAGGTGGCTGCCTTCCTAGAGAGCTTGTGGTGTTACCGAGAGGAAGTAATCGTTATCTGGAAAACACCATTACAGATGCTGAAACACGAATTCAGCGTGTGGCTGAAGTGAAAACGTTCCGACTGGAAGCCATCAGACAGATTCTACCGGCTGCTACGAAAACAATGGCGGGCGTGTTGAGGGACTTGGGCCGTTTTGTTCCGGCCTGTAGCTGTCGTATTACACCGCCACGATATCTCGCTGTGCGTGACGCGTGCTCCCAGCCCCCTGCTAAGCAAGCGGCTCTAGCGGCATAGATCCGTATCTGTCTTACCCGTTCAGGTTTCCAGGATTAGACTAAATTGTAAGCGTTGCTGCAACAAGTTTGTGGATGTATAGCAATGTGACAAAAGCTCAGTACAGAATACATAACCCCAGAAGAAGCGGTGTGCTTCGAGATAATATGTGTTCATCCCACATATCCCAAGTGAAGCTGACCTCAAGCAGGACGAGTGAGACGCAAAATTTGTATTTTTCATTTACAAATTAATACACGTGTTTGTCACAAAGATGTGAATGTACAGAACATGAAGTGGGTAAAATAATTGGTAGTGTTAAAGTATTCTCGTATTTATTGGCACAAATTAGAATAAAAATTTGAACTTTCGGCTTACTGAGTGAGGTGACGCAGTGGTTAGCCCTATGGACTCGGATTCGGCCCTTTGAAAGGGCACAGTCGGTTTCCTTCCCCGTACTTGGCACAGTCCGAGCTTATACTCCGTCTCTGGGGACCTTGATGTCGACGTGACGTTAAGCTCGATCTTCCTCCTCCTTTCCTTCGGATTCAGGCAGACAACAGTTCAGATCCACGTCTGGCCAATCAGCTTTAGGTATCCCGTGATTTCCCTGAATCGCTTAAAATAAATACCTGAACGGTTGTAACCTCCCCCTCACTTATCGACCTTAATGACAGTGAAAAATTAAACCGCGTGCACCTAATGGAAATTTGGGAAAAGCAATCGTTACCCGAAGTTAATTTGTCGGTAAAGAGGGAGGAAAGGGTTACATCTAAATGAAAGGAAAAATGCAAATGAAACTGGTGGAAATTAATTTTGAAAAGGGGTAAAGTTAATAAAGAAAGTAAATGTGCGGCCGTTACGTTAACAATTAACTAGCGGTAATTAGATATTTGTGATCTGGGGGAAATTACGGTCGCCAGTCCTAAGGACAATTACTACAGTAACTGAAAAAGAAAGGTAATTACACATATAAATAGCACTAGAAGCGTGGCAACTGAAGGTTGACAGTGTAGTGTGAAAACTGAAAGTTTGTCAGAAGTAATAAATTTCGCTACACTCTGACTTAATTTAGCAAAAGAATTAATAAAACCGGAAAATCGAAAGTTAATTTAGTGACTGAAGTTAATAGTGAGCTTTCTTTCTGAAGCACATCGAAATTCAGTAAAATACGGTTAGTCTTGGACGACCTCAACATTCATTTCAAAAGCTACTTGAATCTACGCAATTTAGAAATAATGGATTTAACTTTGAACTTGAATTACATGATTCTGAACAATTAACAACAGTAAAATTTAGTACATACCAAGCTGAGCTGTAGTCACAGGTAATCTAAAATATGGTAACAAAACTCGCACTCATAATTTGTGCTAGTGTAATCTAAATATTGTAGCCAGCTATGAATACTTTAACTGAACTTTGAAATTAAAGCAGTGAAATAGAATAATATTGCTTTAATGCTGGCGTTTGAATTTCAACGACACTCGGGTTCATTCCGGAAAAGGAAGGACCCTGCTTGGTAATACAATTGGGACAATGAGCAACAAAGGTTCATGCTACGTTGCTGTAATTTTGTGATGTGAACAGTTTTAAAAGCTGAGGTCTGCCATACAGTTCTAAAACTATACGTGCTTCCAGTCTTCCTTGTTGGTTGATTGAAGGTTTGAAGCCGACGAGCGAGGAGGTGGCGACAGTCACTCATTGTCGGCCGTCGCTGTAGCAGAAGCTGGATGTTGGCGCGCCTTCTTCTCGACACGGTCACCAGCCGAAACGGGCTCTTGATGTGCGCCAGCTAATGCTTCCCGTCCGCGACACCGTGTCAGAAACTATCATAGGAAGTCGAACGCAATTACATGCTGCCAAACCCCGAAAGCGCGGCAACTCGCGGGAGCGTCACACAACACACCTGCTCCACTCGCTACTCCAGCCAGACTCTGCCCGCGCTCCACGCGACAGAGTTAACACCACCAAAGATCCTAAACACTTTTGTTCTCCACACGACCTATCGATGTATTCGTTCGATAGCATAGTTTTCCCTAGGCCACACCCAGCGTATAAATACAAATAATATTCACAAAACAAATCAACATAAATGCATAAATATGTATATACAAACAGTAAATCAATTACAATATATAAAGACACGGAAATTTCATACCTTCAGGTAACAAAATAAGGAAAAAAAATTTATAGTGCAGCAGATGGAAATAGGAGGATAGGCATTTCCGGCGTTACGCGGTTCCCGTGTAACAGCACGGCCAATTTCCTCCTCCATTCTTCATTAATACCAGCTTGCGCTCCGTCGCTGATGACCTCGTTGCAGACGGGACGCTAAACACTCATCTTCCTCCCTTCTTCCGTCATCTTTATCAGAAACAACTGACTGCCGTCATGCTGCTGTAAACAATTCAGAAAATTTCTCTGCAGTCTCTCAATGTAGATAAACCGGTCCCATATGGCACTAACATAACATCCGCTGTACCTGTGACACAGTCTGGTCTCTACGGCCTGTATGGTGTCGGTATTTTCAGATTAATCCCGTGTATTTTGAGCACTGCTGTCATCAGCAACTGGCTACTGACCGAAGTCGCAGCAAGGCACGAGGAGTAGACATTGCCTCTCAACTGTTGAGGTCCGTCGAGATTTGGAAATTTGTGGCAAGTTCCTATGGGTCCAAACTGCTAAGGTCATCGCCCCTAGGCTTACACACTACTTAATCTTACTTAAACTAACTTAGGCTAAGGACAAGACACACACGCATGCCCGAGGGAGGACTCCACCGACGGGGGTAGCCGCACGAACCGTGGCAAGGCGCCCTAGACTGCACGGCTACCACGCGCGGCAGGTTCGTCGAAGAACCAACCATTTCAAGATATATGATACAGGCGAAATACTCTCATTGTGAGACTTCAGCACATAATTATTTTCATTATTAGATACTAAAATATGCAGAAGTAAATTCAGGGGTGCCCCAGGGAAATGTGTTTGAATCAAGCATTTTCGTGATCTGACAGACAATGCTGACGTCAGACTGTTTTGGAGACAGTAGGGTTGTCCGTAAGGGAGTAGTACCGAAAAAATCTTGGGCGTCACAGTTACCGACAGGAAGGAGGCCACTGGAATCACGTTGGAACCTCCACTCCACGCGACACTTGCTAACTTCAGATGCTAGGGTTAATCTCGATACAGGAGATGGTCCAAGTATTTCGGCGGGGTGGTGCGAAAAACGTGCTCCTTGCGTATTCAGAAAATTCTGCCAACGAGAAAGCTTCTTCATCGCATATTCGTATTGGAACGTCCTCTTTCTATTCACAGTTAACAACACCTACTAAAATTGTTAATTTCTATTATGTACGTCGTTCATTGAGATTGTAAGTAACGCACTTCCTAACAGCTGTTAGACGCAACCGCTTCACAACTGTTCAAGTAATGACATGGCCCGCCGACGGGTGCTACTGACTGACAATGACGACACTGATTTGTCACAAACCGTTAATAGTTTTTTAATTCATCGGGTATACTAACCCGTAAAAGTCCAAATAATACAAGCCTGCTTTTCCTTATTGTTTCCGTTTTTTTTATATTTTTATTTACTTCATCAATGCTTGTTAGTTTCTAAGTATCTTTTCTTCTCATTGGATCTTAAATTTTCATCTTACTTCGTCTCTCTTATATTTACAATTTGCCCAATTTATAATTCAGTGCAAAACATAAACTTGCTTAGATGCATTCTGGTTTTACTGCCATGTTCTAATACATATTTTTGCATTTCTTGATCATCACATTTTATTTTCAATATATATATATATATATATATATATATATATATATATATATATATATATATATATATATATATATATTATTGAAAATGCTCTTTTCCCTTTGTCCCTTAGTTATGGGCAGATATTTCCAAACCATTTTCTTGAATTAGCTACTTGAAAGTTTTGAAATTTTATGTTTGACCTCTGTCAGTCTCTACAAAATTTTGGTGCATGTTTTTATTATTTCGTGATAACTTTTATTTTCTTTGCAGGTAGTCTCAACCCTATTTCAGCTGACCTGCATTTCTGCACCTGCTAGAATTTCAGGTAGTTAATAAATTTCCTCATTAAATTTTAAGCAGTTTCCTTGGATACAGTGTTTCTTTCTTACCAGTTTTATTGGTGACACTTAATACCTGATGTTTAAAATTCACTCTTGGTGCCGCGCGGGATTAGCCGAGCGGTCTGAGGCGCTGCAGTCATGCACTGTGCGGCTGGTTCCGGTGGAGGTTCGAGTCCTTCCTCGGGCATGGGTGTGTGTGTTTGTCCTTAGGATAATTTAGGTTAAGTAGTGTGTAAGCTTAGGGACTGATGAGCTTAGCAGTTAAGTCCCATAGGATTTCACACACATAAAAAAAACACACACACACATTTTCACTCTTGGTCGTCCATTCTCTTTCCTTTGTAGAGCCAGCTAGTGTCTTGCCTTCAAAGTGATGATACCATCAATGGATGTTATTACCGCTTTGACTGTATTGGAACCTGATACGGAACATACGTTGCATTGTAACAACAGATTCACTCTCCACAAACTGTAAAACACAATAAGCTTTCTGTTCACTGGTCGATATCTTTGCTACGAGAGCTTTCGAACGGAAGACACAGGAATAGTGCGTGTACATGCACGCAGGTGTACAAACAAAACTGTTTGAGGTGTTGTTTCATTTCATGTATTATTCATAACTATAAGTTGAATGGAGGAAAAGCTAAAAATTCTTAAAACCTCGATATTCATTTTGAAACGCACGGTATTCTTTCAATTTTTCCTTCAAAATTCTTACTGTTTTTTTCTAAAACACCATTGGAAACCATCACCTTGTCTTACTCTTACCTTTATTTTAAAGAGATTAGAAATTTAGTCCATAAACCTAACTTTTGAGACTGCATCTGAAAACGTTTCACGCATTAGGTTTGTCTATTGTTTTGTGTTATCGTATAATACGAGCTGCTACCTAAAATTTCCGAGAATTTTAATATTGTGGACAAACAATCTGCAGTACAAACCCCCACCGCTGGGCGCCAGTGGTTCTGACTTTCATCTGCCAGTCTGCAGGTGGCGTCATTTTGAGTGCAAGGGTGTGAACGCTGTTGCTCATTTCTTTACACCGTGTGCTGCACTGTGTGGGAATTTCTAAATGGCTGACGTGAAGGAACAAAACTAAGTTTCGTTTTAAACTCTGGGACCATCTAATACAAAAAAAACACCACCCAAAAAACATGGAGACTGATCTTGAGATCCTCACAATAGAGAAGAACTACCACATACAAAAAAGCAGTAATACAGGGAAAGAGAGTCCTCAGTGAAAATACAACACTGTGCAACAAAACAGTGTTTGGAACACTCAGTGAACTATACAACAAAGGTGACTCCCTACAAAAAACATAACACCCCTCTTTCCATCTCCCCCCCCCCTCTCTCTCTCTCTCTCTCTCTCTCTCTCTCTCTCTCTCTCACACACACACACACACACACACACACACACACACACACACACATTCAAAATCAGCGCCATAAAACACACAAGACCAACGATGAACAAGTGAGCAACGACAATAACATGACACATCTCAGTGTATTGCCAGAAGTGTCTGCTCAGATTACATTTCGCCACATTTTGAGTAAGTGCATGTGAGGTGAAGTAGTGAGCGGAAATTTATGAAGAACTGAGTGAAAGCAATCCACAAAATAGTGGCTGACTGAGACACCAACTAGGGACACGAAACAGGAGGGAAAATGTAAGTACAGAAACGTACATATCCTCTAACCTCGTAACAGCTCTCCACAAATACGCAATAATTTTTCTTCAAGGATACTTTGCAGAAGACATGCTGTCAAAAAAACGACGATAACGACCACTAAAATCGATGTTTAATAATACAGTTCAATTACCGACGTAATTTTAAGGTGAGTGTCCAAACAAAACGAAACAAATTGCAAATATTGTATTTCTTAGGCATACAGTAGTTAAATCATTGCGAATGTCATATTATACTTCACAGGAAATAAAAATTTAACCCACAGAAGATGACACATTGGTGTCGAAACATGTCTGGGAAAATATAAAAATAAAGTAATTGTGTTTGCATAAGGTTGATTCCCAAATAACCCAGTTTTCCCAGGAAACTTCAGCTGGTACCTACCTCACGCTGAGGGATGCTTTGAGCGAAGCAAGAACTTGCGAATAGTTCAAGCGATTTAAAGATGGCCGGCATTCTGTGGGTCGACCGCCATCGCGCGCAGCTCCGGAAACGACCGCCAGAGTGCGTGAATTGGAGTGAGTCCCGAGGACGGACGCCGGACGATCCCTGGCGTTTCTGAAATCATTGGCACTTCCTACGGTACACGTCAGCGGATACTGGCTGATCGACTGAACATGACGCGAATTGTAGCGAAGTTCGTTTCTCGTCTTTCGAACGCCGACCAACGATACTATTGGGTCCAGATGTGGACCGGACTTCAAGGAACATTTCGAGACGATCCAGATTTCCTGTCGAGGGGCATAACTGTCGATGAAACATAGGTGAACGATTAACACCATGAAATACGAGGTGCATTCAAGTTCTAAGGCCTCCGCCTTTTTTTTTCCGAACTGGAAAGAGATAGAAACATGGGCATTGTTTTAAAATGAGGCCGCGTTCATTGTCAATACGTCCCAGAGATGGCAGCACCGTACGGCAGATGGAATTTTACCGCCAGCGGCGAGAATGAGAACTATTTTAAATTCTTAAAATGGCGACGTTTTCCTTACTTGAACAGCGTGCAATCATTCGTTTTCTGATTTTGCGTGGTGTGAAACCAATTGAAATTCATCGACAGTTGAAGGAGAGAATTGTTTTGGGGGATCGCCGAATGACTGTTGAACAGATCGCCTCTAGAGTTGGCATTTCTGTGGGTTCTGTGCACACAATCCTGCATGACGACCTGAAAATGCGAAAAGTGTCATCCAGGTGGGTGCCACAAATGCTGCCGGACGACCACATGGCTGCCCGTGTGGCATGTTGCCAAGCAATGTTGACGTGCAACGACAGCATGAATGGGACTTTCTTTTCGTCGGTTGTGAAATGGATGAGACGTCGATGCCATTTTTCAATCCAGAAACAAAGCGCCAGTCAGCTCAATGGAAGCACACAGATTCATCGCCACCAAAAAAATTTCGGGTAACCGCCAGTGCTGAAAAAATGATGGTGTCCACATTCTGGGACAGCGAGGGCGTAATCCTTACCCATTGCGTTCCAAAGGGCACTGCGGTAACAGGTGCATCCTACGAAAATGTTTTCAAGAACAAATTCCTTCCTGCACTGCAACAAAAACCTCCGGGCAGTGCTGCGCGTGTGCTGTTTCACCAAGACAACGCACCCGCACATCGAGCTAACGTTATGCAACAGTTTCTTCGTGATAACAACTTTGAAGTGATTCCTCATGCTCCCTACTCAACTGACCTGGCTCCTAGTGACTTTTGGCTTTTTCCAAAGATGAAAGACACTCTCCGTCGCCGCACATTCACCAGCCGTGCTGCTATTGCCTCAGCGATTTTCCAGTGGTCAAAACAGACTCCTAAAGAAGCCTTCGCCGCGACCATGGAATCATGGCGTCAGCGTTGTGAATAATGTGTACGTCTGCAGGACGATTACGTCGAGAAGTAACGCCAGTTTCATCGATTTCGGGTGATTTTAGAAAAAAATCTGAGGCCTTAGAACTTGAATACACCTCGTAAAGCAGCGGTCCTTGTAGTAGAAGATACCACCCTCTCCGCGGCCAAAAAAATACGCAGGTTCGCAGCGACTTCAAGTCAGTGCTCTTTTTTTATGGAATCGTGCGGAATTTCTGGTTAGACAGTCACTGAAATTCTATTGCTGTCTGTTGAGGAGGCTGTGGGAATACGTTAGACTCAAACGGCCTTAGAGGTGCGAAAACAAAGACTGGGGTTATTGCACAGCCCACCTGCCCGCGCGTCGCTCATTGTGAGCTAAAAACAGCATCACAACCCGCCCTCTTGCCTGACAGAACGCCTTCTGATTTCCTCCTACGCCTGAAAATAAAGTCTAAGCGTAAAGGGCTGCGTTTTGACTCCGCAGAAGAGTCTGAAGCAGAACCATTGAACAACTGCTTTCAACGAGGGGGAAAATCGCTGGAAGCGTTTCGTACAAGTACTACATTAGGGGACTGCTTTGGAGGTGACAGCGGAAATTAAGATGTAAGGCAAGATTTATGATTTTAAGAGTATATTCTCGTTAATTTCGGGTACCATCTGGTACGGAGTTACAACTGAGGCGTTGATGTAAAAAAAGTCATCATTTTTGGGGTATATGAGCTATTACTGTAGTTGTTATTTTCACACCATTCGCATCTGTTGGTTCCAAAATGAGATCTGTTCAACGATTTTTTTCCCCCTGTCTAAACTAGTGCCGAAATTTCTTTTCGTGCTGGAAGAGGAGTTGTCACAGAGGCAGGAAGAACTTGAGGCGTGATAGCAGCACTGTAGTGGGACGCAGTAAACAAAGTATCGGAGTACAGTGTTCAGTCTAAATGGGTTTCTGGTTCACCCAGTAGCAGTGGAGTGGTGAAGTACGAGTTTCCTCTGGTCAAGACTGGGATAGCCCTTCCTTTTCATAATGTGCTGAGACCATACACGGACGTCATTCCTCTGAAACCTGAGAAACTACACGCTGTGCATGATACACGCTGTGCCTTTGAACTTTCCATAGTATTTTGATAATATTCTGAAGAAATGTGCCATTAATGAAGAGACTCGTGGAGCGGAAGACTGTGAACCTGTAAGTGAAGTTTGGGACAGTGACCAAGAGTGACAAGTTTGTGGTCATGTGTATGTCAAAATAAGCAGGGTTGTTTAATAAGTAAAAAATGTGGAATTAACTCTCCTCTGCTACAAGCCAAGGCAGTAAAAAGGATATTGCGCTCCACTGTATTGTCTGTTTTGATATGTATTGTTTAGTTACGAATGTTTGTACAGATAAAAGGAATGTGTATGAACATGTTGAAATGATTAGAAAGAATATTTTACTTGAAAATCTATTATTTCTATTAGTTACACTACATTCGTGGTAAAATGAGTGGTGTTCAAATCAAAAATGGGATATGTCAGTCATTTTCCTTTACCATTTTCTAATATTTTGCTTTATTCTATGATTACAGATTTCCGTATGAGATTATATTCCTCCTTATGAGCATGTGGGAGAAATTATAAGGTTTAGGAATAATACTACTCAAGATTATAAAGGTTTTTTTTTAATACATTGAAAGGGTACAGTACCGCTCGACATTGAAAATAGGTACAACATTCTTCGTTATTCTTGCGATAACAACATATTTTTTGTAATAATAACTCAATTTCACTAAAAACACGGAAGCCGGATACCAGTGTAGGAAAGAAGGACAATTCATTTATTTAATTGATCACATGTGCACTCCCACAAAATAAATCCCTACAGTCAGTTTGGTGAGATCTGCGAAATGAATAAATGTATGGTCGTCTGCTAACCGCAGATAGTGAATGTGAATATATGATCATCTTTGAGACGGTCCTTTGGTCACCTTTGGTGGAACCAAAGAGATGAAATTTACCTGAGCTTTGAGTGCCTGAAATATGGCTGACAAATACGGTAACATGGTGCGCCCCCACCTCGACGGAGGTGCGAGATGACCTGAAGAACGGCCATGTTTCAGCACTCTGCAGCTGGATATAGTGTTGGTAAGACCTGTCTTAGGTGTGCTCCGTAAAGACAAAAGAGTGGAGACATGGTATGCATGTGAAATACTTAAGAGTAGTTTGAATAATAATTTCTCTATTTCAGGAATTTTTGTGGGGAGAATTAAATGTCAGGCAGGTAATATTAAGGGGATCGTAGTAATCTTCGGAAGTGACCAACGGTTACAATGAAACCACGTGTAGCAATAAGTTGAAATACTTCCGAGTGCTTAAGTTAAGCTGCATTACTAGCGTGTGTACTATAAGCTGGAAATATTTAAGAAATGGCGTGTGCAGGACTTGAAATTAGAGGCGAGTATTTCCACGTGGTGAGTACTGTGTGAGTCTCAATCTGTGTAGAGACAAAGGATAAAGAGAAGTACTCGTCCATGGTATCAGTTGAGGACTCGCGTATGTGATGAATATGTTCTTAATATTACTTTGCGTGTTATGTTTCCGTGTGACGCTTGATTCAAACTATAATACTCTGAGAGAGAAACAAGGTGAGTCAGCCGTCTATCCAGCAACGCCACTTGGCTTGGATTGCACAGGAAGACGTGCATATATCCTCCAGAGTTCGTAGTAGGAAAGAAAAGTTACGAAGTGGGGCAGTGTCGTGTGAAACTGGTATGAATACTAATTGAAGTGGGAAAGCTGAAAGTGATGTGATTCTAACGTTGTGACTATTCTTTGTGTTGTATTGTATGTTGCCAGTGTGATGTATTTCATGAAATTTAAGTATGTGGGGTTGGCATGGAAGAGTAACAAGATAGTTTCAGAGGCAGTGGGTTATGCATGTTCCTTTTTGTACCACTCGGTCTGGAGGAAATTTTTGTGATGATGGTTGTGAGAGTCGAAGTGTGAGATATAGCAAAAGATCCACTATCCTATCCAGAAAGTGCACTGTAGCGTTAAATAGTTACGAGACCATAAGATAGAGAATCACCAAGGTAAAGCCATACCCAATGGGCTGAATTTCTCATGTGTTATTGTTGTAGGTTATAGAATTTGTGTGTTTAGGTTATAGAATTTATCGGAATAAATAAGATAGTGAAAAGAAAAAGATTGGTGGCCTTTTCCTTCGAATAGTATGTTGTCATGACACCCAGAATTAATAATGTGTGCGCCATTCATATTCAGTGCGATGGCCACGTGTTGATCAAAGCCGTTAAATAAGAAAGAAAATGTGGTATTGCCAGTGCGTAGTGAACAGTCAGAGTTGTGTAAATTACTAATAGTCAGATGTGCGTTTCCGTTGCGTAATATTCAAACACGAGAATAACTTGTAACTTAATTGTGAGTACTAGAGCTCACGTTGCTTGATAAATAAGAATGAATCCACTCGCTTGGCAGACCACTCATCTTGCAGACCTGACTGCTTGATGCCACAGTATGAGCAAGGCATGTGGGTGCCTCTCAACATATCCAAACTACTGTGGAGTGGCATGCCCCTCATTTGATCTCAAGACCTCAGTTGCTGCTGGGTCATAATTTCATCAGCAGTAATTTTAAATCTCCTTGTTACTGTAATCATTCAGTGATTTCACAACTCACTTCGGCACACTCTCTGGGACCCATCTTTACACTGAGGCACTTGTGGGATGTTCAGTACTGCGTCCAGTAGGGTTCTGTCGTGAAGAAAGTCCCGGGATGGCGGAGCACCAGTAGAGTAGCGGTCGGTAACTGTAGCTCCGCCAGCTCCGTGGTCCCCTCCCCTCCCCTCCCCTCTCCTCCAGAGGAAACCGCACATCCGCGTTCAGACCAGCCGTTGAGGGCCTCAGGGAGTTGAGTAGCACGCCACAATGTCGATTCGAGGTCAACGGAGCGCCCAGTTCGCTTCTGTGAACAGCGCAGCTACCAAACTAGTCCCCAATAGACTTTCATCAAGATTCTAACGTATATAACGTAATTATTATTTTGAACTGGGATAGTACTTGTCACATGAAATATTTTTATACATGGCAGTAGCATATTTTGGTTTTAATTATTTTTGAGTAGTTTTCTTTTTCTGCCTATTTCGGTGCTGTGCTGATTGTCGTTGTTAATGTCCTTTGTTGTGTCATACGCCATGAGCATTCTGCCGGTACGTCTGCCGGACCGCACTATAATCTCCAGACCGTTACTGGTGCTAGCAACACTCGCTCGTTTACTGCCTGGCCTGTTCTAGTTTTTGCATCTTCATGTATCAGATCTACAGGGTGTTACAAAAAGGTCAGGAAACATTCCTCACACACAAATAAAGAGAAGATGTTATGTGGACATGTGTCCGGAAACGCTTAATTTCCATGTTAGAGCTCATTTTAGTTTCGTTCTTCCACCCACGCTCAATGGAGCACGTTATCATGATTTCATACGGGATACTCTACCTGTGCTGCTAGAACATGTGCCTTTACAAGTACGACACAACATGTGGTTCATTCACGATGGAGATCCTGCACATTTCAGTCGAAGTGTTCGTACGCTTCTCAACAACAGATTCGGTGACCGATGGATTGGTAGAGGCGGACCAATTCCATGGCCTCCACGCTCTCCTGACTTCAACCCTCTTGATTTTCAGTTATGGGGGCATTTGAAAGCTCTTGTCTTCGCAACTCCGGTACCAAATGTAGAGACTCTTCGTGCTCGTATTGTGGACGGCTGTGATACAATACGCCATTCTCCAGGGCTGCATCAGCGCATCAGGGATTCCATGCGACGGAGGGTGCATGCATGTATCCTCGCTAACGGAGGACATTTTGAACATTTCCTATAACAAAGTGTTCACGCTGGTACGTTCTGTTGCTGTGTGTTTCCATTCCATGATTAATGTGATTTGAAGAGAAGTAATAAAATGAGCTGTAACATGGAAAGTAAGCGTTTCCCGACACATGTCCACTTAACATATTTTCTTTCTTTGTGTGTGAGGAATGTTACCTGAAAGTTTGCCCGTACCTTTTTGTAACACGCTGTGTAGAATCAACTGCCGACATGAATTCCCCCAAGTTTATGTCGGGTACAGGAATCATTTTTTTCCTAACTCCAGGAGGCAGTTTTGCATTAAGGATCCGGAGAATGTCAAGAGCATCCCCAACACTCGAGCGGTACTTGACAATCGGTCGCAGTACTGTTCTACACGCAGCCTTCTTTTATAGGTGAGCTGCACTTCCCTAGAATTCTGCAGTAATCCGAAGTCGACCATTCGCCTTTCGTGTAACTTACCTCACGTGCTCGTCCCATTTTACGAGTATATCGCTTTGCAACGTTATGCCTAGATATTTAATCGACATGCCTGTATCAAGCAGAACACCACTAACGGTGTAATCAGAAACTACTGGACTTCTTTGCATTAACTTACACTTTTCCAAATTCAGAGGAATCAGCCATTCATCAGAAGAAATAGAACTTTGACATATCTTTTCCAGGCGGATAACAGCATGTGTATACAGAGCATTTAAAAAAAATATACCTATTACAAAGTATTATGTTGTCAAATCTATCGATCGCTGTGTCACGGCTCGGTTATTAGAGGAACGAGTGCATTGTCTAATTTATATTCATTGTCGCCAGATGTCGGTTGTCTTCTATTTTCTTGGTTACCGCCGCGTGCTGCAAAATGGTTACCCCGCAACAAAAATCATTTTGTGTTCTCGAGTTTGCAAAGTGTGATTCTGTGGATACATTGCAAAAGACGTTTGAAGCTGAAGTACCAAACTGAAACTCCGAGTGGATGGAACATTCGCACATCGTATCGACAGTGTGTAGACACGTGACACGCGTGTCCTCGCCGACCTTGTGTGTCCGACCAACACGTCGCACGAATCCAAACCGCTTTCCAATGCAGTGCTACAAAACCAACTCTCGTGCCAGCCGGGAGTTAAAACAACCTACAAGAACAGTTAGGCGTGTTTTGAACCGTCAGTTGGTTACGAAGCCGTGCAAATTACTGATGTTGCAGGCTCCACGCCGTGACGACAAACGCAAACGCGTGGCATTTTCTGACGAGCTTCAGAATGCTATTGAGAATGATAACTCTCTCGCACAACGTATCGTGTTCAGCTGGAAAGTAAACAAACACAACGTTCGAATTTGGTGTGTCAGAACCCACATTCACATAGTGAACATGTACGACATTCGCCCAGAGCCAACGTGTTTTGTGCGCTATCCCACTCACCTGTGAACGAAACACGGATTACGGTCTGCAGTATCCTGCCGCGTAACAAAACTGGATGTTTCCGAGAGTGAACGAGGACAACCTCATTTTTCAACAAGATGGGGCACCCTCTCACTGGAATCACAAGTGCGTGACTGTCTCAATGAAATTCTAGCGAGCCGCGGGATTGGTAATCAAACAGCCTGTGACTTACCACTTCTCAGATGGCGTGCACGGTCACCGGATTTGACGCCCTGACACTTCGTCCTGTGATGTTTCATTAAGGGCAACGTTTGCGGAAAGACCCTTGAAGAATTGAAGAACCGTACTGCCACAAATAGGTTAGAAAATTTAAAGAGGGAAATGGATAGGTTAAAGTTAGATATAGTGGGAATTACTGAAGTTCGGTGGCAGGAGGAACAAGACTTCTGGTCAGGTGACTACAGGGTTATAAACACAAAATCAAATAGGGGTAATGCAGGAGTAGGTTTAATAATGAATAAAAAAAATAGGAGTGCGGGTAAGCTACCGCAAACAGCACAGTGAACGCATTATTATGGCCAAGATAGACACGAAGCCCACGCCTACTACAGTAGTACAAGTTTATATGCCAACTAGCTCTGCAGATGACGACAAAATTGAAGAAATGTGTGATGAGATGTCCGCAGCTCGTGGTCGTGCGGTAGCGTTCTCGCTTCCCACGCCCGGGTTCCCGGGTTCGATTCCCGTCGGGGTCAGGGATTTTCTCTGCCTCGTGATGACTGGGTGTTGTGTGTTGTCCTTAGGTTAGTTAGGTTTCAGTAGTTCTAAGTTCTAGGGGACTGATGACTATAGACGTTAAGTCCTATAGTGCTCAGAGCCATTTGAACCATTTGAGATGAGATAAAAGAAATTATTCAGATAGTGAAGCGAAATGAAAATTTAATAGTCATGGGTGACTGGAGTTAGACAGTAGGAAAAGGAAGAGAAGGAAACGTAGTAGGTGAATATGGATTGGGGGTAAGAAATGAAAGAGGAAGCCGCCTGGTAGAATTTTGCACAGAGCACTTGGTTCAAGAATCATAAAAGAAGGTTATATACATGGAAGAAGCCTGGAGATACTGACAGGTTTCATATAGATTATATAATGGTAAGACAGAGATTTAGGAACCAGGTTTTAAATTGTAAGACATTTCCAGGGGCAGGTGTGACTCTGACCAAAATCTATTGGTTATGAATAGTAGATTAAAACTGAAGAAATTGCAAAAAGATGGGAATTTAAGGAGATGGGACCTGGATAAACTGACTAAACCAGAGATTGTACAGAGTTTCAAGGGGAGCATAAGGGAACAATTGACAAGAATGGGAGAAAGAAATACAGTAGAAGAAGAATGGGTAGCTCTGAGGGATGAAGTAGTGAAGGCGGCAGAGGATCAAGTAGGTACAAAGACGAAGACTAGTAGAACTCCTTGGGTAACAGAAGAAATATTGAACTTAATTGATGAAAGGAGAAAATATAAAAATGCAGTAAATGAAGCAGGCAAAAAGGAATACAAACGTCTCAAAAATGAGATCGACAGGAAGTGCAAAATGGCTAAGCAGGCATGGCTAGAGGACAAATGTAAGGATGTAGAGGCTTATCTCACTGGGGGTAAGATAGATACAGCCTACAGGAAAATTAAAGAGACCTTTGGAGATAAGAGAACCACTTGTATGAATAACAAGAGCTCAGATGGAAACCCAGTTGTAAGTAAAGAAGGGAAAGCAGAGAGGTGGAAGGAGTATATAGAGGGTCTATACAAAGGCGATATACTTGAGGACAATATTATGGAAATGGAAGAGGATGTAGATAAAGATGAAATGGGAGATATGATACTGCGTGAAGAGTTTGACAGAGCACTGAAAGACCTGAGTCGAAACAAGGCCCCGGGAGTAGATAACATTCCATTAGAACTGCTGACGGCCTTGGAAGAGCCAGTCCTGACAAAACTCTACCATCTGGTGAACAAGATGTATGAGACAGGCGAAATACCCTCACACTTCAAGAAGAATATCATAATTCCAATCCCAAAGAAAGCAGGTGTTGACAGATGTGAAAATTACCGAACTATCAGTTTAATAAGTCACAGCTGCAAAATACTAACGCGAATTCTTTACAGTCGAATGGAAAAAGTGGTAGAAGCCGACCTCGGCGAAGATCGGTTTGGATTCCACAGAAATGTTGGAACACGTGAGGCAATATTGACCCTACGACTTATCTTAGAAGAAAGATTAAGGAAAGGCAAACCTACGTTTCTAGCATGTGTAGACTTAGAGAAAGCTTTTCACAATGTTGACTGCAATACTCTCTTTCAAATTCTAAATGTGGCAGGGGTAAAATACAGGAAGCGAAAGGCTATTTACAATTTGTACAGAAACCAGATGGGAGTTATAAGAGCCGAGGGACATGAAAGGGCAGCAGTGGTTGGGAAGGGAGTTAGTCAGGGTTGTAGCCTCTCCCCAATGTTATTCAATCTGTATATTGAGCAAGCACTAAAGGAAACAAAAGAAAAATTCGGAGTAGGAATTAAAATCCATGGAGAAGAGATAAAAACGTTGAGGTTCGCCGATGACATTGTGATTCTGTCAGAGACGGCAAAGGACTTGGAAGAGCAGTTGAACGGAATGGACAGTGTCTTGGAAGGAGGATATAAGATGAACATGAACAAAAGAAAAACGAGGATAATGGAATTTAGTCGAATTAAGTCGGGTGATGTTGAGGGTATTAGATTAGGAAACGAGACACTTAAAGTAGTAAAGGAATTTTGCTGTTTGGGGAGCAAAGTAACTGATGATGGTCGAAGTAGGGAGGATATAAAATGTAGAGTGGCAATGGCAAGGAAAGCGTTTCTGAAGAAGAGAAATTTGTTAACATCGAGTATAGATTTATGTGTCAGGAAGTCGTTTCTGAAAGTATTTGTATGGAGTGTAGCCATGTATGGAAGTGAAACATGGACGATAAATAGTTTGGACAAGAAGAGAATAGAAGCTTTCGAAATGTGGTGCTATAGAAGAATGCTGAAGATTAGATGGGTAGATCACATAACTAATGAGGAAGTATTGAATAGGATTGGGGAGAAGAGAAGTTTGTGGCACAACTTGACGAGAAGAAGGGATCGGTTGGTAGGACATGTTCTGAGGCATCAAGGGATCACAAATTTAGCATTGGAGGGCAGCGTGGAGGGTAAAATTCGTAGAGGGAGACCAAGAGATGAATACACTTAGCAGATTCAGAAGGATGTGGGTTGCAGTAAGTACTGGGAGATGAAGAAGCTCGCACAGGATAGGGTAGCATGGATAGCTGCATCAAACCAGTCTCAGGACTGAAGACCACAACAACAACAACAACAACAACACTGGCATAAAATCAGTGACGACGGACATGCTTACACGAGTAGTGGACATCTGAATAGGTTTGTATGTGTCCCAAGTTTGATAGTTAGTAAATATATGCGTTCGAAATACGTATATTCTTTTTGAAACACCCTATATTTTAAGACATGCGTAACACGAATGCTGACTTTTATTTATTCACCACCTGGTTTCAGTCCCAAGAGCATACTCATAGTACTGCACTACTGTGCAAAATACAGAACACAAATTAAACAAAACGCAGTGACAAACATGACGTGCAAGGTCGAAAACTACGATGGAAGATTCGTAAGAGGTCTGACGTGTAGGGCTGGATTTGTAGCGGCACTTTGACGTAAGTACCTTCTTACGGATCTTACGTTGTAATTTTCGACCTTGCAGGACATCTTTGTCACTGTGTTTTATTTCATTTTTGTTTTCTATTTTGTACAGTAGTACAGTACCGTGAGCACGGTCTTGGACTGAAACCGGATGGTGAATAAAAAGAAAAGTCAGGATTCGTGCGCGCCCGGGTTGCCGGGTTCGATTCCCGGCGCGGTCAGTGATTTTCTCTGCCTCGTGATGACTGGGTGTTGTGTGATGTCCTTAGGTTAGTTAGGTTTAAGTAGTTCTAAGTTCTAGGGGACTGATGACCATAGATGTTAAGTCCCATAGCGCTCAGAGCCATTTGAACCATTTGAACCAATCAGGATTCGTGCTACGCAGCTCTTATAATAGAAATTTGTAGAACTCATGCTATACCCTTCTACAGTCACTGAACGATGATACTTTTCCGTACACTACAGCATCGTCAGCAGTCACAAATTCCTGTTCACCTACGCGTCAGATCTTTCGATGGACACAGAAAATCAGAGCTGTCCCGTCACACTTCCCTGGGGCACTCTTGTCGATACTCTAGTCTCTGATGAACACTCACCGTTGAGGAGTATAGTTAAGAAGTCTTGGAGGCAGTCACCCCATGTGTGAACGTTTTCCGTACGCTCGGATCTTCGTTAAAAGTCTGGCGAGTGGCACTGCGTCGAACGCTTTGCGGGACGTCTGGGAATGTGGGAACTGACTGTCGAACTTTATCCGTGGTTAGCGGGACACCTCGTGAGAAAAGGGCAGCCTGGGTTTCACACGAGCGATGCTTTATAAAACCGTGCTGATTTGTGAACGGAAGGTATTCTGCCTCAAGAAAATTTATAATGTTGGAACTCGGAAAAGAGGGCCTACTCAAGAATTCCGCAGCAAATATTAAGTGGAACAGAGTTATGTTGACTAATGTGATTACTGAAATTGAGATAAATGCCGAAGGAAGATAAGAAGTTGAATTTTGACACAAAGAAGCCCGTTAATTAAGCAGTTCACGGAAAGCTAAGCTACCAAGAATCTATGAAGGAAATTGGGACAGATTCATGTGGGTCGAATTTTTTAACAAAAATGGCTCTGAGCACTATGGGACTTAACATCTATGGTCATCAGTCCCCTAGAACTTAGAACTACTTAAACCTAACTAACCTAAGGACAGCACACAACACCCAGCCATCACGAGGCAGAGAAAATCCCTGACCCCGCCGGGAATCGAACCCAGGAACCCGGGCGTGGGAAGCGAGAACGCTACCGCACGACCACGAGATGCGGGCGAGAATTTTTTAACATGAGCAATCTCGCGCACATGGTAAGGAAAGGTGATTTATTTAAGCTTCAGTACTTTTCCTCGGCAGTATCTGAGAATGAAAAATCAGTACTGTAAAGACAGTGACGAGTGTGGGTGCTGGTGTAAGCGTTGATAGGTCGAAACTGTTGTCTAATTAGCAGTGACTGTATTTACAACTGCTTATGGGTGATTATTCAGCATGACTCGTGACATTATACCGTCAATTAAACTACATGCTGTCAGCTACGTGAAAAGGCCGAACTAGCGGCGTGGGTTACGGGCAGCACGCAGTCATCGGTATGTAACTTCTTCAACCCTCAGTTAAGAAACGCCACGCCACGGCGTTCGGATCACGGATTTACTTCAAACTCTGTGTACTTTTAGTAGTCCATTAGGACAACATAATGTGAGAGTCATAAGGAGTACAACGTAGGCGAATTCGAGAAAACTGGAAGGGAAGAATTCCGTGTCAGCGATGTTGGCGACCCTGAGCACGAGCGGGCGGAGATCACGTGGTTAGCGGTCAGGCTCCGTAGTTCGTGGGTCTCTGGATCGAGTCTCGTTCTTTTTTCTTTAACATATTTTTGCAACGGTAGTGACATTATTTCTTACATACTACATTTGAAAGTAAACATGATGAAAAGACATGTACATTTGGATGAACTATCATTGAATTTACGACGTTATTTTCGCGTTTACTAATTTTTATTATTGCAAGAAATATTGTGCGGCTTTTATTTCTTTAGGCACGTTAAAAATTTTATGAAGCATGTTCAAACTTGAAACTTCCTGGCAGATTAAAATTGTGTGCCGGACCGAGACTCGAACTCGGGGCCTTTGATTAACAAAGAACGAGAAATTGTTTCTCGTGAAGATGCTATTAAAATACATTCAATCATACAGCGCCAATTTTCGGCACCGATATTTACGAAAATGTTGCATTACGCATGGCTTACACCCAACTTGTCGAAAGGAAGAGAAATTTTACAAAATGTCATCAGCTTTGTGTTTCCACAGAATATCTGAAGCTTTCTTGAACATGCGCGAAAATTGCATTCATTCCGATGTAGTAGATGCCTATTTAATTCATGTTCTCCTCGTATATATGAAAAATATGATCCTACAACTTGCAATGTCGAAAGCACGATCGACGGTTAATTGTACATCAGCCTCATATTCTGGCATATTGTAACTCAGTGTATTACTGTATAAAGTTGTTTGTTTGTGAAGCTCTTTCTCTTGAATAAATCATCCAATTTTTCTGAAATTGCAATCATTTCTTTGTCAGTACATGTACGTCACATCTACCGATTTCCCCCCTTCGCCTTCGTTGTGCGTTGTAATTTTTTTTTTTTATACCTCAGTTCGGGTGATCCCTTTTGCTATTGCTCGTGGTCGTGCGGTAGCGTTCTCGCTCCCCACGCCCCGGTTCTCGGGTTCGATTCCCGGCGGGGTCAGGGATTTTCTCTGCCTCGTGATGACTGGGTGTTGTGTGATGTCCTTAGGTTAGTTAGGTTTAACTAGTTCTAAGTTCTAGGGGACTGATGACCATAGATGTTAAGTCCCATAGTGCTCAGAGCCATTTTTGAACCTTTTGCTATTCTCCACTTTACAAGTACAATTTTAGTGAGGAAAATTATATTTCAGACTAAAAGCTTCGGCCGATGAAGGATTTAATGATTAAACAGGGATGAATGCATAGAAGAAAGTGCCATGGTAAAGAAAAACAGTAGTAGGGGAACCCGGGGTAGAACGGGGTACAAAGTTGAAAACATTGATTAAAAGTACAAAAGTGTTAAATAAGGGAGTTACCAATTTTTATATGAACACATTATGATGTATTAATCACAAACATACAATAACATTGCCATAAAAAAAGAATAATATTTGTTTCACTCGAAAACAGAAAGGTATGTCATTTGCCCCATTCTACCCCGTGCACGGGGCAGATTTGGGTGGTAAGTACAAGTGATTATAAAAACGTATAAAATTACCGGAATTGCAGAAAATATTGGCTTGCTCGGTATTTATTTAATTTAAAGTGAATGTTAATGTCAAACTACAGTTTTCATGTATTGTATCCTTTTCCCTTTTCTTAAGGCTATTTACAAAATTCACACACAATGAGAGACTCGTCACCTTCGCTATCAATTCCTGCACAAGAATCGTGTGCCCATTTTTTGCACATGGAACAAGCGACCCAGCCTTCAACTGATTTTGAATAAAACTCACCACTATATAAACATTCACAGTCAGAACTTTCCTCGTAATGACTCTTGTTAGTATTGGATGCTCTCTCCATCTTCTTTCCATTTATCTTCAGGCCCTTTCTTTTCTTTTTTGAATTCTCAATTTTATTCTCTTTCGCAAATAGTTTTTTCTTTGCTCTTCCTTCTTTGGCAAAGCTCTTTTCCTCTTTTTCCTTAATAATGGCTTCTAACTCAATTTTTTTGTACGGCGAATCACTTAAAACAACGGTCTTCCCCCCTCTTCCGTTTCGCCCTTTTCGTGCTTTCGTTAACTTTTGGCAAGGGCATCAGAATTTCAGGTGAAATATGAAATGAGGAGGCCGTGTTGTCAGTCGTCATCCAAGAGCACCCAGGACTAGAACAATTAGCCTCAAGAACTTTGTCATTCTTAGGCGGAAGTACATTGTTACAATTCTCTGAAATCTCGCCAGCTTGATCTTCCAACCCGCTGGCGTCGTCTTTTTTAGCTGGTGTGCTAGGTGAAGGCAATTCCAATTGTTCAGCTCCAGATATAATAAACTCTTCATGTGATGGTCTATCAAGTCCGATGTCAGTTATGTCTGCCGGGAGGAAATGTGCATCGGTGAATATGGATGGGTCCGTGGGCCATATTCCAGTAACTTCGAAAACTTTAATAGCGGTTTTCATTGTTGCACTTTTGATGAAAGCTAAACCAAAAAGAGTTGAAATTTGAAAGAGAGTTACGACTTTCCCTTGGTTGCTTCGTAGCCATTTTCGAAGCTCATCACTATAATGAAGACTTAAAGGCTTCATTAAAGAAACATCAAGCGGCTGAAGTCTGCGAGAGCAGTGTGGTGGTAAAGATAGCAACGAAACGGCACTCTCCGTCGCGTAGTCAATGTTCTTGGTATGTGTTGAGTGGCCATCTAATATAAGAAGAAACTCAAATTCTTTTTGCTTCTTCTTTCGTGGAAAAGTAAGCATTGGATACATGTAAGCTCCACTTGCTGACATACAAATGAGGCAGGTTACAGTTTCGCCCTTTTCTGCAGACGTTAACGATCCTACTTGACGATTCCCCTTGCAAGCTATTTATCTTTGATTGGTTTTTAGGGTCAACGGAAACGCCTGTTTCATCACAATTAAATATTTGAGAAGCCATTAGTTTCTTTTTGTCAATTACATTTGTTAGTAACGAGAAAAACCTATCGAGAGCAACTTTATTAAAACCCATGGTTCTTGCACCAGATGTTAAGCCGAATAACCTAGCTTCCATACTTTTTAAGTACTTAACAAGCTCAGGTTCCTGTTCTTCTGTAAATACGTTTTTAAACTTTCCAGCCATTTTATCAATTTTGCAGTCAGGGTTTTCCCTTCTTTTTTTAACGTATTTTTCCAGAGTAGTCGGGGGAACGTCAAATTGGTTTGAAGCCTTCAAATACCAACAATGGCCAGAATTAACTGCCTCCACAGCATTGTTCATGGCCTCAGTAGACCATGACTGCCTATTTGTTTTTCTCTTATGTGCTCGAACCATCTGAAATCGAAAGCAAAATAGATTAGGAGCCTAATAAAAGCGATCTCTTTGTTAAAAATGTAGCAGGGCAGAATGGGGTACTTCCCCATTCCGTCCCAAGTACGTGTTTTAGGTTATGGAGGTAAAGCCACTAAACAAAGGTGCGAAAACAAACATTTAACCGCATGAAACAAAAGATTATTAAACATATTTTAAGCATCTACTAAAAATTGTCGTATTGTAAATAAGTAGGTATACGCTTTCTTGCTTCCAATTCGCCAGAAGTTACAAGGCAGGAGCAAAAATTACCACAACGAAAACTTTCCTCCCCCATGTAGTACAGAGTTTTTATTCATAACACAATTCTCCCACACTTGTAATTTTCGTGTTTCTGCAAAACTTCTCTTTTAGCCAACTGTTACGTTATATGGCTGATCGCAGTGAAATAATAGAAGATAGCGCACGAAAAACCGGCCCCGAGTACAGACTGCTCGCCAATTACGCACTCTGTAGGAATCAGCATGAGTTTCGAAAAAGACGGTCGTGTGAAACCCGGCTCGCGCTATTCGTCCACGAGACTCAGAGGGCCATAGACACGGGTTCACAGGTAGATGCCGTGTTTCTTGATTTCCACAAGGCGTTCGATACAGTTCCCGACAGTCGTTTAATGAACAAAGTGAGAGCATATGGACTATCAGACCAATTGTGTGATTGGATTGAAGAGTTCCTAGATAACAGAACGCAGCATATCATTCTCAATGGAGAGAAGTCTTCCGAAGTAAGAGTGATTTCAGGTGTGCCGCAGGGGAATGTCATAGGACCGTTGCTATTCACAATATACACAAATGACCTTGTGGATAACATCGGAAGTTCACTGAGGCTTTTTGCAGATGATGCTGTGGTGTATCGAGAGGTTGTAACAACGGAAAATTGTACTAAAATGCAGGAGGATCTGCAGCAAATTGACGCATGGCGAAGGGAATGGCAATTGAATCTCAATGTAGACGAGTGTAATGTGTTGCGAATACATAGAAAGATAGATCCCTTATCATTTAGCTACAAAATAGCAGGTCAGCAACTGGAAGTAGTTAATTCCATAAATTATCTGGGACTACGCATTAGGAGTGATTTAAAATGGAATGATCATATAAAGTTGATCGTCGGTAAAGCAGATGCCAGACTGAGATTCATTGGAAGAATCCTAAGGAAATGCAATCCGAAAACAAAGGAAGTAGGTTACAGTACGCTTGTTCGCCCACTGCTTGAATACTGCTCAGCAGTGTGTGATCCGTACCAGATAGGGTTGATAGAAGGGATAGAAAAGATCCAACGGAGAGCAGCGCGCTTCGTTACAGGATCATTTAGTAATCGCGAAAGTGTTACGGAGATGATAGATAAACTCCAGTGGAAGACTCTGCAGGAGAGACGCTCAGTAGCTAAGTACGGGCTTTTGTTAAAGTTTCGAGAACACACCTTCACCGAAGAGTCAAGAAGTATATTGCTCCCTCCTACGTATATCTCGCGAAGAGACCATGAGGATAAAATCAGAGAGATTAGAGCTCACACAGAAGCATACCGACAATCCTTCTTTCCACGAACAATACGAGACTGGAATAGAAGGGAGAACCGATAGAGGTATTCAGGGTACCCTCCGCCACACACCGTCAGGTGGCTTGCGGAGTATAGATGTAGATGTAGATGTAGATTTGTTGACCGCTACGAGCAGAATAAATAAACTTGCAATAATTAGGCAGTGAACAAATAACAAATAATCTAATGCAAACAACAACTTCGAAACAATAGATGACGATTGGTGGGCGACAATGAGCAGTCTAGTACTTGGGGACGATTTTTCGTGCGCCACCCTGTGCCACTGAAATAATATTGTAGAAGTTATCATATTCTCTTTACAAAATATGACACCAGACGCTCGATTATGGAGCGCGGGCTTCATTCGGGTGTTCCTTGCATAACAATGAATGTTCTGAAATGAGATTTTCACTCTGCAGCGGAGTGTGCGCTGATATGAAAGTTCCTGGCAGATTAAAACTGTGTGCCCGATCGAGACTCGAACTCGGGACCTTTGCCTTTCGCGGGCAAGTGCTCTACCATCTTTTTTTTTTTCTTTAAACATATACAAATGACTGTTAGTTAAACAAAAAAATATTAAAAAGAAAAACATTAAATACAACAAAATATAACATATTCTGTCTCCTTCCTTTTTTTTAGACGCTGCGGAGATAACCGGCAAAAGTTTGTCGGTAAGATGGTTTTCGGGTGAGGGTGCTATGCGCGGTCACAACCTTGTACCAGAAGTCAAGGACTGTATGCGGACCACTCTGAGAGAGGTATTCTAAAGTCTGTCCTCGAAACCAGATGAGGGCATGGTGCTTAGAAAGAGGGTAGTGAAATGTCTGGGGCAACAACAGGAAATCCGGGGTCACCGTCGTTGGCGGGGCACGGAGGTAAAAGCCCACGATTCGTTGGATGAGGAGCCATACGTTTTGTTTCAGGGGGCACGTAAGACGGTGCTCGTCGGTGTCTTCGAGCTGACAGTCGGGGCAGAGTGGGGAGGTGGCCAGTCCTATGCGATAAAGTCGACTACTAGTCGAGAATTTTCCATAGACTAAAATATACCAGAGTGCAGACACAGACGACTGTAAAAAGGGTGCATGCACACACTCCCAAACCGTGCGCCAGTGAATGTCAGGATGCTGTAGTACCATGGGGTCGCAAGGGTTGGACAGCATAAACAAACGATAATAATCTTTCGTAGGGGGAGGACGGGTGACTGGAAGATCGGCCCGAACGTAGCTGAGTTCTATGAAACAATTGGCGACGTGGTACAATAATGGAGAAATAGGTACCACATTGATCGGTGGACCTAGAGAAGCTGGTCGGAGGATATCTAAGAGACTGCGTGTTAAGGACGGGACCGGCCCTTGCCAGTGCCGCAACAGAGTGTGGACAAAGAGTGCAGAAGATCGTGCCCGCACGTTGATGAGTCCGAGGCCACCTTTTGCAGGAGGCAGTGTTAGAGTGTTGTAGCGGACTTTGAAAAGTGCCCCTGCTGACACGAAATATCCAAAGGCTGATTGGATGCGGCGGCCAAGGAGTAACGGCATTGGGAGGATCTGGGCGACGTGTACCAGTTTAGGGGCGACATACATGTTGACATAGGACACACGTTGCAGTTGGTTTAAGTTACGGTGAACTTGACCGCGGACATGGTGCCGAATCGACTGCAAAAGCCGCCGGTAAGCCAGGGCCACTGTGCGGTGTGTGGAGCTCGTAAATTCGATACCCAAATAACGAAGGGTGGCACTGACTGGGAGTGGGGTCGGCACCATAGCCGGGAGGCCGCGCTCAATGTGCATCATAGTCGATTTACGGACATTAAGAATGCTACCAGAAAGACGTCCGTACTGGTGGATCCATTGGATGGCGTCATTGAGTTCCGTGGAGGAGCAGGTGAGAAAGAGGAGGTCGTCCGCATAAGCCCTACAGTGAAAGGTGTTGTCACGCAAAGTGAGGCCCTGCAGTCTAGAGGTAAGTCCAGTGATGAGGGGCTCAAGTGCAATGGCATATAGTAAAGTAGACATAGGGCATCCTTGACGCACAGAGCGGCGTATAGGAATCGGCCCTACAAGCCTCCCATTGACTTGTACGAGACCGCGGGAAGTAGTAGCCGGCGAATGGCATCGACAAAAAGTAATAGGAACCCCATACGTGTCGCCACCTTGAGGAGGAATGGGTGTCGAACGCGATCAAAGGCACTCGTGAAATCGACGGATACCAGTGCTGCACGAAGGCGACAATCCGACGCCAGTGCGATGAGGTCACGGCATTCTGCTAGGGCTGTTTGTAAGGTGGCCCCACAACCACGTGCAGTCTGCTCAGGTGAAAGGACCGTAGGTAAGACGGTGCGTATGCGCGCTGCTAAGAGGCGTGCATAGATTTTATAGTCTGCATTCATTAGTGTAAGAAGGCGATATGCAGAGACATGAGACCCTCCCTTCGGTTTAGGCACAGGTAGAAGAATGCCAGTGACGAATTCAGGTGGAATTGGGAAGGACGGAGTAAAGAGTTCCTGAATCATTTCCGTCCAGCGAGGAAACATTAACGTGGTGAACGCCCGGTAAAACTCCACCGGGAGACCATCTAGTCCGGGTGATTTGTTCTTGGCCCCTTTGTTGATCGCATCTACCACCTCTTCTGCGGTGATTGCAGACATCATGGGCGTTGACTCCGCTACGGTGAGGGTCCGATCAGGGGAAGGACGGAGATCATCAGGAATTTGCGTCGCCATCGGTTCATCATCATAAAATTGGCGATAATGTTCAGCAAAGGCAGACACCACTGCCGCCTGTGTTGTGTGGTGAACACCATCGGAGGTCGTGATGTTGGGGACGAAAAGTCGACATCAACCACTATGGTTGGATGCGGCATGGATTGTGGATGGGGTTTCGTCGTGGAGGAGGTCTTGTCGTCGGGAACGCACCACGACACCATGCAGTCGTGCACGTTGAAGAGAGAGGAGACGAGCTTTAGTACGTTGTCGTTCCCTATGGGTGTCAGGTGATGGAGGGAGTGCATCGAGCTCACGGAGGACGGCGTAGTGAAAATTTGTGGTGTCTCGATGCCATGCTGCTGCTTCCTTGCCACATTGTATGAAGGCCTTTCTGATTGCAGGTTTGGCACATTTGAGCCACCAATGGAACGTGGATGTGTACTGCGGAAGGCGTCTTTCGCAAGACGCCCATGTAGTGGCAATACATTGTCGGCAGTGTGGATCATTAAGGAGGGAGGTATTAAGGTTCCAGTAACCTCTGCTGCGCCACACTGACTCAGGTGGCAGAACCAGGGAGCAAATGACGGCGCAGTGGTCCGAAAATGCAAGGGGCCATCGTTCAGCTTGGGCGACTTCATTGCCAAGGTGGGCAGAGACATAAAACCGGTCCAGACTGCTCGCAGAATGTGCTGTATGATGGGTAAAACCGGGGGTATTGCCATGAATTTTCTCCCAAACGTCCACTAGATGAAAATCTTCGATTAAGGTGAGCAGCGCCGGGCATGGCGAATAACCAGGCATTTGGTCCTGCGGATGGAGGACACAGTTGAAATCGCCTCCCATGATAAGGCGATTATAGCGTCCAGAAAACAGGGGCGCCACGTCATGTCCGAAGAAAGTGGACCGCTGCCGACGGTTCGTGGAGCCAGACGGAGCGTAGATATTGATGACGCGCGTGTCGAAGATGGTAACAGCCATGCCTCTTCCACAGGGAAGGATTGTCGTGTCCTTGAGTGGGATTCCTTCGCGTATGCAGAAAGCCACTCCACGCCCTGATTGATCAGATGTGGACGTGTATGAGTCGTAGCCGTAGACTGGTGGTAGTGTGGCAACGCGTACTTCCTGAAGAAGGGCGACGTCGACGTCAGAGGCCCGAAGCATGTCACATAGGAGTTGCAGCTTGCGTGCAGTGCCGATCATGTTGATGTTCAGTGTGGCAAACCGGTACGTTTGTTTCAGTGGTGGTGGACGCGCATCTACCATCACCAAGGGAAGTAAGAGGAGGGCACCGACAGGAAGTCCCGTCCCATCAGCTGCAGTGCCTCGCTTTTGATGTTAACAGGCAGCCTTGTCCGGCGGAGGCAACTCATCCGGAGGAGGGGGCGTATCTTCGTCAATGCCGTCGGCCCATGCTCCTGTGCCGTGGGTCTGTCCAATGTCCGTGGGAACTGCGTCGTGGTGAGAGAGATCTGGAGTTGTCGGCGGGGAGACAGGCGTCTCAACCGGCGCACCGATCGTTACATTGTGCGTGGCGACCTCCATGGTGGTCCCGTCCTGCGAAACGTCGTGTTCATCGCGAAAGTTGTCCGCCGACCTCTGTGTGGAAATGTCGGCTGGTTGGGTGTCGTCTTTGTCGTCGCGGGTGGCGACGCTTTGAGAGCCCGCGGGTGAACGGCGACGGCGTTTGCGCCTACGTGGCGAGCGTTGTTTGCGCACGTGTTCCTCAGTATCGGACGACGGCAAGGAGGAGCGTCGACCTGGTTCGAAGGCGTCGGTGGGTACAACGAAATTGTCAAACAGGTGTTGTGAAGAAGTACTGTTCTCCTCAGCGTCCGGTGCGGAAGCCTGTTCGGCGGCAGGGTTGTCAGGTGGGACGTCTGCACCGTCCGTAGGTGACTGGGACGGTGGGACGTGCCGATCGGAAGGACCGGGCGACGGACTGGACGAAACTGTAGACGTGGCGAGAGCCGCTGCGTAAGTGACCGGCAGGGCGGTCATCGTGAGTGTGACGGACGCTTCCGACAACGGGAGCTGCGCGACACGTCGTTGAATGCATTCAGACCGTAGGTGAGCTTCTTTCCCGCAACCGGAACAGGTCCGAGGTCGGCCGTCGTACATTATAATGGCACGGCAGCCTCCGATACGTAGATAGGAAGGCACGTGTTTCTGGAACTCGATGTGGACCTGTCGAACACCGTTTAAAACGGGATAGGTTTGAAATTGTACCCATCGTTCGGCCACATGTTCCAGAACGTTGCCATAGGGACGGAGCGCCTCGATGACGACGTCTGCAGGTAGTTCGAACGGCAGTTCGAAGATCCTTATCGTCCGTGTGCCGAGACCTGCGTGATCGAGGGTAACGGGTCCGACGTTGCCGTCGGAATGACAGAAGCGCAGCCCACGTTTTGCCTCTCGAAGCACCTTGTCGCACGCCGCATCGTTGATCATTTTGACGTAGACGGTACTGCTAACTACGGACAAGTGGATACCAATTAGATCCGTTGGTGGTATTTTAACTTCGTCGCGAATAAATCGTTCTACCTCCAGGGCCTCGGGTCGGGCGAAGTTGGAACAAAAGTCGAAACGTAATGTCTTCTTCCGGTAGTTGTGCGCCATGGTGGTCTAGAAGAGAAAACGGCACTTACAGCGGCCGAAGTAAACACAAACACACCGTGCGCGCCTCGCCCGCAGCGCTCTGGCGCGTGAGACCGCCTCGCAGCACTGCCGGCGGCAGACTGTGTCTATCCATCTGAGCTACCCAAGCACGACTCACGCCCGGTTTCACAGCTTTACTTCTGCCAGTATCTCGTCTCCTACCTTCCAAACTTTACAGAAGCTCTCCTGCGAACCTGTTCTGCAAGGTTCGCAGGAGAGCTTCTGTAAAGTTTGGAAGGTAGGAGACGAGATACTGGCAGAAGTAAAGCAGTGAGACCGGGCGTGAGTCGTGCCACGGTAGCTCAGATGGTAGAGCACTTTCTCGCGAAAGGCAAAGGTCCCGAGTTCGAGTCTCGGTCGGGCACACAGTTTTAATCTGCCAGGAAGTTTCAATGAATATACTCCTTTACCTTGGATCAAAAATAAACGGAAAATGGCCAGTCGTGTGTGCCATGCCGACTTCCTTTGTATGTGTAACATAAAAAAAATCCTGCCTTTTTACAAGCTCTTCTTCTGCAGTTTATCGAAATAGTGAAGTAAGCTGATAAGCCGTTTTGTTACCTGAAGAGATGTATGTATTACACACCACGTAATTTTTATGTAATTTACATAATTATAAAATACTTTTTAACTACCGTTCATGGACACTGAATAGAATATGAAAAGAACCATAAGTTTAGAGTTCAAAAACGGTTTGGAACAGATCTAGAATGGGCGTGCGCAGCGAACGAAACGAACAACAACAACTCGATACAGAACTGAAGTATGAGCAGTGGAACTGTGACGAGTGGCCACGCGAAGAAGGACGAGTCGGGCCGACCGAGACAGAGACAGAAGGGAACGAGACCGAGGCTGGAACGAGGCCGGCCGACGTGCCGTTGCGGGAACGAGACCGACCGTTTCCCGTCCCCGGGAACTGTAAGTAGAAAGCCGCGACCGAAGTGAACTGTGAAACACCGTTCCGTAGAATTCGTTACTTGGTGGTTCCGTTGATATTGACGAACCGTTCCTTTGGACCCGTTAGTTCGCGAACGACCCATCTCTAGTACTGACGGACTGGGACTGTCCATCGTTGTTGAGCGTGGTTGTAAATAATTACGTGAAATCACCGGATGGAATCGCTCGAGAGTTCCAGACTGCTACCAGCTGTTCAGCCGCCATAATGACTCTCTGTATGGAATTAAAAATAATGACACGCAATGGTCGAGAAGCTGCTAATGAGCCACGCGTTTTTGTGGTCGGTGCTAAGCGGCACTTGATGTGCCGTAAAGAGCGACGACACAGGACAGCGGATCTACATCTATATCTACGTCGACACTCCGCAAGCCACCGTACGGTGCGTGGCGGAGGGTACCCTGTACCACTACTGTCATTTCCCTCCTGTTCCATTTTCAAATAGAGCGATGGAAAACGACTGTCTGTACCCCTCCGTATGAGCCCCGATTTCTCGTGTCTTACCTTCGTAATCCTTACGTCTGATGTACGTTGGCGGCAGTAGAATTGTTCGGCAGTCGCCTTCAAATGCCGGTTCTGTAAATTTTCTCGGTAGTCTTTCTCTAAAAGAACGTCGCCTTCCCTCCAGGGATTGCCATTTGTGTTACCGAAGTCTCCGTGACACTTGCCTGTTGTTCGAACCTACCGGTAACAAATGTAGCCGCCCACCTCTGAATTGCTTCGATGTCTTCCTCCAATCCGACCTGGTAGGGATCCCAAAGACTCAAGCAGCAGTCAAGAAAACGTCGCACCAGCGTCCTACGTGCGGTCTCCTTTAAGCGTGAATCATTCTTTCCTAAATTTCTCCCGATAAACCGAAGTCGACGATTCGCCTTCCCTACCACGGTTTTCACATGCTCTTTCCACCTCATATCGTTTTGCAGTGTTACGCCGGGATATTTAAACGACCTAATGGTGTCGGGCACGACACCACTAATACTGTATCCGAACATTACAGGTTTGTTTCTTCCACTCATCCGCATTAACTTACCCCTTTCCGCACTTAGGGATAGCTGCCATTCATCACACCTACTGGATATTTTGTCTAGGTCGTCTTGTGTCTTCCTACAGTTACTCAACTTCGACACCTTACTGTACACCACAGCATCATCACCATACAACCGCAGATTGGTGGCCACCCTGATTACGAAATCATTTACGTATGTAGAGAAGAGCAGCACTCCTACCACACTTCCCCGGGGCACTCCTGACGACTCCCTCGTCTCTGATGAACACTCGCCGTCGATGACATCACACTGGGTTCTATTGTTTAAGAACTCTTCGAGCCACTCGTAGAGATATGAACTTATTCCATATGCTCCCACCTTCGCTAACAGCCTGCACTGGGGCATCGTGTCAAATGTCTTCCGGAACTCTAGAAATATTGAATCTCCCTGTTCCCCTTCACCCGTGGTTCTCAGTATATGCTGTGAGAAAAGGGCAAGCTGAGTTTCGCACGAGCGATGCTTTCTAAGACCATGCCGATTCGTGGACAAAAGCTTCTCAGTCTCAAGAAAGTTTATTATAGCCGAAATGAGAATATGTTGAAGGATTTTGGGGCAAACAGAAGTTAGGGATATTGGTGTGTAATTTTGCGGATCCGTTCTGTTACTTTTCTCATATACTGGAGTCACCAGCGCTTTTTTCCAGTCGCTTTTGGACTTTGGGCTCGCGGAGAGGGCATTGCCGTAGAGTGTTCTTTGTAAAACTGGACTGGAATTCCATCCGTGCCTGATATATTTGTTGGGATGACTGTAAACGAGTGATTTGGTGCGATGGATCACGGTTTACGCGTCACAGTCCGATGGAAGGGTTTAGGTGTGGCGAATGCCTGCAGATCCATTTCTGCCATCATGTACAGTGAAACTTCCTGACAGATTACAACTGTGTGCCGGACCAAGACTCGAACTCGGCACCTTTGCCTTTCGCGGGCAAGTGCTCTAGCGTCCGCGTTACCGAAGCATCCCCCGGGCTCTGGCAGAGCCACGTCTCCACAACATCCTTTCTTCCAGTAGTGTGTTCTGCAAGGTCTGCGCGAGAGCTTCTGTAAAGTTTGAAAGGTAGGAGACGAGGTACTGGCAGAAATAAAGCTGTGAGGACGGGTCGTGAGTCGTGCTTGGGTATCTCAGTCGGTAGAGCACTTGCCGGCGAAAGGCGAAGGTCCCGAGTTCGAGTCTCGCTGCGGCATACAGTTTTAATCTGCCAGGAAGTTACACATGAGCGGACACTACGCTGCAGAATGAAAATCTCATTCTGGAATCATGTATATTGCGAAGTACAGAAGAGGTGGTGTTAACGTATAGGGGTGTTTTCCGTCCTCAGGTTGTGATTGCCTTATTGCGATTAATGGGTTTCTGAACACCGTGATAACTGGAGATGAGTCTTGGGTGTACGCATACGACCCAGAAACAAAAAGACAGTCGTCGCAATGGAACCATCCCGAGTCTCCAAGGCCGAAGAAAGTGCTGCAGGTGCGAAGCAAAATCAAGGTGATGCTGACTGTCTCCTATGATTCCGTCGAATTGTGCATCACGAATACGCGCAAGAAGGACAAGCAGTGACAAAGGAGTACTATCAAGATATTCTCCGGTGACTCCGTGACTCACTTCGGCGCAAAGGACCAGACATGTGGACGGCGAAAAAACTGGCAACTGTATCACGACAACGCCCCCGCACATTCATCCCACTTGATCCAAAATTTCTTGGCCAAACATGGAATTACAGCCGTTCGCCAACCCCCCTTCTCTTCAGACATGGCACCTTGCGTCTTGTGGTTGTTTCCAAAATTGAAGACGCCACTGAAAGGATCCCGTTTTCAGAGTGGAGAAGAGATAATGCGGAACACCACGACGGAGCTGAACACCATTCCGAAAGAACACTTCCAGAGGTGTTTCCGGCAGTAGAAGAATTGGTGGGCTCAGAGTATGCAAGCAAAAGGGGCCTACTTTGAAGCGTATTAGGGACAAAATGAGAAAACGAGGTTTTAAAAAAAAAAAGTTGTTACGATGCTGGACTGCCACGGGAGCGAGCGGTGTTCAAACCTCCGTCGTGCTGACATATATTTGTTCAGCACAAATAGAACAAGACGAGTGACATGCCGTCAGTTATCTCTGTACATCAGTGTTGCCACCTTCAGATATGTATACATATGTTCGCTTTATTCAAATATGTGTCTGTGTCGTGGTGTAACGTCCGTGTGCAACAGCTAGGTGTAAGGCATGGACCTTTAATGACAGCTGATTCTGCACAACTGCTCTATCAGCGGCCGCAAACGTTTTATGACAAGGCGACAAGTCAACCGAATCCTCCACCGGAAAAGACGTAACACGTCTGGTATGTTATACGCGGCATTAGTGAGAGTTCGTGTATCATATGACAAGAATATCTTATCGACGCACCTAATTTGTACGCCTGGTGAGTGAGTGAGATATGCCTCCTCGTTAGACATAGCTGTCCGTTGGAATGTGAATGTGATCACTCCCAAGGAAATGATGAAAACATTATAGCTTGTCACATAATGTGCAACAAATGAACGCAACATTTTTACAATCACACAAGTTCTCCGTGTTCCGTCAAAACACATGTTTTCAACGTGTTTGAAGTTACGTTCCGTCTCTCGACTCTTGCATTCCTTTGTCGTAACTTACTTCACACCGCTTTATTTGTTGTTTCCATTTCTGTCATACGTCTATGTGGTATCTCGCCTGCACTCACTATTCATCACATTTACTTGCGACGGTAACGTATTCGTACCACATGACTTATATTCTATAACCAATGTATATGGTTCAAATGGCTCTGAGCACTATGGGACTTAACAGCTGAGGTCATCACTCCCCTACAACGTAGAACTAATTAAACCTAACTAACCTAAGGACATCACACACATCCATGCCCGAGGCAGGATTCGAACCTGCGACCGTAGCGGTCGCGCTGTGCGAGGTGCCGGGGCTAGCAGTGTATTTAACACTCAATTCTTCTCTAATCTTCATATGGAAATGATGCTCTAAGCCCCCCCCCCCTTTTCTAACTCCTACTTTTGCTGTTGCACATGGATTAAGAAGAAACGCGAACTGACTGTAATCGACCCTGCAAGTGGAGTAGAAAAGAGTTTGGCACCTGCAATAATTTAATTTGATAGACATTAATTAAATAAAGGAAAGTTTCAGTAACGTAGTGAGAAAAGAAAGGGTTGCTCTACCGATTAATAGAATGAAAGTTCTGTCCAAAATAACAATTTGATTTATTATGACTAAACTCAAAATCATAAACAAAACACATGAAACATTTACAATACATCAAATTGGATACTCAAATAAATGCTGTGAAGGTGAAGTTGTCCATAAACTAGATTGTGACATTTATGACAAAGTGGTATGTGGAGCCAATTCCTTGCAACTCAAATCCTAAGAGAAACACCCTGCCAACCCAACATTAATTCCTGCTACAGTAGTGAGAACTCAGACAATCAACATCCAAGACAGAACCACGTAAGAAAAGATGGGAACAGGCGCGCTCTGCTGAGCTCTGATTATCACAGAACAAATTCCCTAATCTGCCGATGCTGCGGACATACATTACCAAGCTGTCTTCTTAACTGCAAGGACACGATCTGGCGTACCGGAGGCGATGGCTGGTTGCTTGGACGTCCCATCGTGGTGATGATAATGTCGCGAGTATAGCCTGAAACAAATTATCCTGGTCTGGTTGTTGCAGACTAAAGACTTCCTATCAATACAAATGCGCCTCTGAGGGAGACGAAGAAGGCTCGCCACACAATCACTGATGGTACAGTGAGTGATTTTAACAAGCGAAGTCACACAGTAACTCCGATACAGTCAACTTTAGCCAAAACTGCTCAAGACAGACAACATAGGCCGCTTGTACGCAGAACGCTCAATTGCCAACTGTACTCGGAAAGTTACGTTGAAGTCGAAACTTCAGCAACTTTGTCAAACAGATACAATCAAATAAAGGTATATTAGACAGCCAACGGAAGGCAGGCTGTCCAGAGCAGCGAGAGCTCAGTCTTGTAACCTACTCCGAGCGAAAGGCGAGAGCCGACCCCCTTCAAGAGCACCCGTGCAAGCCGAACACACAACATTCCCGCCCCCACGACAGTGGCCGTAGTTAAACGTTCCAGTCAGCAACTCGAAAACCGGCGGAAAATTCAACTCTATTGCCGACGCAGTGCTAGTCCACCAATGGAGATTCTTGGCGCCAATTTCTGCGCCGATTTTGCTACGTCATGGAGCTATGCCCTGAGCAAACCAATCACAGTTACGATTTTGCAGGAAACGCGGGAATTTGCCCGCCAAGACTGCCTGGGAACACAAGTCATTCCCACGCCTCACTGGTAGCCAGAAACGGTTTTCACTAAATTTCTACGAAGTAACGGAATCTCTAGCCCAGCCGCCCCTTCCGGCACATCTGGGCGTGTCGCCCCCGCTCTTATGACAGTGTCGGCTTCTGGAAAGCACCCACTCGACTCCCTCACACCCATCAGCTTAATCCTTTCAAGCTCAGCAGAACTCGCCTGTCACCGGACCACCCGGGTGACGAGAGATGCTGTGTGGGAAGTCCACGTGTGAAGGAATAACAACTTTTCACCGCATGCAATTAGAGAGGAAAATCGAATTACTCAGAGTAAGATAGAAATATGGGAGGGGGCTTCTGCCACCTTTCAGCTGTTCCAGACTGACGAGCCTAGAACCACTCGGCCACTCTGGCTGGCACCAATGTATAGTACGAGGGTCACTCCAAAAGAAATGCACACCATTTTTTTAATATCCATCTTTTATTCTACATGTTTGAAAGTATGTAGATACATCCTTTAGGAACAATATTTTCATTTTTCCACATAATTTCCATCCCTCTCAACTGGCTTACGCCATGTTGGAACCAGCGCCTGTATACCCACACGGTAAAATTCTGGACCAACCTGTTGGAGCCACTGCCTGGCAGCGTGCACAAGGGAGTCATCATCTTCAAACCTTGTTCCACGAAGAGAATCTTTCAGTTTCCCAAAGAGATGATAGTCACATGGAGCCTGGTCAGGACTGTAAGGCGGGTGTTTCAGCGTTGTCCATCCGAGTTTTGTGATCGCTTCCATGGTTTTTTGACTGACATGTGGCCGTGAATTGTCGTGCAGCAACGAAACATCCTGCTTTTGCCGATGTGGTCGAACACGACTCAGTCGAGCTTGAAGTTTCTTCAGTGTCGTCACATATGCATCAGAATTTATGGTGGTTCCACTTGGTATGATGTCCACAAGCAAGAGTCCATCGGAATCGAAAACACCCTAGCCATAACTTTTCCAGCAGAACGTGTGGTTTTGATTTTTTTTTCCTTGGGTGAATTTGCATGATGCCACTCCATTAATTGCCTCTTCGTCTCTGGTGAAAAATGATGGAGCCATATTTCATCACCTGTCACAATTCTTCCAAGAAATTCATGTCCACCATTCTTGTACTGTTCAAAAAGTTCGCTGCATACCGTTTTTCTTGTCTGTTTGTGAACGACTGTCAACATCCTGGGAACCTACCTGGCACAAACCTTTTTTAACGCCAACACTTTCAGTATATTGCAAACACTTCCTTCCCCTATCCCAACGTAGCGTGACAGTTCGTTCACTGTGATGCGTCTGTCAGCAGTCAGCAATTCGTTAACTCTCTGCACATCGTCTGGAGTGTGTGCAGTACGAGGCCTGCCGCTGCGAGGACAGTCCTCAATATTGCCGTGCCCGCTTTCATCGCGTAACCTCCTTGCCCACCGACTAACTGTACTGCGATCGACAGCAGCATCTCCATACACCTTTTTCAATCTCTTGTGGATGTTTCCCACTGTCTCGTTTTCACAGCACAGGAATTCTATGACAGCACACTGCTTCTGACGAACGTCAAGTATAGCAGCCATCTCGAAGACATGCTGTGACGGCGCCACTCACGGGAACAGGTTGAACTAAGTTTGAAAACAAGCGGGAAGGATGTATCTACACACTGTAAAACTTTCACATATGCAGAATGAAAACTGTATTTTTACAAAAATAGTGTGCATATCATTTGGAGTGACCCTTGTATAACAACTGCTAAGACTACACCAAGAGAACAAACATTTGAGTGACCGGACGGACAGTTGATAATGCGGTGTGGGTGGGAAAACAAAGTAGCGCGAGTTTCGAAGACGGCTCGCGCGGTTGACAGTCAACACCATGACCACTTACCCACGACACCGTTGAAGTTTCAGACTGCTATATACTGCACTTCCTGGGCTCCGAGCGTTCAACTTTTTTTTTTTTTTTTTTTTTTTTAACAGTTCATTACACCTTCTTCCTGTTTCCACTTTTGATGTGAGTTCAGTTACCACAAAATATGAGGGGTGCGCTGTGGGGAGTTTCCCCTCATCCGCCGCAGTGGGGTAGGTAACGCGGCCACTGCGGTATTAGGGGAAGTGAGAGGGGGGACGTTTCGGTGTTTGTCTTCCGGTGGGGATAACTGAAGGGCGTCTGTGCCCGGTACCGGTCAGCTGCTATGGCACACATTTCAAATGAAATTAACATGGGTTCCTGAATGCGCAGCACAGAGACGGTAGTCTTGAAACGCGATACGTATTTGTAGCAAGAGATATGAAATTAAGAGTGTTAACAATGAAACGCAGCCAGTAGCGGAAAAAAAGACATTGAAAAAATTTAGTAAATATTTGTGATCGTGTGTATATATATTGCAATATAAGTACAGTTGCCGTCACTCATCGATCTACCGGCCACACAGACAACACGACAACAAGTCGTCAGGCAATAACAGTGTCACAGGTTTGGTGCCACCGTCAGCAACGTCAGCCTGTGAAACAGAAGAGTAGGCACGAAGTATTCCGATTGGCACCGACCTTTAACGATCAGTACTTGACCTGAGGGGGGGGGGGGGGGGGAAGGCGATGGCGATCGACATACGGTAGGTCTACCACAGGGCTCATAAACATAGTACTCTATTAAGGCTAGGAATTAATAATAAGACAGGTACACACTTGCGGCCCATCATGCAGCCTCATTACGTCAGTCATTATTGGCTCTTGAGCAGAAAAGTTTGATTATATTTGGTATTTGTATTGTATTGGACTGGAGGTCTAGAAACGAGGAAGAGGCTTCGTCGCCCCCGTAGCCCTCAGTGGTTCACAACCCCACAACAGGCTACAGCAGTCCACCCACCCCACTGCCCCAGTGGGCCACCTGGGAACATCTCACGGCAGACGAGTGTAACCCCAAATGTTTGGGTGGTAGAGTTATGGTGGTGTGTGTGTGCACGTGGAGAAAGTGTTTGCGCAGCAAGCGGCGACATAGTGTGACTGAGGCGGAATAAGGGGAACCAGCCTAATCCGCTGGCGGATTCGTCTTCCCGCCCTGAAAGCAGTGCGTCAGACAGCACGGCTAATCGGGCGGGCACGTTTTGTATACCGTATGTCTTCAGTAGCTGAGAATTTGAAGTTCTACGTTTCAAATTTCTTTGTATAAAAGTCAACGTCCCGACCAAAGCACTCACTGAGTCCAATGGTTCAATTGGCTTTAAACACTATGAGACTTAACATCTGAGGTCATCAGTCCACTAGACTTAGAACCACGTAAACCTAACTAACCTAAGGACATCACACACATACATGCCCGAGGCAGAATTCGAACCTGCGACCGTAGCAGCCGCGTCGTTCCAGACTGAAGCGCCTAGAACCGCTCGGCCACAGCGGCCGGCAATCACTGAGTCACCATCGCCCAGCGCAGACCGCTAAGTATGTAAACTTGAAATTTGGAGAGGGCGTTGATCTTATACTGTAGGCGTAGTTTGAGAAGGAATTTTTCGATATTCCACACCGAAGTGGGTGAAAGGTTTTTTTTGAAAATATGTCGCTATTAAGACAATTTTGAAGCTAGACATACGAATATTAGTAATTGGTTTGTCGGTCAGAAATAAAGAAATACGTGCGTCAGCATTTGAGGAAATTTAAAGTTGGGGGGGGGGGGGGGAAATAGTGAGTGATAGTGTTTTTTAAATACATCATTACTGAAGGACTACTAAAGTATGTGTAACTTACATCTATGAACAGTGGTATTTGACTTCTTAGATATAAATAAGAAAAAGCGTTTATGGAAATTCAATCTCTCAGGGGGGGGGTGAAATAGGGGATGAGATGCTTTATAAAAATATTGGATTATGCAAGCATTGTTGAAAGTAAATCTGTGAAAATTTGTATTTGTTTCCTCTGTTACAAATAAAAAATAGGCATGTCACTCTTTCTGGAAATTCAACCGCTAAGGTGGTGAAATAGAGCGTGAACGCTTTACGAAAATATTTCGTTTCGAAAGGATTTTTGAAGTTACAGCTCAGAAAATTAGTGTTTGGCTTTTCGGTAAAAAATTAAAAGAAATTATCACTCTTTTTGGAGATTCAAGCCCCCAAGCGCGTGAAATAAGGTCCGAGCGATTGAGTGACTTATCGTTGTCCAGCGCAAACTGCTAAGGATAGAAACTTGAAATTTGGGGAGGGCGTGGATTTTATGTTGTAGGTGCCGTTAAAAAAGCGATTATTCGAAATTCCACCCCTAAGTGGGTCAAGTAGTGGGTGAAAATTTTATGAAAATAATTCATCATCAAAGACTAGTAAAGCATTTTCTAAGTTACGTGTATGAAAATTAGTATTATACTTGTTGGTTATGTGTGTTAGGGGATGAAAGTTTCTTCAGAATTGTCTCGACAAGAGCGCAAAATGTGTGACTGACAAAAACTTTGGACTGCAGCCAGCAGCATCGCTTTTTGGTCAGAAGCACATTGGCAAAAGACCAGGCTTATAGACTACTGGCCATTAAAATTACTACACCACGAAGATGACGTGCTACAGACGCGAAATTTAACCCACAGGAAGAAGATGCTGTGATATGCAAATGATTAGCTTTTCAGAGCATTCACACAATGTTGGCGCCGGTGGCGACACCTACAACGTGCTGACACGAGGAAAGTTTCCAACCGATTTCTCATACACAAACAGTATTTGACCGGCGTCGCCTGGTGAAACGTTGTTGTGATGCCTCGTGTAAGGAGGAGAAATGCTTACCATCATGGTTCCGATTTTGATAAAGGCCGGATTGTAGCCTATCGCGATTGCGGTTTATGGTATCGCGACATTGGTGCTCGCGTTGGTCGAGCTGCAATGACTGTTAGGAGAATATGGAATCGGTGGGTTCAGGAGGGTAATACGAAACGCCGTGCTGGATCCCAACGGCCTCGTATCACTAGCAGTCGAGATGACAGGCATCTTATCCGCGTGGCTGTAACGCATCGTGCAGCCACGTCTCCATCTCTGAGTCAACAGATGGGGACGTTTACAAGACAAGAACCATCTGCACAAACAGTTCGACGACGTTTGCAGCAGCATGGAGTATCAGCTCGGAGACCGTGGCTGTGGTTACCCTTGACGTTGCATCACAGACAGGAGTGCCTGCGATGGTGTACTCAACGACGAACCTGGGTGCACGAAAGGCTAAACGTCATTTTTCGGATGAATCATGATGGTCGCATCCGTGTTTGGCGACATCGCGGTGAACGCACGTTGGAAGCGTGTATTCGTCATCGCCATACTGGCGTATCACCCGGCGTGATGCTATGGGGTGCCATTGGTTGCACGTCTCGGTCACCTCTTGTTCAGACTGACGGCACTGTGAACAGTGGACGTTACATTTCAGATGTGTTACGACCCGTGGGTCTACCCTTCATTCGATCCGTGCGAAACCCTACATTTCAGCATGATAATGCACGACCGCATGATGCAGGTCCTGTACGGGCCTTTCTGGATACAGAAAATGTTCGACTGCTGCCCTGCCCAGCAAATGCTCCAGATCCCTCACCAACTGAAACCGTCTGATCAATGGTGGCCGAGCAACTGGCTCGTCGCAATACGCCAGTCACTACTCTTGATGAACTGTGGTATCGTGTTGAAGCTGCACGGGCAGCTGTACCTGTACACGCCATCCAAGTCCTGTTTGACTCAATGCCCGGGCGTATCAAGGCCGTTATTACGGTCAGAGGCGGTTGTTCTGGGTACCGACTTCTCAGGATCTATGCACCCAAACTGCGTGAAAATGTAATGACATGTCAGTTCTAGTATAATATATTTGTCCAATCGATACCCGTTTGTCATCTGCATTTCTTCTTGGTGTAGTAGTTGTAAAGGCCAGTAGTGTATTTGCTTAATTTGCGAGAAAAGTGTAGAAGGTGTTGCGATTTGTGAGGAGCATAAAAATTCGATTAGAGACAAACGAAACAGAAGCCTGTGCATGCTGTACAGTGCACGCGAGCGTCGCAGTGGGCGCTAAGCTGGCCAAGCAGCACGTGGTTTCCGTGCTGGTGAGTGGGGCTACGCGCCGCCGCAGCCCGCGCGCCGTGGCCTGCTGGAGGGGGGCGTCACCCGCCGCTCCAGCGGCCGACCTGTGCCAAGTGTCGCGCCGCGGCGGCGCGAGGCGTCCGCCGCTATTTATACGTCCTGAGGACGGGGCCGGGCGGCGAGGCGGCAGGCGGGGACGGGAATAGACGGGCGTGTCGGGCCGGCGCCGCCGCGCGCCGTGACCTCCGACCGCCGCCTCCGCCTCTCACACAGCGGCCAGAGGCGCAGGCGGAGGCCCTCCCCCCCCCTGCTCCTCCCCACACCCTGCAGCCCACAGGGACTCTGCCGTCACTGGCTCTCTGTCTGCCTGACAGCCGCTCAGCTCGCCCATCACTTCCTGAAACTCGCGGTTATTAAAAAAAGGATGCCGCGAAACTAAAGCCGATTTCAACTCGTTGGCCTTCTCGGCGAGCTGAGCCGACGTATCGACACACGAACCGAGCACTCGAAAGTTGAGCGTTGAGCGTGCCGTATTTCTGACGTCACACCGTGGAAAAAACATGTGTGGAAAAATCTATACTGTTTACTGAAGAAATCAGTTCACTTTCATTATAACAAAATTTTTTGCTCCTTTAGCTCTTTTAAAACAATTTAGCTAGTTATTCTGATATATGTTATGAAACGTCCCCTT
Source organism: Schistocerca cancellata (assembly GCF_023864275.1). Taxonomy (NCBI): domain Eukaryota; kingdom Metazoa; phylum Arthropoda; class Insecta; order Orthoptera; family Acrididae; genus Schistocerca; species Schistocerca cancellata. The sequence goes on along the minus strand of NC_064634.1, from coordinate 3,820,911 downwards.
AGAACAATTGTACAGGACTGAGCTTAAACTGACACACAATATTTTTGGCGCAACGCAATCTGACTATCAAAGATCCCTGCAAAAGAATGGCCCTGAGTAACATTAAACTACACCTTTCAGAAATCACTTACCTCACAAAAATCTTCATTACTCGAACTACTGCAATACAGCGAGCGCCACTACTGCCAGCTAAATAAAAGATTCAAACTACGGGAGGCACTAACTACTGATAGGCATAGTTAGCAAATGAAAGATTTTAATAGAGAACAAACAATGTATTTACCTTAATAGTCATAATATATATAGCAGTTCATGACATCCAGTCTAACAAATTTCCAAACTCCGCCATCTCTCTCCCGACATCCACCACTGCTGGCGCCTCACCTCCAACTGCGCAACGCTACGCGCTGTTCACATCCAGCTGCCGCTGCCCAACACTACAATGGCAGACAACAATCCAAACTAGCCACAGACTGCACACAGCACAGCCAGTGATTTTCATACAGGGCGCTACGTAACGTTGCCAATATGAAAATATAAACAGCCTACTTACATAGCCCCCATGCTCCCCACAAAAAATTTTTCAAATTGTTTTGGGCACTGGCCAATACATATTTGTTAAAATTTTTTGACAATTACAGTAACAAAGAAAGCAAATGCACACACGTTGATACAATGTTGGTCAAAAGCTAAATTTTTCTCACAGTCCATAAAGACAGTCCTGATCATCCATCACAGTAAAATTTCAGTGTTTTTTTTTTTTTTTCAAAGTCTGAGCAGTAAAAGAAAATGCACACGGAAGTAGTGGGTTTCCATGCACTCTTGAAGAAGTGATGTGCACCTGCACAGTCGCAGCAGATGGCTGCTGGCCATCTCTACAAGGACTACAGTGGGTCTACATCTTTGATGGCCCACCAATACCATTATTTCTACAAGGACTGCAGTGCGTCTGCACCTCTGGTGGCCCACCAATACCGTAATCTCTAACAAGACTACAGTGGTCTGCTCTGTGATGACCTACCTACCAATATTCTTCAAAACGTCGAATGACTCTGCTGTGGGTTTGCTCTGTTGTGGCCCATTACCTGTCAGCATGTCAAGAGTCAGCACTGTCTTTCCATTGCAAGGACAACACTACTTCTTCAAGAGTGCATGGAAATCCACTACTTCCGTGTGCATTTTCTTTTACTGCTCAGACATTGAAAAAAAAAAAAAGACACTGAAATTTTACTGTGATGGATGATCAGGACTGTCTTTATGGACTGTGAGAAAATTTTAGCTTTTGACCAATATTGTATCAACGTGTGTGCATTTGATTTCTTTGTTACTGTAATTGTCAAAAAATTTTAACAAATATGTATTGGCCAGTGCCCAAAACAATTTGAAAATTTTTTTGTGGGGAGCATGGGGCTATGTAAGTAGGCTGTTTATATTTTCTTATTGGCAACGTTACGTAGCGCTCTGTATGAAAATCACTGGCTGTGCTGTGTGCAGTCTGTGGCTAGTTTGGATTGTTGTCTGCCATTGTAGTGTTGGGCAGCGGCAGCTGGATGTGAACAGCGCGTAGCGTTGCGCAGTTGGAGGTGAGGCGCCAGCAGTGGTGGATGTCGGGAGAGAGATGGCGGAGTTTGGAAATTTGTTAGACTGGATGTCATGAACTGCTATATATATTATGACTATTAAGGTAAATACATTGTTTGTTCTCTATTAAAATCTTTCATTTGCTAACTATGCCTATCAGTAGTTAGTGCCTTCTGTAGTTTGAATCTTTTATTTAGCTGGCGTTAGTGGCGTTCGCTGTATTGCAGTAGCTTGAGTAACGAAGATTTTTGTGAGGTAAGTGATTTGAGAAAGGTACAGGTTAATGTTAGTCAGGGCCATTCCTTTGTAGGGATTTCTGAAAGGTAGATTGCGTTGCGCTACAAATATTGTGTGTCACTTTAGTGAATGTTTGAGTACGTTCAGTTTTGCTCAGCTGTTTGAAAAGCAAATAATGTAAGAGGTTTATCAGCACAGTAATTCACAAATTGTTCTAAGGGGACTTTTCAGTTAACTTTCATAAAACCTTTCACAGGCTGTTTACAAGCTAAGTTACACATCTATCACATTCAATTCATGCCACAAAGGATACACGCCCCGCATTTTTCGCTGGAGGTTGCGGCGGCGCGGTTCTTTAGGTCCCTTTACGACGGACCTGCACCTACCTGTAAACATTGTCTCACTAGTTCATCAGTAGGAAAGCCGAGTGAAACCTACTGTACTTCGATGTGAACCAGGCTGCAATTAAAGTCACTAATCTACGTTTCGGGAGAAAGTTTTCACACAATTGAAAGTTTGGAAATTTTGTCCTCAATTAATATATTCTGAAACTTAGGTGAATACGTATCACTGCCAAGCCCGTGCTAGTCTTAACACAGTCACTCATAATCCCTTTCTCTCACGTCAGCAGGTTTATGGTGTTGCATTTCCCGAAAACGCAATAGCTACAAAAGTACTGATTGTTTTTGATTGATAATGCTCGCCAAATATTAAGGGGCTCCGGAAAGGCTCAAAATCATGAAAAGTTCAATTTTTACTTTTTTGCGTTTTCTGAATCTGCAGACTATTACCTTTTAATAGATATATAATTTATTCAATTCCGAAGACTACAACTATTTTTAAATTTTTTTGAAATGTGTTCTACATGGGCGTGACCCACTGTGGCGCTGTTAAACTGCTGTCAAATGGTGTTATTATTAACGTCCGTGTTCATCAGGTACCTTTTAGTGATGTGAGATAAAGTATGTGTTGTGGCTGACCTGTGATGGTTCAATATATATCGCTGGTGTGATTGTCGATTGTTTCATGTTTATTTACTCTGTCGTTATCTCGAAAATATTCGTAATTAATTCTGTTTCTTGAGTCTCTGTTTCGTTGAAGTATAATAATGAGTAAAAGTAAAGTTGCTGTTGCGACTTTCAATGATGGCAACATTGTAAGGTGCAAGGTACTTAGAAATATGGGAATGAAGATAGGTTCTAAGATGGTACGAGCGATGCTTGCTTTAGACAAGGAGCGCCTTCGGGCTGCAGACAGGGCTGTAAAGAGTCTAGAAATACAAGCAAGAGTAAACAGGAGGAGGAACAAGAGGAAGCTGGAGGAGGAGTTTGCAGAGGATGAAGATAATCCATCCTATGGACCTGGAATGCACTAAAAGGTTAATCCAATCTTTGTCGCTCGATTCCCAAAACTTTTATTTTCTCATACTAATTACATGTTTTCTAAGGATCTTCCAAACATATTTGTTTCAAACTTTCAGTAAATGTTACACAGTACCTTCTGCATAATTTAACACAGCCTTTTTCCAAAAAAACTGTATATTTTTGAATATATAAATAAAAAATGGCAAAAAAATGTTGTGAATTTTCATTACAATTGAAAAAAATCATCTTTAATAACTGAACTAAAATTTTGTAAAATCCCTGTGTTAAGTTGTAGCCCATATTTCAATAAATAATCTGTAAAAAGTTCAACTTCCTACCTCAAATACTTTGTGAGGAAAGATGTAATTTATAAGCGTTATTTTAACATTGCAAGTATAGGGCGTTCCGGAGCCCCTTAAGTCTGTCGGTACCAAATGCAGTCACAGTTTTTTAGCCACTGACCTGCTCAATACGCCATGCGGAATATATGTCTTTTTTCGTCACAAAATTCACTTAAAAATTCCGAAATTTCTACACACACATCGGAATAATTATGCCTTCACTTTCCAACACTTTTGATGTATGAAACACTGCTAGATCCGGCAACTTATCGTTTCCATCGGAACTACTACTGCACACGTCCGATCTCTTTCATGGCTAGGCTTCGACTCTTCTCTAGAACACTCTCAGTCTTCTCTACCAGCAGAGAAAGGCGCGCGAAGAATATTGCTTTACCATTGGTCAGTTCACTCAACAGCCAACAGCCAATAGCAAAACAACATTCTCCCGCGTCAGTCCACGCTTTCCATCAATAACCAATGGCAAAATAGTAAACCTAACGACTGCACCTTTTACCGACGTAATTATCTAATATGCTGAAGTTTTGTTTATGCATAAATTTATTTACTATTGTTATTTATACCTGAATTAACTTTCCCTTTACCATAAACTTACTTTACAAATCTATTCTACAAAAATTCCCCTTGTCCATATCCATACATCTTGAAATGTTCCCACACTAAATCCTACTACATAACTCGTTAAACAATTATCTTCATATTAACCTTAAACCACACTCACGCATCATTCATACTGCTAAAACACATTTATAACATTTTACATACACAAAAATACATAACAACACTTTATGAAAATACTACAACAGTTTATGAAAAACATTCTATTACTTTAGTGCACTCTAGTGGGCACAATCGAAGCTAAAATCACAGTCCCCCTATCCAATACTGTCCTCTATCGGCTGATACATAAAGTACGTGTGCGTCCAGTCTCACGCCACCATCTGTCACTGTCCAGCTCTGAGACACATCTCCCACTTAACCGCCTCCAAGGCAGGATCGTTATACGCCTCAAGGTTCAGGATGCTGATCTTCGGTAGTCGATGCTTCAACACGAAGCTGGCAATGATTTGAGATGAGCGCTAGATATGAGTTGTTCTTTCACAAGCGCTTCCGTTTGCTTCTTGACACAAATACGTCTACGCGAAGTCGTCTCTCCTTAGTGTAGGAAAACAGAATTTGTGAAGTAATTCCAGCAATGTTAAAAAAAATGAAAAGAATAGTCAATGAGCCTGTCGTTGTAATTCTTGAAACTGAGTAACAGGCACACATCTTACCTACTACGTCAACTGCACCTTTTGTCAGATTGTAGTGAGATATGATTTCAGGTTTGTGTGTTTCTTCAACTATCACCGTGTCACGCATAGTGGACAAAAGTATGACAGACGGTTTTTACAGGGAAAATATGAAACTAGTCTTATCCTTCTGAAATCCAAACATTGCACTTCCAATTTCTCTTGTTTTGTTTGGGAGAGTTTCTGGAGGAATTTCGTGTCTGTCCTTCCTCATCGTACCAATGCAAGAGATTTTCTTCTGCAGTAAATATTCAGAAAGGAGGTACCTTGTGTACCAAGCATCAGTTATGAGGTTCCTGGTAGAGTTTTCTATAGGCAGCACAAGTTTCTTCACTACATACTCAGGAGTATTAGACATCCCTGCAATAAAATGTTTTTGTATCACATAGTACAAACATTGGAATCCCATACTTAGCTGGTTTGCTGGGTGTACTGTATCTATCCACAGCGGCCTCTGAAAGGGTGAATTTACTCAGGCTGTAAGTAATCTGACAACTAGTAACTAATGCGTCCGATACTGTGCGAACTGCAGTCAATTTATCACTTTTTCTCCCGTCGTTCCTCGTTTCCATGTCATCAAAGGGTACACAGCATAGAAGAAACACTAACCTTTTGTAACTCATAGCAGTCCTAAGCGGTTGCATTCCTGTTCCATCTGCCGCCCAGAGTTCCAGTACATCAGGGTAATGGCCTTTTCTTGTTCCAGTCGAAAAAAGAATCCCAAACACTCACATTAATTCATGTGTTGATGTCACTTTGTTATCCCTTTTGCGCGAGAATTGATGTGTTCCTCGCTGTATATTCATGTACGTGTTTGTATAGCTCACGATCTCATCAGTAACGTCAAGGTCAATTATTTTCATAAAAGCACTAACTTCTTTAGTTATACCCATTACATTTCTCTTTTGACTGGTAGAATTTGCACGATGGTTTCCTCTTGGTTTTTGCCGTTTAGCACACTCACTTTTGCGCCAGTGTATAACTTTGTATTTTCCAGCAAACTACTCCCACAAACCTGCTGTCTTCGAGACTATCACCATCCTCACCTTCAAGTTCGGAATCATAGCCTTATTCCCCATATTCACTGTTTTCATCACTCAAATCTACTTCACGTCCCTCCAGGTCTGAAAAGTCTATCCAGACTTCATCATCACTTTCTACGAATAGATTGTGAATTTTCTCGTCTGATACATTCTTTGAACTGAAATAAAACATCGAAAGAAATAAAATGACTAAATGAATTCAGATGTCAGTATAACCAAATTAATGTTGTCCATCTATCATCATCATCATCATCATCATTTAAGACTGATTATGCCTTTCAGCGTTCAGTCTGGAGCATAGCCCTCCTTATACAGTTCCTCCATGATCCCCTATTCAGTGCTAACATTGGTGCCTCTTCTTATGTTAAACCTATTACTTCAAAATCATTCTTAACTGAATCCAGGTACCTTCTCCTCGGTCTGCCCCGACTCCTCCTACCCTCTGCTGCTGAATCCATGAGTCTCTTGGGTAACCTTGCTTCTCCCATGCGTGTAACATGACCCCACCATCTAAGCCTGTTCGCCCTGACTGCTGCATCTATAGAGTTCATTCCCAGTTTTTCTTTGATTTCCTCATTGTGGACACCCTCCTGCCATTGTTCCCATCTACTAGTACCTGCAATCATCCTAGCTACTTTCATATCCGTAACCTCAACCTTGTTGATAAGGTAACCTGAATCCACCCAGCTTTCGCTCCCATACAACAAAGTTGGTCGAAAGATCGAACAACAAAATAAAAAGCAACGAATAAGTATAGTTAACTTTTTATTACATTTACGTCTGTTTATCGACTACTGGAACAAAGCTTGCACCAGCAGGCGCGCGCTGTACATTTTACAACATTCACACCCCGTTGCTTACAATTCAGAAAACAAACTGAGAAAGCTAACCAAAGGAACTGAAGCCCCTTTAACATTGTCGAGAAAACATCAGCAGTGGAATACATGGAAGCGAAGAACAATACCAGAAGGTTAAGGCTTCGATTAGGCATAAAAACCATCGGTGTTGTACTTTTTACAACAGCGCACCCGCTAGAGGCCTAAATGTAAGTGCGATCTTTCCATTGAATTTTTTTGCATTGGGTTAAGCTACACGACTGGTTGCGTTACTTGCAGTAATATATTCTGAGCTCGTCCAATGGCGCGACGTTTCGGCGACTGTCACTGCCGTCATCTTCTGGCACTGTCTGGGTCCGCGTCTACGCAAGAGGCGAGCGTCCGCGCTGGAGTCCAGCGCGCAGTCGGTCGGCGCCCAACCAACCCGCTATACTCCTATACTCTTGCGATTTGCAGTGCCTTGGCGACAGCTGCCTTCAAAGGAAAAAAATTGTTCAAATGGCTCTGAGCACTATGGGACTTAACTTCTGAGGTCATCAGTCCCCTAGAACTTAGAACTAATTAAACCTAACTAACCTATGGACATCACACACATCCATGCCCGAGACAGGATTCGAACCTGCGACCGTAGCGGTCACGCGGTTCCAGACTGTAGCGCCTAGAACCGCACGGCCACTCCGGCCGGCCCTTCAAAGGAGAAAACCGCCAGAGAGAGAAGCAGGTGCCCACTACAACCACGTCCGCGAACTGCAGTGTCCTCCGGACTTGCTTCCCCTCTATGGAACCTCGGTGAATGACCTCCTATGATAAAGCCAGCCCACGGGACGAACACCTGGGCTCAAAAATTTCTCAACGAGATAGTCTGAAGCCTTCTTCCTGAGTTAGGAAGCCTTGTACTCTTCTCAAAAATAACAAAGAAAGGAGCAGAAAAACAATCAAACACCGCTGAGCGGCATGTGACTGCCGTGTCATAACATGCAGAGTGTTTCTAAGATCTATACATCAAATGTCTAGGAGTGACAGACCACGTCATTGGGATCAACTTGTAAGTAGGCTGTTGAGGTTTTTATGTTGGTAACGCCACGTAGCGCTCTGTATGAAAATCACTGACTGTGCTGTGTGCGGTCTGTGGCTGGTTGGCATTGTTGAAATATTCTCTATTGTCGTGTTGGGCACTTGGATGTGAACAGCGCGTAGCGTTGCGCGGTTGGAGGTGAGCCGCCAGCAGTGGTGGATGTGGGGAGTGACATGGCGCAGTTTTGAGCGCGGATGATCTGCACGTGTGTCCATCTGTTGTTGTTGTTGTTGTTGTAGTCTTCAGTCCTGAGACTGGTTTGATGCAGCTCTCCATGCTAATCTATCCTGTGCAAGCTCCTTCATCTCCCAGTACCTACTGCAACCTACATCCTTCTGAATCTCCTTAGTGTATTCATCTCTTGGTCTCCCTCTACGATTTTTACCCTCAACGCTGCCCTCCAGTGCTAAATTGGTGATCCCTTGATGCCTCAGAACATGTCCTACCAACCGATCCCTTCTTCTAGTCAAGTTGTGCCACAAACTTCTCCCCAATCCTATTTAATACCTCCTCATTAGTTACGTGATCTACCCACCCAAACTTCAACATTCTTCTGTAGCACCACATTTCGAAAGCTTCTATTCTCTTCTTGTCCAAACTATTTATTGTCCATGTTTCACTTCCATACATGACTACACTCCACACAAATACTTTCACAAACGACTTCCTGACACTTAAATCTATACTCGATGTTAACAAATTTCTCTTCTTCAGAAACGCTTTCCTTGCCATTGCCAGTCTGCATTTTATATCCTCTCTACTTCGACCATCATCAGTTATTTTGCTCCCCAAATAGCAAAACTCCTTTACTACTTTAAATGTCTCATTTCCTAACCTAATTCCCTCAGCATCACCCGACTTAATTCGACTACATTCCATTATCCTCGTTTTGCTTTTGTTGATGTTCATCTTATATCCTCCTTTCAAGACGCTGTCCATTCCGTTCAACTGCTCTTCCAAGTCCTTTGCTGTCTCTGACAGAATTACAATGTTATCGGCGAACTTCAAAGTTTTTATTTCTTCTCCCTGGACTTTAATACCTACTCCGAATTTTTCTTTTGTTTCCTTTACTGCTTGCTCAATATACAGATTGAATAACATCGGGGAAAGGCTACAACCCTGTCTAACTCCCTTCCCAACCACTGCTGCCCTTTCATGTCCCTCGGCTCTTATAACTGCCATCTAGTTTCTGTACAAATTGTAAATAGCCTTTCGCTTCCTGTATTTTACCCCTGCCACCTTTAGAATTTGAAAGAGAGTATTCCAGTCAACATTGTCAAAAGCTTTCTCTAAGTCCACAAATGCTAGAAACGTAGGTTTGCCTTTCCTTAATCTTTCTTCTAAGATAAGTCGTAAGGTCAGTATTGCCTCACGTGTTCCAGTATTTCTACGGAATCCAAACTGATCTTCCCCGAGGTCGGCTTCTACCAGTTTTTCCATTCGTCTGTAAATAATTCGCGTTAGTATTTTGCAGCTGTGACTTATTAAACTGATAGTTCGGTAATTTTCACATCTGTCAACACCTGCTTTTTTGGGATTGGAATTATTATATTCTTCTTGACGTCTGAGGGTATTTCGCCTGTCTCGTACATCTTGCTCACCAGATTGTAGAGTTTTGTCAGGACTGGCTCTCCCAAGGCCGTCAGTAGTTCTAATGGAATGTTGTCTACTCCGGGGGCCTTGTTTCGACTCAGGTCTTTCAGTGCTCTGTCAAACTCTTCACGCAGTATCGTATCTCCCATTTCATCTTCATCTACATCCTCTTCCATTGCCATAATATTGTCCTCAAGTACATCGCCCTTCTATAGACCCTCTATATACTCCTTCCACCTTCCTGCTTTCCCCTCTTTGCTTAGAACTGGGTTTCCATCTGAGCTCTTGATATTCAAACAAGTGGCTCTCTTTTCTCCAAAGGTCTCTTTAATTTTCCTGTAGGCAGTATCTATCTTACCCTAGTGAGATAAGCCTCTACATCCTTACATTTGTCCTCTAGACATGCCTGCTTAGCCATTTTGCACTTCCTGTCGATCTCATTTTTGAGTCGTTTGTATTCCTTTTTGCCTGCTTCATTTACTGTGTCCATCAGAGACAGTAAATTTGTAAGACTGGATGTCATGAACTGATATATATATATATATATATATTATGACTTTTGAACACTATTAAGGTAAATACATTGTTTGTTATCTATCAAAATATTTCATTTGATAACTATGCCTATCAGTAGTTTGTGCCTTCAGTAGTCAGAATCTTTTACTTAGCTGGCAGTAGTGGCGCTCGCTGTATTGCAGTAGTTCGAGTAACGAAGATTTTTGTGAGGTAAGTGATTCATGAAAGGTATAGGTTATTGTTAGTCAGGGCCATTCTTTTGTAGGGATTTTTGAAAGTCAGGTTGCGTTGTGCTAAACATATTGTGTGTCAGTTTAGTGTTGATCAGAATAAGTAAAGAGAGAAATGTCTGAGTACGTTCAGTTTTGCTCAGCTGATTGAAAATCAAATAACGTAAGGGGTTTATCAGCACAATAATTCACTAATTTTTCTAAGGGGACGTTTCAAACTTTTGTAAGAGATGGAACGTTCACTGTCACTTTCTAGTGGCGCTAGAGATCTTATTTTCAATTCGTCAGAGCTGGGTCAACGAGATTTCAACAGACTAGCGGGGTGTACTGCAGGTGCTGCATCTGCATGCTTCCTGCACCAGTAAACTGAAAGAGTGACTTTGAACACGAAAACCTTCGGAATTAGTCTCTAAGTCGAGAAATAATCTTAGAAGCGAGTCAGGAACTTTACTTTTGCTGAGGCTACGCCTTTTCACACTTCATCATACGCAACGCTCACTACATATGGACGCCCTTCCGCCTCAGTGGTAAAACCAATAATAAGAGAGATATCATCGCCAGGAAATGTTACCGAACACCTTGATGTTGGACGCAAAGACTTTGACACATCCTCCTCTCATTCCCCCGCCCCCTTGTGTGTGTGTGTGTGTGTGTGTGTGTGTGTGTGTGTGTGTTTGTGTGTGTGTGTGAGAGAGAGAGAGAGAGAGAGACTCTGAGATACCGGTTGCCAGTTGTTATTATGTTTATGTAACGACCTGTAGGTTCTGAACGTACGTCACACTCCTGTCAGTCGCGTATATGCTGCAGTGAATCAGGATTCAAAACTGGATTTCCCATTTGCCACTACCTGTCGCCTTATACAGTCAACTATCCACAGGTTGCTCATGGTAGTTGCTTGAAGCTGTTGTCAGACAATGTATCCAGTATTACCGTCAAAGATGAATATGTAGTGTATCACCAATAATGAATAAGCAACTAGTGTTTTCCCTACAACTTCACTTGTACACGTTTTCAACACGTATGTTGCACGCACTTCTCCTCCTCTATCTCTTTGTCCATCTCCTCCTTCGCACTCTCTCTGTCCACATCCTCCCCCCTACTCTCTGTCCACATCTTCCTCCCCACCACTCACCCCACCTCCTCACACCTCTCCTTGTCATGTCCCCATCTTCCCCTCTCCATATCCTCCAGCTCTTCTCTCCCTATACATCTCCTCCTCCACCCTCTCTCTGTTTCTTCCCTCCTTCCCCTCTGCCCTTCACCTCCAACCCTCTCTGACCATCACCACATCCTCTTCTCTCTGCTATGCCCTTCTCTGCATATCTCTGCCCATTTCCCCTTCTTCCATCTCTCTCTTCATGCTCCTCCTCCTCCTCCTCCTCCTCCTCTCTCTACCCACCCTTTCCTGACCCTTCTCTGTCCCTCTGTCCATCTCCTTCTCTGTCCATCTCTACCTTCTGCCATGCATGTCCATTCGGAATTTTAACACGTACACAACAGGTCGAGGAACCAGGTCAACATTACTCCAACACAACAAGACTGTTGTGCAAAGCAGCCTACGCATATGGGACTGGAAAATTCCTATCTTACTCCTGACATGTAGGCTGCCCTGCAAAGTAGGACAACGAGGCAGCCGCTTCTATTCCCACAGAACAACATTTTGTGCAGGGCAACCTGTATATCAGGAGTTAAAAAAACGTGGTTGTTGTATAGGAACTAGATAATCATTAACCCCTTAGTACTGATACTCGAAAAGTATGCTGTTCATATACCAAATCTGGTTGAAAATGATCCAAGGATTTGAGAGGAGATTCCATAGATTGATTCATACTTAAAACAAATTTTCATCTACTACTACTACTACTACTGTATGGTTATCGAATTTAAGCTATCCTTAACTAACTCTGTGACTGATCTGCCGGAGTTTAGTGGTTCATAGAAATATCCCAATGTTAAATCAAGTCCACTAACCTCACTTTTTTTTAGTCACATGACCTCACAGTTGTATTCATTTTGGATCTCACTAGACCTAATGCCTGCATTTGGCATTATAAACACTGCTCCTACAGGAGATGGTAATCTGTCTTTACTATAAATGATTCATGTGTTGTTGAGAATTTCCCTCCGCTCTTGGTCAAGCTTCAAGCATCTCTCAGTTGCTAGTTTCCTGTGGCTGTGACTGCCTCTTGCAAAAGATGTAAGTTCTGGAACTTCTAAAATGAAACTTATTTGTCTTCAGCAACACGAGTGTCTGTCTCCAGTGAATAGTGCAATGTGACCTACTCAGAGTGGATTTACCAATCTCCACTGTTTAGCATAGGTCAACCAATCTCGTCACAGTAATGTCGAAGTATGTGGCTCAGACAAACCACTCGGCTCCAGAACAGAGGGCCCTAATCAGCCCTCAAATCGATGCTGTAAGCAGATATCCGGTGAGTGGTTCTAGCTGTCTTCACTACTTCCACCAATCGCCAGTAGGAGCTGAGAATAGTGTCAGAGAGACTTCCGATGAAGATGTCATTGGCGCTGATGTGGATGATGATCTGCAGCCGTCTGCAGCCTGTACTCTCAATTACTTCCAGGATAGTTTCTTCCACTTGGTGGAAATTATCGCCAGGATACGCAGCAAGACACATTTGGACTGTTTCCCTCCCTAACAGAGTCCAACTGCTGTTGGAAGTGCCTACCACTAACAGCCCCTCTGGTCCCATCGGAGGATGCCCCAACCAAGACAACAAAGGAGAGACCACTGCTCGAGCAGGAGAAGCAAAGTCCACTGGCTCTGTCTCACTATCAGCAGGAGTACAGGACCAGCCTCTGAGCCACTACCCACATACAGTCTTCCTTACAAAACAGCTCCAGAACTGGGGATGGGCGAGCTACAGCCCGATTTCCACTGCCTGACTGGTGCCAATTTGGGGGTTCTCCATGGACATTATTGGCAGGCATAAGGGCAGGCAATAGGAGACCACACTGCCACTCCAGCGCAATTCACAATGACCCTAACAACCCAGTTCACATATCCATATGTGGATAACTATTTCATATATGAAGACTAGTAGATGAATTAGGTGTACTACGAAGCCGTGATGCAAAAACTAAACCAAGAGGAAAGCACAAACTTAAGGCTCCATCAACTGTGACAATTGCTTTATTAATTAAATGGCAATCACTCCACAGCAGTATTATACAACTAAAGCTGTTAGGGGTGCTGTAATGTTGTTGCATTAATTTGTTCTGAAAGCGGTGCTGATATTCAAGACCATAAAAGTGGGTTAAAAGCTATGAGCTATCTGAGGAAGTTAACCTTGCATTACTGCGCAACTGTTTCACCAGGTATCCAGTCTAGCTACCAAATTCCCAACCAGACTAACATTAATTATAATCTTTTTGTACTCGCCTTACGATAACCAGTGACATATATATATAAGACAATTTAAATAAAAAGAAATAAATCATTTTATATTTGGACATTTATTTTAACATTGATCATTGTTCCTTTAAAATTTCAGCATATCAAACTTGATTCATAACTAAACTGGTGCCTTATTTAGGATTGTGAAAATGTGAGTTTGTAATCTTACGGAACACATCAAATAGGGAGCCAAGATTGGGAGACTACATACAACACTGCATTCATAAAATAACACACGAAGAACGTTGAAAAATATCCAAGAGGAAATTAACCACAACCAACCGATTCAATTTTCAGCCAAAGAAGTTACGTTCGTAGCGGAATCCTGTCCGTCATGAAATTACCACACACTGGTATACTAAATTCATACTAACTCTCTGTGAAATCTTCCCGAAAAGAATAGCTGAGGGCTACTTTGATGCTTACACCACATGCCTCACGTGGTCAACTTGGTTTACATAAAGAGTGTAACTCCACAATAATTTTGATAATTAAGATAAATTATATCGAAACGTAGTTTACAAAAGAAAAATCTCGAACTGGTTACTATCATCTAACTGTTAACCTGATGGGTCAAACAATTGCATAAGCACGTGGTACTGGTCTCACAAAGTACACCCCATGTGGGTTGAACATAAAGAAAAGTTGCTATATTGAAAAATATTGTCAAGACGAGACGTTATAATCTCACGCACATTCGCATTTAACATTGATGATCTTAGTTAGAGTTACTGATCAACACATAGTTCCACTTTACTCACAAAGTAGTGACAAAGCAACTACCGGAAGATATTCTGAACTTCACACTGTGTTGCAATTTAAGATAACATTAGATATTTTAGAGCTAAACCTGAAATAAAGGTGATTAAATTTTCAGTTAGGCTGAACTTAAGAAATCCTTTGTCCTATGGCTTAGCAGACACACGCTTAGCCGGAGATCTTACCACTTCAGACGCTCGCCACGGACAGACTGACCTGGTCCCTTCCTGAGGGTGGCTCACAAATACAAACGGAAGTGGCCAGAGGGGCAGCTTCCCATACCAACATGACAAGGGACAGACAGGACCATACTAAGGACAGAAACCTCTTTGCTTTTAGAAAGCGTAGCTACCTGTTCCGACGTTGGTCCTACTATTCTCTAGCAGACAGGCTTGTCCGCTACCCTCAAGCATGCAACTAGAAATACATTTGCTCATTCATCCTCTCACACAGAAGGGAAGGGGGATGACAGTATCTTATCATTTACAGTATATAAAAGAAAGCGGATGTAGGTTCCGCATGAGACTGTGTGACATGAATTACATATAAACTGTGTTTTTAAAGTGTAGTAGTGTGACAGATCGTCCTTGTTTACGTGTAAAAGTAACACGTTCCACTACTCAGTCTCCTCCCAGATAGTCAGAAACACCACAGTAAATTTAGAAGAGTAATTTATGCCGTAAATGACAACAGATTTAAGAAATTAACACGAAAGGAATCCAACAGAGACCTTTCAGTGCCTTACCCAACAGTATGTTCTTCCACATGCTACATCGCACACATCCAAAAATTGGTTCACATTGCTTCATGTCAGGGTCTTACTTACATGTTAAAACTTTGCTGTCACGATTCTCACTCGAATAAGTTTACGTCCTTTCAATACTTAATAATTCAGGAGGCGAAATATAGTCCGATTACTTCCCATTGGCACACAAGGTCACTGTCAAATATTAAATCCTGTCAAAGGGGCAGCATGGCAGGGTGCCATCCTTAGCATTAGTATCCTTCTGTAGTTTTATATCTGACTTTTGACGTGACAGAGCTAGTAGCCAGTAGTGTTAGAACTTCCTTTCACTACCAAAGTCAGTATTCCTTGATGCTTCGGGATGTTTTCTATAAACTAATCCGTTCCTTTAGTCAAGTTGTGTCATACATTTAATTTCTCCCTATTCGAGTCAGTACCTCTTCAGTGCAACTATTATTTACCTATTTAATCTTCTGTAGTCTTCTGTGGGACCACATTTGAAAAGTTTGTATTCTCATCTTGTCTATAATCTTCATCTTCCACGCTACACATCTGTACATGGGTACAGTTCAGTCAAATGTTTTCAAAGAAGACTTCGTAACACTTAATTTTACATTTAGGTTTGAACAATTTTTCTTTTTCAGAAACATTTCTCTTGTTATTGTCAGTCTGTATTCAAAAATGGTTCAAATGGCTCTGAGCACTGTGGGACTTAACATCTGTGGTCATCAGTCCCCTAGAACTTAGAACTACTTAAACCTAACTAACCTAAGGACACCACACACATCCATGCCCGAGGCAGGATTCGAACCTGCAACCGCAGCGGTCACGCGGTTCCAGACTGAAGCGGCTAGAACCGCGCGGCCACACCGGCCGGCTGTGTCAGTCTGTATTTTACATCCTCTTCACTGCAGCCATCGCCAGTTAGTTTTCTCCGACAGTAGCAAAAAGTCTACTGCTAACTTAATACCGTCACCCACCATCTTCAGAAGTCTTCTTAAAGTAGTTGTATTCTGCACGTTTCGCTCAATTGGATAAACTGATATGTTGTGTGGTTAAAGAAAAATTGTCGTGGACTGTTCATACTCATTGGAAATACGATCAGTATTTCTGAATGTTTATGACAAATTTGCTCCTTAGTTTACAACATCTAAGAAGAAGTCAGCTCAGCGAGAAGCTTTGTGCAATATGTGTGTCGCATTGTGGAGCGAATGCTTATCAGAAGCAAATACCTATTTTGTTCTCAAGGAGGGGACAGTTGTAGAAACAGCCTACTACTCAACCACGATATTGTTGCACTTTGCCGTTATCGAGGACACGCGGTGACGCTCCAGTAACAAAGTGCGATGGTGGCTGAGGAAAAGGCAGGTCGGCTGTGCACAGACTGTCTACCCGACCACACGCTGACGCACGAGGAGCCATGCAAAGTGTCCTCACTGCTTTCTGCGATGATACTGTGGTCGACGTGTGCCCGAGTCTGATGAGCGCAGAATATGGATTGAGGGTAAATCGAAGAAAGGCGAAAGAAACGAGAAGTATCAAAATGAGAACGCCGAGAAACTTAACACCAGTATTGATGGCCACGAGATACATGAAGTTAAGGAATTCTGCTACCTAGGTTGCAAAATAGCCCATGACGGACGGATCAAGGAGGGCATAAAAGGCAAACTAGCTCCGGCAAAAAGGGCATTCCTGGGCAAGTGGCGTCTACTATTGCCAAACATTGGCCTTAATCTGAGGAAGAAATTTCTGAGAACGTACGTCTGGAGCACAGCATTTCATGGTAGTGATTAAGGGACTGTGGGAAAACCGGAACCAAAGAGAATCGAAGCATTTGAGATGTGGTGCTACAGACGAATGTTGAAAATGAAGTGGGCTGATAAAGTAAGAATTAGGGGGTTCTGCGCAGAACAAGAGAGCAAAAGAATGTATGGATAACACAGGAACAGGATTATAGGACATATCTTCAGACATCAAGGAATAACTTCCTTGGTACTAGAGGGAGCTGTAGAGGGTAAAATTTGTAGAGGAAGACGGAGACTGGAATACATCCAGCAAATAATGTAGGACGTAGGTTGCAAGTGCCACTATGAGGTGATGAGGATGGCACAGGAGAGGTATTCAGACCAGTCAAAAGACTGATGCGTGAAAAAAATGGCCGTCCAGACGTCACTGTGCGTTACACATGGACACACCAGAAAGTCAGGACCGAAGCAGTAAATAAATCAATGCGTGGAAGGCAGTGGCAACGGATCAGAGAGGTCGAAGCGCGGTTCAAATGGCTCTGAGCACTATCGGACTTAATATCTGAGGTCATCAGTCCCCTAGAACTTAGAACTACTTAAACCTAACTAACCTAAGGACATCACACACATCCATGCCCGAGGCAGGATCCGAACCTGCGACCGTAGCGGTCGCGCGGTTCCAGACTGTAGCGCCTAGAATCGCTCGACCACACCGGCCGGAAGCGGGGTTCGTCTTCCGGAGAGGGTGAGGGGTTGAAGATAATCAGGGGTGTCACAAGCGTCCTTAAAAGAAGATGAGCGGAACTGTAACTATTTTGATAAAGCAGTCGACCGCATAAGCCACAAGGCATTGAGAAGCGTGTATGTACATGTGAACAATTTTGCAGCACGATTCGCGTTATAATGGGTGAAGCGACAGATCTATGGCAGCGTAATCAGATCTATTACAATAATCAATGAAACAAGGTGGTCCGTAATTATGTATTCTCTTTGCTTGTGTAACGGAGTTACTGCTAATAGCTATTCACTGAGAAATTCCGTGGAGAAAAATTAGCAGTCTGTTTTCAAAAAAAATGGCTCTGAGCACTATGCTAACTTCTGAGGTCATCAGTCGCCTAGAACTTAGAACTAATTAAACCTAACTAGCCTAAGGACATCACACACAATCATGCCCGAGGCAGGATTCGAACCTGCGACCGTAGCGGTCGCTCGGCTCCAGACTGCAGCGCCTAGAACCGCATGGCCACTCCGGCCGGCAGTCTGTTTTCTTTGCAGACGAAGTAAACACACAGTTCATTGAGAACGGGGTTTCTTAAAGTTTCTTGAGTCTGTTACCAGTTACAGTAAGTCCACCAATGAGGAGATTAACATCAAGAAGTCTATTAATAGCGACAGGAGACGCAGAGAAATGCATCGCGTCTGATGCGATGAAAATGTTTATTTTACAGGGTAGCTGTAAATGGTTTATATCTCAGACTAAAGTGTAGGACTAGAGGCTATAATGCGGCATTCACAGAAATGCTACTATGGAGAACTTAACATACTGCAAAGAGGAAAGTGCATGCTTAATGCGTAACTACCAAACATACGAGGCATGGTATACATAATTGCACTTGTAGCAGTAACGGCATGTACAATGGAAACGATGGTAAGGTGGCGAAATGGGTGAAGTACCTGTGTAGGTTTCCATGTTAAATTTTCACCCTTCAGCAGAGTGTGCGCTGATATGAAACTTTTTACTGGAAGATTAAAACTGTGTGGCGGACCGCGAGTCGAAACCGGGACGTCTGCTTTTGGTGGGCAAGAGCTCTACGCGCCCTCACAGTTTGCCTTCCGCCAGGACCTCTTTTTCCATTTTCCGAACTTCAAAGAAGTTCTGCTGCATACTTTGCAGCGCTCTTAGAAGAAAGGATATTGCGGAGAAGTGGCTTGCTCGTGAAAGGTAAAAGTCCCTCGTTCGACTTTCAGTCTGTCACACAATTTCAATCTGCCAGGAAGTTTGACCTCACTTGGTATTGCAGAATGATGTACTTTTGATTAGAAACAACACATTTCCGTACGGAACTGAAGCAGTCCTTCAAGTCGGGTGCCAGGACGCATCCATCATTCGTTCTGCATCAGCGCAATTCGTAACATCATCTTGGATTCAAAACTGAAAAAATAACTGGCTTGAGAGACTCTTGTAGACTAATGCCGGTTGAAGACCCGTTGATAAACTGCGTGACGGTGCATGTAGGTAACTTTTACGATGCTGGAGTGAAGTAGTTCACTTGCAAGGCTCACAAATGCTAGCAGCGTAAGTGCTGAGCACATGGAAGAATAATTAAATGTATATGCTAGGAACATATCAGGTTAATGTGAAAAGACAGTGTTTCTGGAATATGTTCTGCGGTTTGTCTCTTCGCTTTCAAGATAACGTTAGCAGTTTCTGACGAACGTCACAGACGATTTCCTGTCCCACATACAGAGTAAGAAATTTTTGATTCTGTGCCTAAATTTCCGGCTGCCACACCGTAGTGGTAGCTTATCGATTTATCTTCATCACCCTCTTGTTGACAGTTTCACTAGTGCGTGTCCCTAAGAGATGGTGCGAGATTACGTCGGTAGTGAACTGCCGATAAAGTTTATCAGATAATACGCTAAGACGGCTTGCAGAAAGATTACGCACACTGAATTATGTGCCGGTGTTGCAACATAGCCAGGCATCTGACAGTCAGAAACACGTGGTGCGCCTTGGCCGCCGCAGAAGAAGATTCTTCACCTCTTAGAAGTTCACATCTTCATAGTAACAGTCGGAGGGGAATAGCTGGCCAACGACTCAGTCAGAGGCGCTGCAGTTTCAAACACATTCGCATCTCGTTATGGCTGTGAAATATTAGGCTGTGCCTGAAATCCTGATTTCTGCACTGCCATCGGTCCAGTCACACCGTGACCCAATGATTGCGGCTTCAATTTTTAACTGTCAGATGCACACAGCAGCAGCTGACAGAACGGTATCAACCAATATTGTTTTGCAACACCATAACCAAAAAAAAAATGCAGGAACAGCTTTGACCGTGGTTAAGAATTCCAATGGACACGGATACCTTTTCATGTAGATCGAACATGTTTGCTTCGGCAGCTCAGCGAATATGTGTCGGACAGCAAACCTAGCGGTTCCAGGTAAGATTCTTGTTCCATCGCGATATTTTTCTCTACCACTAATCACGACCTTCGCTTCTGAAAATAGTTTGGTTGTGTAGAAACTGCTAGCTTGCAACGTCCTCATACTGTGTACCTCCTATACCACGAATAGTAAATCGATTCGTAAATCATTGGAAGGTGAGAATATGACGTCAACAATACGATCATGTTTTCATTCTACGATACCTTTATCTTACCTATTATTTCGTCCTTCGACAGGTTTCACGTGCAAAGAGTGCAAAACAAGTAAGTCCGGGAGAATGACGTGGTGAAGAATAGGTTAGCCGAAGCTGTCTACTGGCCCCAAAATCATTCTTTTGTACTGAAATATAATGTTAAAGTAACGAGATCAGAACCTTATGGAAGTCACCTCTCCTACACAAACTCTGCTCCTTCCTGTCACCGACATCGATTCTCTGGCCGGCCGTTGTCGTCGAGCGGTTCTAGGCGCTTCAGTCCGGACCCACGCTGCTGCTACGGTCGCAGGTTCGAATCTTGCCTCGGGCATGGATGTGTGTGATGTCCTTAGGTTAGTTAGGTTTAAGTAGTTCTAAGTCCAGGGGACTGATAACCTCAGATGTTAAGTCCCATAGTGCTCAGAGCCATTTGAACCATTCGATTCTCTGACTGTAGTTAGTGTTTTGTTCTGTGACTCAGTCGAAAAGAGACGGTTTCGCGTAACGTGACATAAAATGTTGTGTCGCAATATTTCAGAAAATAGTTTTCTGATCCTAATTTATCTATAGAATTTTAGTTACATTGCACGACTTAATTTCGTAACGTCTGTTGCAACCATTAGCTATCTCTTTAAATGTAAACTGCAACTATTATTCCTGTTTTAGAGAAATATTTTTAATTTTAATTTACACGAACAATTTCTAATGCTGTTACCTTTCGACAAAGTTTTCGGGTTAATAAGAAATTGACAGCACATAGTAGGTAGAAAATAATCTGTAGAAACATGTCTCGATGAAAAATAGACAAATTAATAGTGTCTTGCATAAGGCGCAATTTTAGTTTCATAGAAATTGGTTTATTTCATATTCTGTTGAAAGTCAGCTATGAAACAGGGGGAAGTCTATTTTAGGAGACAAACTAATAATGACAAATGCCAGCTAAGGAACGGACAGAAATGTTGTCCATCACATGATTCGAGCAGAGAAAATGAGCGTGACGTAACATTCACACTGTAATACCTACACAGATCTCCATCGCGATCTGAGCGTATAGGTTCATTCCCACCACTGCCAAGATTTTAATTTCTACGTCATTTTCGAAATCTAAATTGTATCAGCTTCCCTTTAGAAAGTAGCGCTGTTGTTGTTGTTGTTGTTGTTGTTGTGAACTTCAATCCGGAGACAAGCTTCTTCATCTCCCAGTACCTACTACAACCTACATCCTTCTGAATCTGCTTAGTGTATTCATCTCTTGGTCTCCCTCTACGATTTTTACCCTCCACGCTGCCCTCCAATGATAAATTTTTGATCCCTTGATGCCTCAGAGCAGGTCCTAACAACCGATACCTTCTTTTAGTCAGCTTGCGCCACAATATCCTCTTCTCCCCAATTCTATTCAGTACCTCCTCATTAGTTACGTGAACTACCAATCTGATCTTCAGCATTCTTCTGTAGCACCACATATCGAAAGCCTCTATTCTCTTCTTGTCTAAACTATTTATCGTCCATGTTTCACTTCCATACATGGCTACACTCCATACAAATACTTTCAGAAAAGACTTCCTGACTCTTATATCTATACTCGATGTTGACAAGTTTCTCTTCTTCAGAAACGCTTTTCATACCATTACCAGCTACATTTTATATCCTCTCTACTTCGACCGTCATCAGTTATTTTGCTCCCCAAATAGAAAAGCTCCTTTACTACTTTAAGTGTCTCATTTCCTAATCCAATTCCCTAGCATCACCTAATTTAATTTATCTACATTCCATCATCCTCGTTTTGCTTCTGTTGATGTTCATCTTATATTCTCCTTTCAAGACACTGTCCATTTCGTTCAACTGCTCCTGCAGATCCTTTGCTGTCTCTGACAGAATTACAATGCCATTGGCAAACCTCAAAGTATTTATTTCTTCTCCATGGATTTTAATCCCTACTCCGAATTCTCCTTTTGTTTCCTTTACTGAATGCTCAAATTAATGTAGTGTTACGGTGCCAGAACCATGCACTGACAAGCCATTTTGTCACTAGATGACATTGCGAGGGTTCCGTAGTCTCTGGCAAATACGTTTCATAACAGTTGTCAGCCACTAAATTACTATTACTGGTTTCGACGATTTTGTGCGTCAGGTGGCTGCACTGCACTTACAGGACGAACTGTTAATCCGTTTTCGGGGCGATTACAATGGCATGATGCTAATAAAAATGGGCCAGTGTTTCGGACAACAAACATCGTTTGTGTCGCCGTTAATGTGACATTGACTCACTTTTCACTGGAATGTGTGCTTGTATCGTTACAGTGATGAATTATTCGAGAGAGTGGGTTACTATTAGCACTCGGACAATGAAAAGTCTAGTTTGTCACTAACACCACAAGTTCCAGTGTACATAGATGAAGTTCCAATGTACGTGGATGGCACTGTAAACAAGGAACAACTGATGAAGGACGGCTTCATCGCCAAAGTAAATGCTAACACCAGGCGAAGGTTGGGGCGTAGTTAATAAGCTGTAGCCTTTGCTGAAGTATCAGTTGGCAAATCACCTTGAGCGATTCGTGGAAACTACGGAACACCTGAATCCAGATCGCCGAACGGGGATTCGAACGCCGTACCCCCCGGGTGTGAGTCCGGCGCTGCAGCTACTGTACCGTGGTGACTGTTGATGAGATACCGACGCCTGTGTTGTGGCTTCAGGCTCGCTACGTTCCCACGAGAACACGATCCCCACGGCCACTGTCTGTCGCACGGCCACTCTCAATGGCGCCGTATACTGATACGGGCCTACGATGGGCGCCTGTATGAGCTATACGTGCAATAAATCATTCTCAAGTGTCGACGAATATGGCTTCACAATCGCTCTGAATTGGCGGGTAATCCATCAACGTTATTTCACAAATAAGCTTCTCCTGTGCCGTAAAGTTCCAAGGCCATGATGAATGTGTCGACTTCGGTGTCCCAAAGACAGATTCAAACGATAAAGCTTCCTCTAACAGAACAATGTATTGATCGATTGTCCGATACGTTGAGCAAGAATGTCACTCTCTCACAGCTAATTTCACGAAATTCTGTCTTCACTCTTCTGAGACTGACGGTCCGTTCTCCTTGTTTATTCTACATGACCATAGTACAGTCTTTTTCTCGCGTGGTGTTGAATAGCCTGTACAAGTATTACCGCAAATCCTGACCGCGATGAGTGGCTGACAGCTCTTATGAAACGTATTTGCCACAGACTACGGAACCTCCGCAATGTCATCTAGTGAATACTGCTGTAGCGTTCGGGTGAAACAACATAGTGGTAGTAATATTTGCTATGTTGGCACGGAGCGACAGCAAGCTACCGCAGTACAGTACGTAAGATCACCGCACAGTATGCTGGTGACACCCATAAAGAGCAGGCTGGCCGCTTCGGAGCGCTATTGGTGATCTAGAGACGGTACCAGGCAGTCACGCTGGTTTAGCCCTATGTTTGTACCACTCTGATTTGTGGAATGAGCGCACAATATGGATCGAAGTCACGCGTGACAGAGTGGCAGAAGACAGCTGCAGTTCCGGTGTGCCCGTGACCACACCTTAAATCAAGGCCTGATTTTGTTGATGTACATGTTGCCGGCAAACTGCGAAATACGCTGTTTTACCGAATGTCTAGGCGGTATACATTAAGATGAGAAAAGTCTCGACGTGGCGTGGGCTCAGCAAGTCGTTGGAACTCCCCTCCAGAAATATTGACACGTGTTGCCTCCGTAGCCGTCCATAACGGCGAAAGCGTTGCCGGTGCAGGATTTTGTGCACGAACTGACCCGCCAATTCTTTCCCATAAATGTTCGATGGGATTCGTGTCTCAGGATCTGGGGCGCCAAATTATTGATTTACTTATTTATTTATGCATTTATTTTACCTGGCAAGATTAGGGCCTTCAGGCCCTCTCTTACACCTAACCAGGCATACTCAGATTGAACGAATTTCAGTTTGTACAGAACATTAAGGACATATAATGTGTTATACAGTATTAATGTTAAAGAAGAAAAAATAGAGATTATAACAGTAGTACAATGATAGTTATAACAATCAAAAAAATAATTATAACATTCAAGAATAATAATAATAACAATAATAATAATAGTAATGACTATGTATATGAAAGTAAACATATTTTTCTTTTATGAATGTCAGTCCTATTGCTAGTTGGGAATTTTCTCGTTATGTTCTTGCAGCTGGAGAGTTATTCTCTTCGAGCAGAGACATAAGACGATAGAATGGGGTGAAAGAGATATAGAAGAGTTAGCTAGGTAGAATGGTAAAATTCGAAGCTACGATGGAGAGGAGAAAGAAAGAGATGAGAAGGGCACAACAATGGTGGCTATACCGTCCCTAATATGTAAGTTTTGAGTTCCCTCTTGAATTTTGAGTGGTTCTGGATAAGACGCAGATCAAAGGGGAGCGCGTTCCATAGTCGTATGGCTGAGATGGAGAATGACACGGAGAAAGATTTTGTGTTATGTAAAGGTACAGCCAAGATGCTAGCCGTATCCAATCTGGTATTGCGGTTGTGGAATGATGATAGGTGTTTAATGTGAGAAGATAAGTATTGGGGGCACCAGTGGCTAAGAAATCGATGAAGTAAGCACATCGTGTGGAGATCGCGTGCCTTACGTGGGCGTATCCAGCCTAGCTGGGACTATGAAGGACAGATATGGTCATATTGCACACGTATCTAAGGCAAGCATTCTAAAGATTAGGCAAGACTAGTGTTTGGACTAATTTTTGTTTAACATGGGTTGGAAATATTTTTCTAAATTTTTGGATTGCATGTAGGGAGGAGAGCGACTTCCAGCAAGCTGTGAGCTGTGACTGTTTGTTCTTCCCAGTTTAAGTGTTCATCTAAGATTAATCCAAGGTCTTTAACTGTTTTTTGGTATGGTAGTTGGGTACCATTGACGAGTATTTGAGGGACTGTTTCGAGAAAGTACCGGCTGATTAACTTTTGATGAGATATAAGAATGACCTGGGATTTCTTGGAGTTTAGTTTCAGACCTAGGTTCTGTGCCCATCGAGAAACAGAGCAAAGATCTGCGTTCATACTCGCTTCTGCGTCAGCAATGTTCTTGGGGCTTGCACTTATGTACAGTTGGATGTCGTCGGCATATAGATGGTAGTTGCAGGAGTGAATCACTGAAGAAATATAATTAATGTACACTGGGAAGAGTAATGGACCAAGGACGGAGCCTTGGGGAACTCCAGAGCTCACGTTTTCCCATGATGACTTCTCCGACCCACAAATGAGCTGTTCACTTCTGCTTTAGAGGTAGCTGTCGAACCAGTGTATTGCGCTGTTCGAGAAATTCAGCTGTTTCATTTTAATTAGTAATATATCAAAGTCAACTGTATCAAAAGCCTTGCTAAAGTTAAGCAGCGTTCACTCGAATTGTCCAGGATGTTCTTCAAACCAGTTGCGAACAACTGTGACGCAGTGACATGGCGCATTGTCATTGTGAGTTAACGAGCATTGCGCTCTCATTTAAGTATATGGCCGAAAGAGTCAGCGTACAGGAATTGTGAAACGAACCCTGCCGTCCAGGACCGGATACCACAGAGGACTCAAATCCACCTCGAGATCGTGAAACTCACAGACGTCTACTGTCTATTGAGGCCTAAGCGCTGTAGTGTGCGAGTGAACAGACAAGAACCTACGTTGTAGCCAAACCCAGTAGAAGGCTTTTGTGGCCAAGGAGACGTAGCAGTGTTAAATATGTCGGACCTAAGATCCGCCATAAAGGGAAATATTTGTGTAGTAGTGCAGGGAATGAAGCCACAGTAATTTTAATCTGCCATCTTTCATAAATGTTCATGGTGATCTCAATAAAACTTGAATACTGATCATATCTATAATAGTTTAGGATTTACTGTTGAAGTGAAATTAACAAGATTTGTAACAAAGACCTCAATGCCAAAATCTGAAGTTATTGCATGGGGCAGCGGAAACATGCCATTTTCAGCCAAAAACTGTCTAACAGAGGTAGCTGTGCGTGCAGGTGCGTTGTCGTGGTGGGGAAAACCAGTTTCCCAATATTTTCATCGATCCGGGCAGTTGCTGGACGTCCAGAACGATGTGCATCAGCAAGCGACAGGTCGCCATTTTTAAATCGAGCAAATCACTCGTACACTTAAGTTTTTCCCACAGCGTCATCTTGGTCATCCTTCCAACACTGAAACAGTTTCAGCAGCATTTTTACCAAGCAGAAAACAAAATGTCACAGCTGAACGTTGTTCACTTAAACGTGCCATCGTAAAAAACGAGACAAGGACAAAGGAGCGCTAGCAAAACCAACCGCTGCAGACGAACAGAACAAGCCAGGTCGACAACACAGGCGGCACTCTACTGGCTATGAGTTGTGCTATACACGCCTAGCAGTAGAAATGAGTACTACGAGGTGCATTCAAGTTCTAAGGCCTCCGTTTTTTTTTCTCCGGACTGGAAAGAGATAGAAACATGCGCATTGTTTTAAAATGAGGCCACGTTCATTGTCAATATGTCCCAGAGATGGCAGCACCGTATGGCAGATGGAATTTTACCGCCAGCGGCGAGAATGAGAACTGTTTTAAATACTTAAAATGCCGACGTTTTCTTTACTTGAACAGCGTGCAATCATTCGTTTTCTGAATTTGCGTGGTGTGAAACCAATTGAAATTCATCGACAGTTGAAGGAGACATGTGGTGATGGAGTCTTGGATGTGTCGAAAGTGCGTTCGTGGGTGCGACAGTTTAATGAAGGCAGAACATCGTGTGACAACAAACCGAAACAACCTCGGGCTCGCACAAGCCGGTCTGACGACATGATCGAGAAAGTGGAGAGAATTGTTTTCGGGGATGACCTAATGACTGTTGAACAGATCGCCTCCAGAGTTGGCATTTCTGTGGGTTCTGTGCACACAATCCTGCATGACGACCTGAAAATGCGAAAAGTGTCATCCAGGTGGGTGCCACGAATGCTGACGGACGACCACACGGCTGCCCGTGTGGCATGTTGCCAAGCAATGTTGACGCACAACGACAGCGTCAATGGGACTTTCTTTTCGTCGGTTGTGACAATGGATGAGACGTGGATGCCATTTTTCAATCCAGAAACAAAGCGCCAGTCAGCTCAATGGAAGCACACAGATTCACCGCCACCAAAAAAATTTCGGGTAACCGCCAGTGCTGAAAAAATGATGGTGTCCATGTTCTGGGACAGCGAGGGCGTAATCCTTACCCATTGCGTTCCAAAGGGCACTACGGTAACAGGTGCATCCTACGAAAATGTTTTGAAGAACAAATTCCTTCCTGCACTGCAACAAAAACGTCCGGGAAGGGCTGCGCGTGTGCTGTTTCACCAAGACAACGCACCCGCACATCGAGCTAACATTACGCAACAGTTTGTTCGTGATAACAACTTTGAAGTGATTCCTCGTGCTCCCTGCTCACCTGACCTGGCTCCTAGTGACTTTTGGCTTTTTCCAACAATGAAAGACACTCTCCGTGGCCGCACATTCACCAGCCGTGCTGCTATTGCCTCAGCGATTTTCCAGTGGTCAAAACAGACTCCTAAAGAAGCCTTCGCCGCTGCCATGGAATCATGGCGTCAGCGTTGTTAAAAATATCTACGTCTGCAGGGCGATTACGTCGAGAAGTAACGCCAGTTACATCGATTTCGGCTGAGTAGTTAATTAGAAAAGAAATCGGAGGCCTTAGAACTTGAATGCACCTCGTACATGAGGTCCGGCCATGGCAATGTTATTCCAGCTTCTGTGTGGGTACCCTCTCATAAGGAACATTGCTTCATTATTCAGAATAACACATCGACACAACATCGACGACATATGGAAGTTTGGGTCTGGATGTGAGTGGTGCTCGGATAGCCAAATGGTAAGGCGACTGCTCGTGATACGTGGGAAATACGATGTGGCACAAAGTTCCACTCTCTTCATTTCATTATATGGCTAACAGTTGTCTGTATTCGCAGCTGCAAATACATTTCATGTATATGTAATTAAGGTGAGCACGACCAACTGATCACTTCAGGGTGAATGCACACGTCGCTCCAACTGTTACGGATCGGCGAAATGCCGCGAGTAATAGGGATAATCGGTAAGTGGGACTACATGAGTAGTGTGTGGATAGGTTGAGAATTTGGATCTGACGAAAGGCGTGCTAGGGTAGTCGGCGCAGTAGTGCTGACCACTGTGTCCGGATAGCACAGCGGTCAGCGCATCTCCGTAGTAAGCAGGAGACCTGGATTCGAATCCCAGTCAAGCACAAATGTTCAATTTTTCTTCTTCATTTAAATCAATACCCTCTGGCAGCTAATGTTGTAAGGTGGCAGAATAAATGGTCAGATTCGCACCTTACACGAGAGCTTTATACATCCCAATGAGAAGGTGAATATGACACCTACCGTAATTCGGTGGTTATGAGAACATTTGCCTTTCAGTATGTATTGCAAAAAGGGATGACAGTCAATTGATGGTAATTAACACACCGTTACTATAGAATGCATGTCTTTGAGTGGAAGGTGGAACAGGCAATGCAAGTCATTTTTAGTTTGAAAAGTCAAGCGGACAATGGCACAGTGAAGGCACACTGCAGGGGTTATGAGGGAAACCACTTAAAGGGGAGCCGGGAAGAAGGTCAGTGACACCGACCAGGTGACTTAGGAGAGAGGACCGCGTGTAGAGGCGCATCTGAACAAGGGACAGAGAAAAAGCCTTAGAAAGCTGCGCTTCGGAATTCCAATGGGATACGCACAAAAACTAGTAACGCATTTCGATCACGTGTCCAGCAAGTGTGGCACATGCAAAGGTCAATGTACTTTAGCCGTCTAGAACGGACACAAAAGTCTGATTGGCGGAAAGAAAGGAGAAAAATACTGAAGTTTCGACGCAGTTTGATAGAAGGGGCATTGCGATTGGTAGAAAGAGTTTCCACAAAATAAGAGGAACGCTTCTACTGGTCGAAAAAGGCCGTGATGTGAAGAATGAATGAACCCAAGTGGGGGAGGAAGATCTGACATGAGTAGGACAAGAGAGAAATTTTGGGGACTCTTCTCTGAACTGGCATCAAGTGCAGAATGGACCACTTATTGCTCTGTATGACACAGAGAGGTAATTTGTGTAGACACCATTCACAGCAGCTGCAATCCAGCTAGAGATTAGCTGTAGCAACGTTTAGCAATAACTGTGGAGAAACGAACCAGCCAAATTAGTTAATTGTTCTTGCGAGAACTGAGAGGACCCTACAATATGCATGCTGCTCCAACCATGCGCCTGTACATCACCACATACTAGGACTGGGGCTGAGTACATCTTTTCTCGCATAACGAGAAACGTAGGGAAAGTTTCTGCTGGAAAGTTCAGCAAAGGCCAGATTAGTTTTGTAGGAATTTCAGTGGAGAGAGCGGCCTTGCAGTCGGCAGCACGTCTCAGCTTAAGGTGAATACTACGTGCAGAGGCGTGAACTTCGTTGGTTCACCAGCTTGCGTCCACTGTAAACTCGAACGGCCTTGGGTAATCTTGCGCTCAAATTTGTCACATAACTATTCATCCACCGTAGATTTGATTGTCATCCTAAATAGTACCGAACTTTGAACCGGAATCGAACGATTTTCGTAGTACTGACCAACATCATAACGTATGTGTAGGAGCAATTTTGAAAAAGAAACTTCCAATTAAACTTTCATATTATTGTGCTTAGGACTGATGTTCTTCCAGGGAGTTAATATTTAGTAGTGTTCTGTATAGGATTATTTCACTTTTTGATGTTGGCGAGATGCGTTACCCATTGCGCTGTTTTTATGTCGTCGAGTTGAAAACTGTGCAAAAGCTATAATCTTTGTGCTCAAATTGGCGACATTAAACTTGTCGTTTCAACTTACACAGTTGTTCTCAATTCTAGAATAAGCACCCACGTCACAGTGTCATTAACTCCTACGTGTCCGTGCTGGATTGCTTGCCTTCCCTCCTTCCTTCGTACTGTAGTTCTGCGAGTCTTAACGAGTCTGCGAACAGTGGCAGAGCGACCACCTCCTACTCTCTTACCAAAGCGTGCAGGGGTGTAACACAAGTCGTAACTTGGCACAGAAGTGGAGTCTACGGTCCCGCTCTTGTAATGTAGCACCGACAGGGCAAAACGATCGATTGCCAGGATCAGACGGCGTGTGTTATGTGGGGCTGTGAAGTGTTCAAGACGAAAGTTAGGTGACGCAGTGTATACAACTGCAAATGTGCACCATTACAGGATAAGTCATGTATGGATGAACTTCGATACTGTGATCCACTCTACAGATCAAAACCATGAGGAAAGCTCATCCAGTGCAGATAAAATGGTTGAATTCTTGCTTTTTCTACGTCCACCACGAAAGAATATAAGGGCTCCATCATAAGCAAACAGGATACACAGCAATATCTCTGTTATGTCCCTGCGATCGAAAAGCGCGCTATTTGTGTACTCTTTTTTTATTCATGGCAACTTGCTTTTAGGAGCTAACAGCGAGTTGTGAGAGAAACCATCATCCATTTATATATAACTTTTTTGGAGACTGCTGTAAATTTATTTTAATAATTAATCGCCATTTACAGAATGCACTATTCGCCGAATGCTCTGCCGGTTATTATTTGTTGCCTACTTCCCCTCTTCGTGGGACTGGGTTCTGTGAATACGAACGTTGAGGGCGTCTCCATGTGTTAATCGATGTGACACTGCAAACTACCTGAAAACTGCTTTAACGCAGCAAAATCGGCCGTGGATAAGTTATCAGTTAACAGCTGTTTGTGAATTTATTCAGTTTACGTGAATTTCAGCGGCTGTGACTTCCCTTATTACAAAGTTGTATTTTTACCGAATGCACGTCATCCTCGTGTTCCCTTTTCTTGCACTTTCCTCACAGACTCAGTAACGTGTCAATGTAATTCTTAGACGTTTCCTGTAGAGATTAAATATTAAAATTTACAGCAGTCTTCGAAAAATTTTACACGTGTACATATGGTACATAGATTCATACATACGCATACACATGCATATATACAGACGCATACGAGGGTTCAGGAAAATGCAGGCACTCTTTGATAGTCAATATTAATGGAACGAAATGACATACCGTTATAATTCTCATACGGGGAGAAGGTTCAAGTAACCATCAACAGCAGCCAAACAACGTTGATGGCGCTGAATTGTTGACCGAACACCGGCCGTCAGTGTTGCCGGTGTGATAGCCGCAGAGGACCTTGGATGGTTTCTCGTAGCTCGTTCAGTGTAGCTGGCTGGGTTTTGTCGATAAACTTCATTTTTCAAGTTTCCCCATATGTAGAAGTCAAGACGCGTAAGGTCTGGAGACCGGGACGGGTACTCAACAGCTCCTCTTCGTCCTGTCAACCGCCCAGGTAGATTTTCATCTGACATCCCTGTAGTAGTGAGGTGGAGCGCCATCTTGTTGTAGGTAAAATCTTTCATTTCCAAACATGTCTCGGATGGCAGGTAAAATCGATGTTTGCAGCATATGGAGATACATCTCGCCAGTCACGGTACCTTCGAACAAGAATGGGCCAATCGAACCGCGCGATGACATATCACATTACACATTAACACCCGCTAGATTACCATGTTTGTCCACGTAAGCTTGAGGATTTTCAGGGGTCCATTACATGCAGTTGTGGCGGTTTACGGTACGGTTCAGTTTGAATTGCGCCTCGTCAGACCAGATAACCATCCCTACAAACGATTCATCCTCGCGAAGCATTACTTTAAACCACTTGCAGTACTGCATCGTTCACATCGTGCAGCGATCTCGGAATGTACACTTTCCTCTTTGCAGCCTGCAGAATTCGCCGTACGCTTGATCGGCTTACCCCACTTTCACGCGCACCCTGCTTCACAGAGTTTTGAGGTGACCTAGTAAAAAGTTGCAACACAGCTGCGCTAAAAACTGAACTTTCTGATGTTTTTAATCGATCAAGCACATCCCGATCAGTACCGCCGGCTTCACATTTATCCCGAATACGATAAATTGTTGTACGCGTTGGTGGCGGAATTATGTACACATCACGCCATAGTTGTTGTACCTCCATCATGTTTTCACACTTCCAATAGCACTTCAGTACGGCCTCTCGTTGCTCAAACGGCCGTCTTGCTTCATTCAGTGCTACACTGTCATCTGCTGGCAAACGCGCGCCAACGTCGAGAAAACAATGGACTACGCTGCCGCGAAAAATTGCAACGATATGTTATTTTCTTCCAAAGATATTAACTATCAAAGAATGTCTAAATTTTTCTGGACCCCTATGTATATAAAACAATTTAAAGCCATGCCCTGGATCGAAAAAGGATTGAGAAAGGGATCACATAAGTCAATCAGACATTTTCGACAGAAACTCGTACAGGCAAAAAATTTTCAAACGGGAAATACTGCCACAGAATAAATTGAACACCAGACCAGCGACAAAGTGGACTGAAGAAGGCAAAAGACACCACGGAGAAAAAATGAGAGCTGCTTGGAAGCTCCAAACATTGAAACATAACAGCGCTGCGTGATCGGATAGGGTCCAGTCGCACGTAATTGTGTATATACTAGAGAATCCGGCAGTGCTTCACAATTGCTAAACGTGTATGAGAATTGGTATACGTCCTAAATTCCTTCTTCCCCCTCCCCCTACATCTGTCTCCTCCTCCTCCTCCCCCTCCCCCGCCCCACCTCTCTCTGTCCATGTTCTACGTCCCCCTCTCAATGTCCACCCCCCCCCCCCCTGTCAATTCCCTCTACCAACTTTTCACTGAAGCTGAAACTTGTTTATTGTTACACTCAACAAAGCTTTGTGTGAGAACTGAACTCGCTTAAAATAAATGGGTAAATCGATCGGGATCACGTGGTGTACGGAGTACGAGAGAGACCTGAGCTGTTGCTGGATCAGTGAGAATAATAGCTCCAGTGACGGTAACTGCACAGTTTTTATTTGCAAATGGGTAGGACTGCAAAGTTTCGGACGATGCAGGTTCTGTAGGAGTACTGTAATCACAAGACCACAAGCCGTAAGTAAAACTTTCCCGTTTTCTGTTAGAACTGACTCCGAGCAAGAAAAGAAGAAGCACATAGATGTGTATACAATTTTAGTTTAAAATTGTGTATATGGAGAAAGAATATACGCATATTGAAGAAACAATTTATCTAGTGGTCTAAATGCCCTGCTGTGGTAGTTAAAACTGACCGTTAGAAAGAAAACGAGACCGCACATTTTCACAGCACAGCACATTCTTTCTCGCAGTTGATCATAACAGAAAATCTGAAAACTTGTTTAGATACAGTAGCTCAATCTGAATGTGTTCTTGAGTATCATGTAAAAAAATCAAAAACGTACGAGATGTTTGCCAACAATGTTCTCTTTTTATGTATCATACATATTAAAAATATGTAGCCTGTGTCCGTCCAAAGATTTATTAGTGCATCATGCAAAAATTTGCAATAAATCGGTCCAGAACTTTTCGAAATTTTTGCTAACGGCTTTTCCTCTTTACACATTTTGTATTTATATAGCACATATATTTAAAGACATGTAGCTATGTCCATCCGAACGTTTTCTATACTATTCCGTAAACATTGGAAGTGATTTGTTCAAGTAGGCTTCTTTTCGACATTTTCGGTAAGAACGTTAAACAACGACTTTTGTTTATGTATATTAACAAAACACTGTAGCTCGTGTCACTGTGAACGTTTATTGGAGTATAATGTGAAAACTTGTAAGTAAATCGGTCTAGATCTAAGGAGAAGTTAGAAAGCGCAAACCGAGAAAGAAAATACTGGTAAGTTCCAGTGGAGCCAAACTGCCTAAGTCATCGGTCCCTAGGCTAACAACTAACTTACGCTAAGGACAACACCCACACCCCTACCCGAGGGTGGACTCGAACCTCCGACTTGGCGGAGTCGAGCGAACCGTGGCAAGGCGCCCTAGACAGAGCGGCTACCCAGCGCGGCCCACCAGAACAAGACAGAACTATTAACTAGAAATACGGTGCATAAATCAAATAATATTCTGAGAACAAATTAAACCCCTACAGAAGAGGTATGGAGACAGTATCGGAAACAGAAGACGGAGGTGTCAACAGAAGGCAGGCAGTGAGTGCAGGCGATGGCTGCCTTCAGGTAAGATGCGCCTGGTGACGGTCTTAACCACGTTGGGGACGTTTCTAGGCACGCTCTGAAACAAGTACTGAACGTCAAAAGTGCAGAAAAAACACCTGCTGCTACAGTTGAGGGATGCCTGGGTCAAAGTAGCGGTGGTTGGAACCCACTCTCGCTCTGCCTGATTGTAAAGCGCCTACTGTGAAACAAACCGGACTATATGTTGGATGCAGTCGATATTTAACTAGAATGGTTCAAATGGCTCTGAGCACTATGGGACTTAACATCTGAGGTCATCAGTCCCCTAGAACTTAGAACTACTTAAACCTAACTAACCTAAGGACATCACTCACATCCAAGCCCGAGGCAGGATTCGAACCTGCGACTGTAGCGGTCGCGCGGTTCCAGAATGAAGCGCCTAGAACCGCTCGGCCACACTGGCCGGCTTTAACTAGAATATTGCGTAAATATAGATTTAGATACAACGCAAAATCCCCAAGACTGGCTAAATTTCACGAAAGCTCGAAATTTAGAGTGGATGTCAATGCGAGATGCTTTTAATAGTTTATACAATGAAACATTGTCTCAAAATATGTTAGAAAGCCCAAAGAGATTCTGGTCGTATGTAAAGTATGCCAGTGGCAAAAAACAGTCAATACCGTCACTGCGCGATAGCGATAGAAATGTTACCGATGATGGTGCCACTAAAACGGAGTTTTAAATACAGTTTTCCGTAATTCCTTCACGAAAGAAGACGAAGTAAATATTTCAGAACTCGAAACCAGAAGAGCCGTTAGCATGCGCGACATAAAGGTAGACATTTTAGGGGTTGCGAAACAACTCAAATTACTTAAGAAAGGTAAGTCTTAACCGGTCCAGATGGTATACCAATCAGGTTCCTTTCAGAGTATGCAGACACAATAGCGCCTCTCTTATCAATCAACTACAACCGCTCACTTGACCAAAGGTCTGTTCCTAAAGACTGGAAAGTAGCACAGGTTACACCAATATTCAAGAAAGGAAATAGGAGTAACCCATTGAATTACAGACCTATATCACTGACCTTAATTTGCAGTAGGATTTTGGAGCATATACTGTGCTCGAACATTGTGAATCACCTTGAAGAAAATGATTTATTGATACATAACCAACACGGATTCAGAAAATATCATTCTTGTGCAACGCAGCTACCTCTTTATTCCCATAAAGTACTGAGTGCTGTTGGCAAGGGATCTCGGATGGATTCCATATTCCTAGATTTCCAGAAGGCTTTTGATACCGTTCCTCACAAGCGACTATTAATCAAATTGCTTGCATATGGAGTATCGTCTCAGTTGTGTGACTGGATTCGTGATATCCTCTCAGAGAGGTGATAATCTGAGCAGCCCCCTTAGATTGTTTGCAGATGACGCTGTAATTCACCGTCTAGTAAAATCATCAGACGATCAATTCCAATAACAAAATGATCTAGAGAGAATTTCTGTATGGTGCGAAAGGTGGCAATTGGCGCTAAACAAATAAAAGTAGAGGTCATCCACATGGGTAATAAAAGAAATTCGATAAATTTTGGATATACGACAAATCACACAACTGTAAGTGCTGTCAATTCGACTAAATACCTAGGAATTACAATTACGAGCAACTTAAATTGGAAAGGCCACATAGATAATATTGTGGGGAAGGCGAAACAAAGGCTGCGCTTTGTTGGCAGAACACTTAGAAGGTGTGACAAACCCACTAAAGAGACAGCTTACATTACACTTGTCCGTCCTCTACTGGAATATTGCTGAGCGGCGTGGGATCCTTACCAGGTAGGATTGACGGAGGACATCGAAAAAGTGCAAAGAAGGGCAGCTCGTTTCGTGTTATCGCACAATAGGGGTGAAAGTGTCACTGATATGATGAGCGAGTTGGGGTGGCAGTCACTGAAACAAAGACGGTTTTCTTTTTGCGGCGAGATCTATTTACGAAATTTCAATCACCACCTTTCTCTTCCGAATGCGAAAAATTTTTATTGACACCCACCTACGTAGGGAGAAACGATCATCATAATAAAATAAGAGAAATCAGAGCTCGAACGGAAAGATTTAGGTGTTCTCCTTTTTCCCACGCGCCATTCGAGAGTAGAATGGTAGAGTAGCAGTATGAAAATGGTTCGATGAACCCTCTGCCAAGCACTGAAGTGTGAATTGCAGAGTAACCATGTAGATATAGATGATGAGCCTATTCCAGTCTGTAGGAGTCAGTCAGTTAACGATCTACAGGGTGGTCCATTGACAGTGACCGTGCCAAATATCTCACGAAATAAGCATCAAACGAAAAAACTGCAAAGAACGAAACTCGTGAAGGGGGTTCCTATTTTAAAAAAAATCGCAGTTGATATCCGTTTGACCTATGGCAGCGCCATCTAGCGGGCGAACCATAGCGCCATCTGGTTTCCCCCTTCAAGCTAGACGAGTTTCGCTCTTTGTAGTTTTTTCGTTTGGTGCTTATTTCGTGAGATACTTGGACCGGTCACGATCAATGGACCGCCCTGTATAAATGCGAGTCTTCTATTAGGCGTGAAGGTCAGCAGGTAACTGATACTGTATCACGCACTAGCAGCGAGAGACCAGTGTTCTGATATACAGATGGCGCTGGCTTCGCATGTGAATGAATTACATTCAGCACAAAATCAAAAAGTACCGTACTTACAACACGGCTGTCGAGGATAAGACAAGTGCCATAACCCGATTTCCCAGAAACTTCGCTGAGTGGAAGAGGAGTCAAAGTAAGCAAACACGTGTCTCCGCTTATCCGCATATACCCGACTACTTCCGAGAAAACGACGGTCAAAGTTTTTAACGAACTTCAGATGTCTTTTAGCGAGCAAATAGCTCAGCCGAAGCGCTGGCCGAAGCGCCGGCCTCACACGTTTGCACCCCCTGTTCGAAACACGGATTTTATTTTATTTTTCTTTCTTGAGTTTCAATTCCCCCAGAAGGGGGCGGGCTGGCAGCAGCTTAGTATGCCGCTCTTCAGCCTACAGACTTTGTTTTAAAAAGATGAAGGTAATAAATAAAAAACAGGCGATAAAATCGGAGACTTAAATGGTAACATGGCGAAAACATCGTGGAACTTAAAACATAGAACAAAGGGATGATGATGACGCAAATTTTTTTTCACGGATTTTATTTTTGTTTTTCATTTATCTACCCCTGTCCGTAGATGCCTACTACAAGAACGTCTTCCACTTTCGATTGAAATAACGTTGTCCTTATTCGTCCACTAATTGTACGGATGTGAATAAATGAAGAAGACAAAAAAAAGATGAGAAAATTATTTCATATCGTTTCCGGTGAAATTCCTGTGGTGTATCTTGATGCATAATCAATTGAAAGCATCAGTTTTCTGTAAATTCGTCCTTTGTGGAATGATTGCCGCGAAACTGTTGCCAACTCGTGAAATCTTCACGTTTCTTTCCCGAGTGAGGTTCATACGAACTTATGTCACTGCGGGAAATTTGCCTTCGCACGACGCTGGTGGTGTTAAGAATTACTATGTTTCAAATTCTTCTGGGATCAGTATCATCCAAAGAAATGCAGCAAATCTTCCTGAAGAATAAAATATAAGAATTAATATAAGAATTGATATAAGAATGAAACACAATAATATGGAATGTAAAAAGACTGTAACCCCTGAAAACATCATACACACATATATTATATAATAAATGTTTGACACTTATTGTGAAAACCTGTTCTGATTTTACAACTGATATGGCACCCTTGTTCCCCCAACGTGATAAGAAGTATTTGTGAACTAACCTTCTGTGGACACGAGTAGATAAGTAACAAAAATTAGTAAATGGAATAAATAAAAACAATAATTCCGTTTCGAACTCGGGACGAAGAACTGACATGCCGCGAGGCTGGCCACTGTGCTACTGTTTCAGGTGAGATTATCTCGCGCTAAAAGGCATCCAAATTACATCAAAGACTCTGACCGTCGTTTTCTCAGAAACTACTGGGTATCTGCGGATAATCCGAGGATCGTGTTCGCTTATTTTGCCACCTCTTTCAATGAGCGAAATTTCTGGGGTATCTGGTTATGTCACCATCTTCGTGAGAGCTTGGATGGTAGCTGCATCACGTCGTCATTGAAACTAAGGGTTGGCAGGGAATTGGCCGAGCGGTTCTAGGCGCTTCAGTCTGGGACCGCAGGACCGCTACGGTCGCAGGTTAGAATCCTCCCTTGGGCAGCGATGTGTGTGATGTCCTTAGGTTAGTTAAATTTAAGTAGTTCGAAGTTCTAGGGGACTGATGGCCTCAGATGTTAAGTCCCATAGTGCTCAGAGCCATTTTAACCAATTTGAGAAGCAGGGAAAGTAAACTGTACAATTAACGAAGTACGAAGTGCGTCCTGCGCTGAAAACAGTAGGACACGTTATTGTACTGTAGTGCAAAGTGTGCGTAAGTAACTGGAAGTAGGATGGTGCTTCTACTGAGCATGAGGTTGTGATGACTCGAGACGTGCCGCGATGCACTATAAACGGAGGGTGTTTCACACTGCATTTGTACACGTATCGCAGTTTAGTGGCAACAGCCGCAGAAGGTATAGGTGTAGCTGCAGAGGTCGAAGATGTGATCAGTCGCTGCAGGCAAAGGGAAGACATTGGTAGAAAAACATTGTTTTCTGTTTTGTTTCTGTTGATCTGACATGTTCATTTCAGTTCCTACCGCATTTTGTTTTATATTTCCTTTTTTAGCACTGATTTTAAACGTACACTACATAAAAATATTGTGTTTGTTTTAACGGTGTGAGAGTATTACATTGTAGAAGACATTCAATGAAACGCGCGTATTTAACTACTTTCATTAGACACAGCGCAAAAGCAGGTTTATAGAGAGCTAAACGGCTAGTTTGAGAAACACAAATCATGCAGTTTGCTCACTGTGTCGGACATCAGCATAATGGACATTCTCCTGTAACTTCAGTAATGATAACAAAGCCAGTTTCGACACCAACTGGTGTCATCTTCAGGCCCCAACCGTAACCTGCCGTCCACAACCCTTTTCATGTACAATGAACAGAATCGTAAGCAGCGGATCCGGTACTTTCCGTGGCAATAACAAGCCCAGCATGGTCAGCCAATGGTGGGCTTGTTATTGCCACGGAAGGTACGGAATCCAGCTAATTTCGACCCGCTGCATACGATTCTGTTCGTTGTAGATGAAAACGGTTATGGACGGCAGGTTACGCTTGGGGCCTGAAGATGACACCATTTGGTGTCGAAACTGGTAGCACGTTTTAAAAAGAATACACGACGTTGGATTCAATAGAAAAAAGCGCAGGTGACGCCTGTATATAAGAAGGGTGGAAGGACGGGTCCTCAAAATTACCGACCAATATCCTTAACAGCGGTTTGTTGCAGGATTCTCGAACATATTCTCAGTTCGAATATAATGAGTTTTCCTTGAGACAGAGAAGTTGCTGTCCATGCATCAGCACGGCTTTAGAAAGCATCGCTCCTGCGAAACGCAACTCGCCCTTTTTTCACATGATATCTCGCGAACCATGGATGAAGGGTATCAGACGGATGCCATATTCCTTCACTTCTGGCAAGCGTTTGACTCGGTGCCCCACTGCAAACTCCTAAGGTACGAGCACATGGGATTGGTTCCCAAGTATGTGAGTGGCCCGAAGACTTCTTAAGTAATAGAACCCAGTACGTTGACCTCGATGGTGACTGTTCATCGGAGGTGAGGGTATCATCTGGAGTGCTCCAGGGAAGTGAGGTAGGTCCGCTGTTGTTTTCTATCTACATAAATGATCTTTTGGATAAGGTGGATAGGAATGTGCGGCTGTTTTCTGATGATGGTGTGGTGCACGGAAAGGTGTGGTCGTTGAGTGTAAAGAATGGCAGCTAAATCTAAATATAGATAAATGTAAATTAATGCAGATGAATAGGAAAAAGAATCATGTAATGTTTAAATACTCCATTAGTAGTGTAGCGCTTGACACAGTCATGTCGATTAAATATTTGGACGTAACACTGCAGCGCGTTATGAAGTAGGGCAAGCATGTAATGGCAGTTGTGGGGAAGGCGGATGGTCGTCTTCGGTTCATTGGTAGAATTCTGGGAATGTGTGGTTCATCTGTAAAGAAGACCGCTTATAGAACGGTGGTGCGACCTATTCTTGAGTACTGCTCGAGAGTTTGGGATCCCTATCAGGTCGGATTGAGGGAGGACATAGAAGCAATTCAGAGGCGGGCTGCTAGATTTGTTACTGGTAGGTTTGATCATCACGCGAGTGTTACGGAATTGCTTCAGGAACTCGGGTGGGAGTCTCTAGAGGAAAGGAGGCGTTCTTTTCGTGAATCGCTAGAGAGGAAATTTAGAGAACCAGCATTTGAGGCTGACTGTAGTACAATTTTACTGTCGGCAACTTACATTTCGCGGAAAGACCACAGAGATAAGATAAGAGAGATTAGGGATCGTACAGAGGCATATAGGCAGTCACTTTTCCCTCATTCTGTTTGGGAGTAGAACAGGGAGAGAAGATGCTAGTTGTGGTACAAGGTACCCTCCACCATGCACCGTATGGTGGATTGCGGAGTATGTATGTAGATGCAGATGAAATACAGCCGTTGGTTTTGTTATCGTTATTCTAGTACTTAGTGCCTGGGTACAGTCCCACTTTCCTAGATGGATTACCAGAGAGATTTTCCTTTGAGGGCACAGCAAGAGTGTGATCTAGGCAGTTCCAGTGAAGAGCGCGAATCACCTGCGACTCGAGGATGGCCACCCACGACTCCAGGATGGTCACCCATTTCACCGGATTGCTGATGCGGCTGGTCTGCTGCCAGTAATACTGAAGCAGTCAGTGTAGTGACGTTGTCAAAGTTGCATCGAAGAGGGTAAAATGGATCTGTTACAGATAATTTTCTAAAGACGAGTGTAACGCCGGAAGTGCATATCCTCCTGTTTCCATCTATTGTACTATAAATTTTTTCCTAATTTTGTTACCTGAAAATATAACATTTCTGTGTCTTTGTATATTGTAATTGTTTTACTATTTGTGTATGTTTGTGCATTTATGTCGATTTATAATTGGTTTGTTTTGTGAATATTATTTGTTTTTATGCGCTGGGTGTGGCCTAGGGAAAACTATGCTATCGAACGAATACATCGATAGGTCGTGAGGAGAACCAAAGTGTTTAGGATCTTTGGTAGTGTTAACTCTGTCGCGTGGAGCGCGGGCAGAGAGGGAGTCTGGCTGGGGTGGTGCAGTGGAGCATGTGTGTTGTGTGACGCTCCCGCGAGTTGCCGCGCTTTCGGGGTTGGGCAGCGTGTAATTGCCCTCGACTTGCGATGATAGTTTCTGACACGGTGTCGCGGACGGGAAGCATTAGCTGGCGCACATCAAGAGCCCGTTTCGCCTGGTGACCGTGTCGAGAAGAAGGCGCGCCAACGTCCAGCTTCTGCAACAGCGACGGCCGACAATGAGTGACTGTCGCCACCTCCTCGATCGACGGCTTCAAACCTTCAATCAACCAACAAGGAAGACTGGAAGCACGTAAAGTTTTAGAACTGTATGGCAGACCTCAGCTTTTCAAACTGTACCATTTTCGTAACTATAATTACAGCAACGTAGCATCAACCTTTGTTGCTCATTGTCCCAATTGCATTACCAAGCAGGGTCCCTTCCTTTCCCGGAATGAACCCGAGTGTCGTTGAAATTCAAACGCCAGCATCATTCGATTTCACTGCTTTAATTTCAAAGTTCAGTTAAAGTATTCATAGCTGGCTACAATACTTAGATTACACAAGCACAAATTAAGAGTGCGAGTTTTGTTACCATATTTTAGCTTACCTGTGA
Organism: Schistocerca cancellata; assembly: GCF_023864275.1. NCBI lineage: Eukaryota > Metazoa > Arthropoda > Insecta > Orthoptera > Acrididae > Schistocerca > Schistocerca cancellata. Next base: position 3,778,762 of record NC_064634.1, on the reverse strand, counting down.
CTGCAGCTCAGCTTGGTACGTACTAAATTTCACTATTGTTAATTCTTCAGAATCATTTAATTCAAGTTCAAAGTTAAATCTCTTATTTCTAAATTGCGTAGATTCAAGTAGCTTTTGAAATGGTTGTTGAGGTAGTCCAAGACTAACCGTATTTTACTGAATTTCGATGTGCTTCAGAAAGAAAGCTCACTATTAACTTCAGTCACTAAATTAACTTTCGATTTTCCTGTTTTATTAATTCTTTTGCTAAATTAAGTCAGAGTGTAGCGAAATTTATTACTTCTGACAAACTTTCAGTTTTCACACTACACGTGTCAACCTTCAGTTGCCATGCTTCTAGTGCTAATTATATGTGTAATAACCTTTCTTTTTCAGTTACTATAGTAATTGTCCTTAGGACTGGCGACCGTAATTTCCCCCAAATCTCAAATATCTAATTACCGCTAGTTAATTGTTAACGTAACGGCCGCACATTTACTTTCTTTATTAACTTCACCCCTTTTCAAAATTAATTTCCACCAGTTTCATTTGCATTTTTCCTTTCATTTAGATGTAACCCTTTCCTCCCTCTTTACCGACGGATTGACTTCGGTGACGATTGCTTTTCCCAAATTTCCATTGGGTACACGCGGTTTAATTTTTCACTGTCATTAAGGTCGATAAGTAAGGGAGAGGTTACACGAGGATGAAAGACATACAGAAATCTGATGTTTTAAACATATCACGGGCTATTATCCAGCAACAGAACATTTTTGGTTTCTTATTCTCTTGGTTTTAGGATCAGTCTCCGGAAGTTTATATCTTTATTTATTTAATACCATCGATGGGTGCTTAGTAACGCCATTCGGAGAACGTTTTTCAGCTGACGGACGTGATACTGCACTGCACCTCTGTCAATACATGGGATACTTGCTTTGAATGCCTTGCACGTTACGCTTTACTTTGCGTTCTTCATCGATCAGGCACCAATTATCACACGCAGCACCGCACTTTTAAACGAACAATGAAGTTTTAAAATCTCAGCCGCCATTTTTGTTCTTGCTAGCATAGCGCCAGGCGAGGCAGGGACGCCGAACACCAATTATAAGCAGCGTGGCACTCCACCTACGTTTTCCAATTGTAATCCCAATCACGTCAACAATTTTTATTTACTTTATCTGCACTCTGATGTGCGATAAGCGCAGAGGTGGAGATGCACACTTCCTTATCAGTGTATTATGTGGCGATTTACTGGATTATACGCGAGCTGTCTCTGCCGCATCTCAGGCGACGGAAGGTGAGTCAACGTGAGTCAATGTGATGCGTCCACAGCATCGGCACATCAACCTCGGCGAATCCTTTGCGGCGTAGCTGCGTCGAGTTTCGTCCTCTTTCTTACATGCGTTTTCATCCGAAAGTAAGGTCGACGTTACCCAGCTCTGAGATGCTTACCTATGAAAGACTGTGTGGGGCCCCCACTAAACAAGTGCTTCTTAACTTAGTTCTACAGCTGCCATCACCTGGCAAAGTGGACGTTATTGCCGTCCTTTCAACTAAAAAACTGGGATAGAACGTGGAATCTTCGGATGGAGGGCGCGCTGAGGTGCAAAAGTGGTGCTCACATATTCCTGCTAAACGGCTCAGTTGCGCTCCCGGTTGTCATGTGAGGTTGTGTCCTGTTACTGTATTACTCATAGCTGGTCGAAATGCCACGCTGTCCTTGCGAATTTTAGGCAGGCGTTATAGGCTGGGAGAGACGGGTGCCTTTGTACCGTCTCTAGGCCGAAGTAACTGGGAGCGTGCTGTTCTTGAAGAGCTCCGACGTTCATCGCTGTATTCTGACAGCTGAGTCTTTAATGAGCGTGCGAATTATAGAACTATCCAACAGCTGGTTATTCTCGGTTTAGTACATCGGTCTAGAGATGATGACAGCTCCGGTTCCTCTATCTGGCGGTAAGGTCTGAAGGTGGCAGGGGTGAAATGCAGGGAGCGAAAGGCTATTTACAATTTGTACAGAAACCAGATGGCAGTTATAAGAGTCGAGGGACATGAAAGGGAAGCAGTGCTTGAGAACGGAGTGAGACGGGGTTGTAGCCTATCCCCGATGTTATACAATCTGTATACTGGGCAAGCAGTAAAGGAAACAGAACAAAAATTTGGAGTAGGAATTAAAATCCATGGACAAGAAACAAAAATTTTGAGGTTTGTCGATGACATTGCAATTTTGTGAGAGACAGCAAAAGACTTGGAAGAGTAGTTCAACGGAATGGACAGCGTCTTGAAAGTAAGGTATAAGATGAACCACAACAAAAGCAAAACGAGGATAATGGAATGTAGTCGAAATAAATCAGGTGATGCTGAGGGAATTAGATTAGGAAATGAGACAAATTGGTAGATGAGTTTTGCTATTTGGGGAGCAAAATAACTGACGATGGTCTAAGTAGAGAGGATATAAAATGCAGACAGGCTATGGCAAGGAAAGGGATTCTGTAGAAGAGAAATTTGTTAACATCGAGTACAGATTTATGTGTCAGTAAGTTTTTTTATAGTATTTGTATGGAGTGTATGGAAGTGAAACAGGGAAGGTAAGTATTTTATTTACAAGAAGAGAATGGAAGCTTACGAAATGTGGTTCTACAGGAAAAATGCTGAATATTAGATTGGTGGATCACGTAACTGATGAGGAGGTACTGGATGGAAGTGGGGAGAAGAGGAATTTATGGCACAACTTGACCAGAAGAAGGGATCGGCTGGTAGGACATCTTCTGTGGCATAAAGGGGTCACTAATTTAATAATGGAGGGAAACGTGGAGGGTAAAAATCGTAGAGGGAGACCAAGATATGAATACACTAAACAGATTCAGAAGGATGTAGGTTGCAGTAGGTACTGGGAGATGATGAAGCTTGCACAGGATAGAGTAGCATGGAGAGCTGCATCAAACCAGTCTCAGGACTGAAGACCACAACAACAACGTCTGAATAATCACATGTGTATGGAAGCGCCGACTTCTCCGCAGAGCACGGTCGGTCTCTCCTCGGCATTGTCCGCCGTGGGCAGTTACAGGGTTCCCTCTTCCACAAAGCTGACGATTGCCAGACTGGGGTGGTTATGTCCTCGAGGTGGAGGTGAAGTTCAGCGCCTTTGTCAAAGACCGAAACGTCAGGCATCAGGGAGAGGTTTGTCCCTTAGATTCCACGCCGCGATCCATCCACGAAGTTAGTCTTTAAATCCTTGGTCTTCCAGTGTCTCTTTACTATTTAGCCGTTAAAAAATTGGTGTTTTTCTTCTTATATTCTGTTCAGGTGGAGAGCCATTTCTGTCTAATTTCATTCTTTGATTCTACTTCAGTTTTAGAATTATCTACTTCTCTCTGCATACCGTCATTTTTAAATCTATCCAGTCTCTTGCAGCATTTTGCGGGTCTCATTACCCATGTCTTTGACCTGTAAATCAAAACTGGTACAACCTTCACTGTGTAACATTTCATTCAGACAGCGTTCTTCTGATTGTTCCATACATGGCCTGCTACTTATTCTGCTCAGTGTGGATATGAACAACAGTATCGTAAGTTACGTCGTAGGCAACATACTGCAAGTCACACAAATACTCATTATGTTTAGTATCTTGGCTTATTTTTGCTTGGACTGTGTATTTACATTCTCTGTTGTCCTGGTCTGCACAGAAGACCAAGACTATGACTTTTGAAGGCAAACAGCCAGTCAGAACAAAAATAACTCTATACAACAACCTACTGATCAGGTGCCTCACTTCAGACACTTTGCCGGCCACGTCACTTATGACACTGAGATCTACATCGATCTACAACTGAGTAATGAAACATGGGACAAGCGCAGATGTTGGAAGGTGCCATACTCACCCTTGATCCAGTCCACAGGACGCTGGTTACGTTGTTTCAGGGTATCATATCGCACCACACAAGTCACAAAGACAAATAAACTGCGTACGATAACCTGGCCATAATACTGCCGTTGTGAGTGACGTTGTTTGAGCGGATGCGACAGAATATGGTGCCCCCTCACAAGCACGGAGACGGTACTTTAAAAATACTGTTGTGAATGTAAAACCTTGCGTGTGTCGTGCAGGTGCAACACCTGATAAAAAAGTGCAGGGCAGGAGGAAACGAAATCATACTTCCTGGTTGAGAGAATATGTCATGTTACCTCAGAAACTGAATGGAAAAACTAGTAGAAGCCGACCTCGGGGAAGATCAGTTTGGATTCCGTAGAAATACTGGAACACGTGAGGCAATACTGACCTTACGACTTATCTTAGAAGAAAAATTAAGGAAAGGCAAACCTACGTTTCTAGCATTTGTAGACTTTTGACAATGTTGACTGGAATACTCTCTTTCAAACTCTAAAGGTGGCAGGGGTAAAATACAGGGAGCGAAAGGCTATTTATAATTTGTACAGAAACCAGATGGCAGTTATAAGAGTCGAGGGACATGAAAGGGAAGCAGTTGTTGGGAAGGGAGTAAGACAGGGTTGTAGCCTCTCCCCGATGTTATTCAATCTGTATATTGAGCAAGCAGTAAAGGAAACAAAAGAAAAATTCGGAGTAGGTATTAAAATCCATGGAGAAGAAATAAAAAGTTTGAGGTTCGCCGATGACATTGTAATTCTGTCAGAGACAGCAAAGGACTTGGAAGAGCAATTGAATGGAATGGATAGCGTCTTGAAAGGAGGATATAAGATGAACATCAACAAAAGCAAAACAAGGATAATGGAATGTAGTCGAATTATGTCGGGTGATGCTGAGGGAATTGGATTAGGAAATGAGACACTTAAAGTAGTAAAGGAGTTTTGCTATTCGGGGAGCAAAATAACTGATGATGGTCGAAGTAGAGAGGATATATAATGTAGACTGGCGATGGCAAGGAAAGCATTTCTGAAGAAGAGAAATTTGTTAACATCGAGTATAGATTTAAGCGTCAGGAAGTCGTTTCTGAAAGTATTTGGATGGAGTGTGGCCTTGTATGGAAGTGAAACGTGGACGATAAATAGTTTGGACAAGAAGAGAATAGAAGCTTTCGAAATGTGGTGTTGCAGAAGAATGCTGAAGATTAGATGGGTAGATCACATAACTAATGAGAAGGTATTGAATAGGGTTGGGGAGAAGAGAAGTTTGTGGAAGAACTTGACCAGAAGAAGGGATCGGTTGGTAGGACATGTTCTGAGGCATCAAGGGATCACCAATTTAGTATTGGAGGGCAGCGTTGAGGGTAAAAATCGTAGAGGGAGACCAAGAGATGAATACACTAAGCAGATTCAGAAGGATGTAGGTTGCAGTAGGTAGTGGGAGATGAAGAAGCTTGCACAGGATAGAGTAGCATGGAGTGCTGCATCAAACCAGTCTCAGGACTGAAGACCACAACAACGACAACCTCAGAGATTACAAAATCAAGTCGTGTTTATGAGCCGTGCTCTCTCCCAAATACTGGACTCGCATTCGGGAGGACGACGATTCAATCCCGCGTCCGGCCATCCTGATTTAGGTTTTCCTTGATTTCCCTAAATCGCTGTAGGCAAATGCTGGGATGGTTCCTTTGAAAGGGCAGGGCCGACTTCCTTCCCCATCCTTCCCTAATGCGATGAGACCGATGACCTGGCTGTTTGGTCTCTTCCCCCAAACAACCCCACCCAACCCTCTCTCCCAACTATGCGTTTTCGTGAACTTCGCTGTCTATCTGTGTTTGCTTTACCGCCCCTGTCACGGTTACGTCGTGGTTCTTCTTCCTTCTACGTGTGGCAGCAGTGATGTGTATCGATATTTGCGCCGTGTGCCATCTTTGGTTTGGCGCATATAGTTTCCGGAAACTGGGTCTGGAGTGAGTCGGTCGGTTGTTGCGGACGAGGGAAGTTGTCTCCGCGCGGTGCAGTCGGCTGGGTCCGCCGGCGGTCCCTGCGCAGTGTCGGAGCGTGTGTCGAGCTGTCCGATCGCTACCAGCTTCGTGGTTCACCCACCCAGGACGTCAAAGTTGAGTAGTGGCTTCAACTACCCAAGCCACGTCTATTCAGGTTGTGGTGGTTCACATCGGTGATTTGCTGTTGAGGTTTTCCGTTGAGCAACACCGAGTGGTTCTACTGCTGAGATTTAGCCGCCGTCGCTACAGTCTGGAACCGCACGACCGCTACGGTCGCAGGTTCGAATCCTGCCTCAGGCATGGATGTGTGTGATGTCCTTAGGTTAGTTAGGTTTAAGTAGTTCTCAGTTCTAGGGGACTGATGACCACAGCAGTTGAGTCCCATAGTGCTCAGAGCCATTTGAGCCATTTAGCCGCCGTGCGGTGCAATTAACAATTTTGGTCGACTACAGTTTGAATGCACCAGTGGAATTTTCTGTCTTGTGGCCGTCAGTGTTCTGGTTACCTGCCCTGGCCACTAACGTAATTTCAGGCAGCGTCCTTTCCTCACCTGTTGTTGCTGTCCAACATGGTATGTAATTTTGACAGCTAATTCGTACTCCATTGTGGATTATCACGTTTGTAACATTGCCGGTTGGGTTTCTCATGTACTGATTGATTGCAAGCAAGTCGTTGTGTCGGTCGGTCCGTGGCTGTCCCCTGGTTGGGTTCCGACGGATCAAGTAGAGGTGGGCTCACCACCTGTCTCACCTAAGTGAACGGGGGAAGACCGACCTCACTGCAGGCCTTCTGAGTGCCACCGGTGTTTACTTATCTGTTGTCAGCTATTTTAAATTTTAGGCTTGTGGTTATTGTTTGTTTCTTAAAATTTTGCAAAATTAATTTTTAAATCTACCTTTCAAGCTTAAACACTGCGGCCTTCTGCCTTTAAAGATTATGGTAATATATTTAATATATTTTGAAATTTTGAAGTTTGATTGTGCCCCTCAGCCATTTGTATTGCACCTTGCATATGTTGTTTCCTTAAATTATTTTCTTCTTCTTCGTCGCGTATGGATCACTTAGGAACAAATTTCTCTTTCTCTTAAACGCTTTCCTTGCCATTGCCACTCTACATTTTATATCCTCTCTACTTCGACCATCATCAGTTATTTTGCTCCCCAAATACCAAAACTCCTTTATTACTTTAAGCGTCTCATTTCCTAATCTAATTCCTTCGTCATCACTCGATTTAATCCGACTAAATTCCATTATTCCCGTTTTGCTTTTGTTGTAGTTCATCTTATATCCTCCTTTCAAAACACTGTCCATTCCGTTCAGCTGCTCTTCCAAGTCCTTTGCTGTCTCTGACAGAATTACAATGTTACCGGCGAACCTCAAAGTTTTTATTTCTTCTCGATAAATTTTAATTCCTATTCTGAATTTTTCTTTTGTTTTCTTTACTGCTTCCTCAAGATACAGATTGAATAACATCGGGGAAAGGCTACAACCCTATCTCACTCCCTTCCCAACCACTGCTTCCCTTTCATGCCCCTCGACTATTATAACTGCCTTCTGGTTTCTGTACAAATTGTAAATAGCCTTTCGCTCCCTGTATTTTATCCCTGCCACCTTCAGAATTTGAAATAGAATATTCCAGTTAACGTTGTAAAAAGCTTTCTCTACCTCTACAAATGCTATAAACATAGGTTTCCCTTTTATTAACCTATCTTCTGTGAGAAGTCGAAAGGTCAGTATTGCCTCCCGTGTTCCTATATTACTCCAGAATCCAAACTGATCTTCCATGAGGTCGGCTTCTACTAGTTTTTCCATTCGTCTGTAAAGAATTCGTGATAGTATTTTGCAGCTGTGACTTACTAAACTGACAGTTCGGTAATTTTCACATCTGTCAACACCTGCTTTCTTTGGGATTGGAATTATTATATTCTTCTTGAAGATGAGGGTATTTCGCCTGTCTATACATCTTGCTCACTAGATGGTAGAGTTTCGTCAGGGCTAGCTCTCCCAAGGCTATCAGTAGTTCTAATGGAATGTTGTCTACTCCCGGGGCCTTGTTTCGACTTACGTCTTTCAGTGCTCTGTCAGACTTTTCAAGCAGTATCATATCTCCCATTTCATCTTCATCTACATCCTCTTTCATTTCCACAATATTGTCCTCAAGAACATCGCCCTTGTATAGGCCCTCTGTATTCTCCTTCCACCTTTCTGGTTTCCCTTCTTTGCTTAGAAATGGGTTTCCATCTGAGCTCTTGATATTCATGCAAGTGGTTCTCATTTCTCCAATGGTCTCTTTAATTTTCCTGTAGGCAGTATCTATCTTACCCTTAATGATATACGCCTCTACATCCTTACATTTGTCCTCTAGACATCCCTGTTTAGCCATTTTGCACTTCCTGTCGATCTCATTTCTGAGACGTTTGTATTTCTTTTTGCTTGCTTCATTTACTGCATTTTTGTATTTTCTGCTTTCATCAATTAAATTCAGTATCTCTTCTGCTACCCAAGGATTTCTATTAGCCCTCGTCTTTTTACCTCCTTGATCCTCTGCTTCCTTCAGTACTTCATCCCTCAAAGCTACCCATTCTTCTTATACTGTATTTCTTTCCCCCATTCTTGTCAATCGTTCCCTAATGCTCTCCCTGAAACTCTCTACAACCTCTGGTTCTGTCAGTTTATCCAGGACCCATCTCCTTAAATTCCCACCTTTTTGCAGTTTCTTCAGTTTTAATCTACAGTTCATAACCAATAGATTGTGGTCAGAGTCCACATTTGCCCCTAGAAATGTTTTACAATTTAAAACCTGATTCTTAAATGTCTGTCTTATCATTATGTAACCTATCTGAAACTTCCAGTATCTCCACGCTTCTTCCAAGTATACAACCTTTTGTCATGCTTCTTGAACAAAGTGTTAGATATGATTAAGTGATGCTCTGTGCAAAATTCTATCAGGCAGCTTCCTCTTTCATTGCTTACCCCCATTCCATATTCACCTACTACGTTTCCTTCTCTTCCTTTTCCTACTATCGAATTCCAGTCACCCATGACTATTAAACTTTCGTCTCCTTCACTATCTGAATAATTTCATTTATCTCATCATACATTTCATCAATCTGTTCGTCATCTACGGAGCTAGTTGGCATATAAAGCTGTACTACTGTGGCAAGCGTGTATTTCGCCACAATAATGCTTTCACTATGCTGTTCGTAGTACCTTACCCGCATTCCCATTTTTTTTATTCATTATTAAACCTACTCCTGCATTACCCCTATCTGATTTTCTATTTGTAACCCTGTATTCACCTGACCAGAAGTCTTGTTCCTCCTGCCATCGAACTTCAATAATTCCTACTAAATCTAACTTTAACCTATCCATTTCCCTTTCTAAATTTTCTAACCTACCTGCCCGATTAAGGGATCTGACATTCCACGCTCCGATCCGTAGGACGCCAGTTTTCTTTCTCCTGATAACAACGTCTCCCTGAGTAGTCCCCGTCCGGATATCCGAATGTGGGACTATTTTACCTCCGGAATATTTTACCCAAGAGGACTCCATCTTCATTTAACCATATAGTGAAGCTGGACGCCGTCGGGAAAAATTACGGCTGTAGTTTCCACTTGCTTTTAGCCGTTCGCAGTACCAGCACAGTAAGGCCGTTTTGGTTAGTGTTACAAGGCCAGATTAGTCAATCATCCAGACTGTTGCCCCTGCAACTACTGAAAAGGCTGCTGCCCCTCTTCAGGAACCACACGTTTGTCTGGCCTCTCAACAGATACCCCTCCGTTGTGGTTGCACCTACGGTACGGCTATCTGTATCGCTGAGGCACGCAAGCCTCCCCACCAACGGCAAGGTCCATGGTTGGACTATACGATACTAATAGTATAAATGCGAAAGTAATTCTGTTACGCTTTCACGACTAGCCCGCTGACCCGATTTTGATAAAATTGGTAGTGGATATAGCTTAAACGCTGAGGAAGAACAAAGGCTACTTGAGAAAAGTGTGTAGTACAATATATTTATTGATTTGAAAATAAACGCAAAATATGGAACAATAATGACTCCTTGAAAAAGCTGTTTACTTTTTGACTTTTGAACTTTAGCGTATTTGTGAAAGTGCTTTTATTTGTTAGAATGTTCTGCTTAATGTCATTCAACGTAATGAATACAATGCTTATTCAATTGTCAATGCGTTTTATCCATACTTCCATACTAATACTAGTAGTACTAATTGCGAAAATACCTCATTCTGTCACGTTTTCACGACTGTACCGCTGAACCGGTTCGGATGGTATTTGTCATGGAGACAGTTTGAACCCTGAGGAAGACTATAGACTTCTGTAGAAAGTTGTATCTTTCGGAGTATGACTGACATTTTTAAACGTAGTATGCGAGAGTGGGATACAGACGAGACTGCCGCGATGGTCAACGACTCTTAGTGTCTTCAAATTATTCCGTGACTGTGCGTATCCTATGTTATTGTGTGGGTGGTTTACGATACGAGGGTTGGAACTTTAATAGTGGCAACTATTTATTTACAGCTCGTACAAAATAGATACGTGTTTCAAAGTTTCACTGACCTTCAAAGTAGTCACCAGCATTGCGTATAACTCGTTGCCAGCGGTGTGGAAATCGTAGGATACTCTTAGCAGTGGGCCGACCGCAGTGGCCGAGCGGTTCTAGGCGCTTCAGTCTGGAACCGCGCGACCGCTACGGTCGCAGGTTCGAATCCTGCCCCGGGCATGGATGTGTGTGATGTCCTTAGGTTAGTAAGGTTTAAGTAGTTCTAAGTTCTAGGGGACTGATGACCTCAGATGTTAAATCCCATAGTGCTCAGAACCATTTGAACCATTCTTAGCAGTGAGAGTATGTTGACAGTTCGAGCGGCGCGGTCTATTGCCCGAAGAATCTGTAGCAGTTCTGAAGCGAATGCCGTGAAGTGTTTTCTTCAGTTTAGAAATCGAGCTGAACTCACGAGGGCTTAAGTCAGCCGTGTGCAGTAGGTGGTATAGCACTTAGCAGCCCCATCAGTCAAACAAATGAGTAACAGCTTGCACTGTACGTGCTTGAGCATTGTCCTGCAAAATGATGGTCAGGTCCTGCAGAATGTGTCGTCACTTCTGTCTCTGTACTGTTCATTTTTGGAACACAACCTACTACCAGCTTAGAGACGGAAGTGATGACACTTTCTGCAGGACGTGGCCATCATTTTGCAGGACAATGTTCAGACACGTACAGTCAAAGCTGTTATTGATTTGTTTGACTTATAGGGCTGCTAAGTGCTATGCCACCTACTGCACTCCCCCGACTTAAGTCCTCGTGAGTTCAAATCGATTTCTAAACCGAAGGAAACACTTTTCGGCATTCGCTTCAGAACTGCTACAAATTCGTCGGGCAATAGACCGCGCCGCACCGGCTGTCAACACAACTGGCACTGCTGAGAGTATCCTACGACCTCTACATCGCTAGCAACGGGTTATACACAATGCTGGTGACTACTTTGAAGGTCAGTGAAACTTTGAAACATGTCTCTATTTTGTTGGTTGGTTGGTTGTTTGGGGAAGGAGACCAGACAGCGAGGTCATCGGTCTCATAGGATTACGGAAGGACGGGGAAGGAAGTCGGCCGTGCCCTTTCACAGGAACCATCCCGGCATTTGCCTGGAGCGATTTAGGGAAATCACGGAAAACCTAAATCAGGATGGCCGGACGCGGGATTGAGCCGTCGTCCTCCCGAATGCGAGTCCAGTGTCTGACCACTGCGCCACCTCGCTCGGTCTCTATTTTGTAAGAGCTTTAAATAAATAGTTGCCACTGTTAAAGTTGCAACCCCCGTGTTGAGTTCCTACACCACGTGGCATAGCTGAAGAGTTTTGGTGGAGATAAAACAGTGAAATTGAACGGTAAGCCCGAGAGCCATATTTAGAACTACGATTATAAGCCTCGCAAATGTAAGTCTGATTTAGCGCATAGTTCTAAGAGGGCTCAAGCTGCGAAAGTTATTCGAACCCGGCAAACCTTGGAGCGGCCTCACGTCCGCCGGAACTCGGGTGCAGAACGCCAGGAGGCCTCAAGAGCCACGGAGACGCCGGAACAGTGAGTGGTCCGTCGCGTTGTAGACGCTGAGCGTCTCGCGCGCATCACAGCTTCGAACACCCACAACGGCGGCGTCATTTAAAAGGCTATACGACAAACACAGAGTCGTACTTTTACATGTGGAACGTGGGACGCTTTTACTGAGGCTACATTTGATTATGACTGTTAAATGACTATGTTAATCAGAAACCAGTAATCACAGGCGACTGCACGAAAAATGTAGGCACCATAAACTATTACACCGGAAAGGACAAACGGTCGGCATGTAATGCTCTAGTGGCAAAATGTCACATCCAGTAGCAGGTGAGCTACAGGAACAGCTAAAAACGCTACTTCTGCACTAATGCTGTTAATTGAGGGATCTTTGGATATACTTAGAAAATATAATGCATGTTTTGAGACCAGAAACACAGCAAAATAACAGAAACATACATTATGTACCTACATTCTGAGACTGCATACATTTTTATACATACATCTCCACACAACTATGTACGCAGACATATTGTAAAATTACTGGATTGCTTACTATCACTCATCCTAAAAAAAACTGCTGATATGCCAACGAAGTAGCGCGTAACAGATAATAATAATAATAATAATAATAATAATAATAATAATAATAATAATAGTCGTTTTTCGTTCGTGATGACATATAATCAAGACATAATAAGGAAGCGTAATGAAACGATACGAGGTCTGTTCAATATTGAATGATCTTAATTTGTCCCAGCGTTTCTGCCAGTCTTCAAATACATGCTGGAAACCTTTTTTTTTTGTGAGGTCTTTTAAGATCACCCCCGCAGCCTTCACCACTGCTTTTCATGATTCATAATGCCTCCCACGTAGGCGTTTATTCATGTTATGGAATAGAAAAAAATCACATGGTGCTACATCCGGATTATAGGGAGGGTCAGGGTTGCACTTCACGTTCATTTTCGCAAGATATTCAGCAACAACATTGGCAATATGCTGCCGCGAATTACCGTGGTGCAGCATCCGGCCTGCTTCAAGGAAATGTGATATTTTGCGCCTGATACGCACTTGCAATGTTTTCAGGACATCCCTGCAGTATTGCCCATTTATTGATGTGTGTGCAAGTACAACATGCTGATAAACCATTCCATTAATATCAAAGAATGAGATGACCATAATTTTCCCAGCATAAGCAACTTCTTTTGCTTTTTTCAGGGTTGGTGAGGAAGGAATTTCCTCACTCAGCTTTGCTGTTTGTTCTCAGAATCAAAATGATGTAGTCAAGTTTCATCAGCAGTGATTGCATTTGAAAGAAACTCCAGATCTTCCTCTAACATAAACTTTAACTGCATGCAGACCTGCACGCGAATGCCTTTTGTTCGGGAATCGACAGTCTTGGAACCCATGGCGCACAAACACGTGTCATGTGTAATTTTTCTGTCACCAACGTATGGGTTGCACGCAATGAAATGTTCAATATTTCAAAATCGTTCAAATGGCTCTGAGCATTATGGGACTTAACATCTCAGGTCATCAGTCCTCTAGAACTTTGAACTAGTTAAACCTAACTAACCTAAGGACATCACACACATCCATGCCCGAGGTAGGATTCGAACCTGCGACCGTAGCAGCGGTTCCGGACTGAAGTGCCTAGAACCGCGGCCGGCTCAATATTTTAGAAAGTGATCTTAAGGAAATTCGTCAATCCTATCTCACTATGACAGCAGCAGTGTTGATGTTTTCTTCCGTAAGAGCTGTAACTGGAGCACCGGGTCCACCTTCTTTTAAAATTGATTGTCTCCCCTTTTTAAACATTTTAAATCACCTTCGAGCTGTGCTGTAGGGAAGAACAGTACGTTGTCCTCGATGGTGAGTGTCCATCGGAGGTGAGGGTATCATCTGGAGTGCCCCAGGGAAGTGTGGTATGTCCGCTGCTGTTTTCTATCTACATAAATGATCTTTTGGATAGGGTGGATAGCAATGTGCGGCTGTTTGCTGATGATGCTGTGGTGTACGTGAAGGTGTCGTCGTTGAGTGACTGTAGGAGGATACAAGATGAGTTGGACAGGATTTGTGATTGGTGTAAAGAATGGCAGCTAAATCTAAATATAGAAAAATGTAAATTAATGCAGATGAATAGGAAAAAGAATCCTGCAATGTTTGAATACTCCATTAGTAGTATAGCGCTTGACACAGTCACGTTGATTAAATATTTGGGCGTAACATTGCAGAGCGATATGAAGTGGGACAAGCATGTAATGGCAGTTGTGGGGAAGGCGGATAGTCGTCTTCGGTTCATTGGTAGAATTTTGGGAAGATCATCATCATCATCATCATCATCATCATCATTAAAGACTGATTATGCCTTTCAGCGTTCAGTCTGGAACATAGCCCCCCTTATACAGTTCCTCCATGATCCCCTATTCAGTGCTAACATTGGTGCCTCTTCTGATGTTAAACCTATTACTTCAAAATCATTCTTAACCGAATCCAGGTACCTTCTCCTCGGTCTGCCCCGACTCCTCCTACCCTCTACTGCTGAATCCATGAGTCTCTCGGGTAACCTTGCTTCTCCCATGCGTGTAACATGACCCCACCATCTAAGCCTGTTCGCCCTGACTGCTACATCTATAGAGTTCATTCCCAGTTTTTCTTTGATTTCCTCATTGTTGACACCCTCCTGCCATTGTTCCCATCTACTAGTACCTGCAATCATCCTAGCTACTTTCATATCCGTAACCTCAACCTTGTTGATAAGGTAACCTGAATCCACCCAGCTTTCGCTCCCATACAACAAAGTTGGTCGAAAGATTGAACGGTGCACAGATAACTTAGTCTCGGTACTGACTTCTTTCTTGCAGAAGAGAGTAGATCGTAGCTGAGCGCTCACTGCATTAGCTTTGCTACACCTCGCTTCCAGTTCTTTCACTATGTTGCCATCCTGTGAGGATATGCATCCTAAGTACTTGAAACCGTCCACCTGTTCTATCTTTGTTCCTCCTATTTGGCACTCAATCCGTTTATATTTCTTTCCCACTGACATTACTTTCGTTTTGGAGATGCTAATCTTCATACCATAGTCCTTACATTTCTGATCTACCTCTGAAATATTACTTTGCAAACTTTCAATTGAATCTGCCATCACAACTAAGTCATCCGCATATGCGAGACTGCTTATTTTGTGTTCACATATCTTAATCTCACCCAGCCAGTCTATTGTTTTCAACATATGATCCACAAATAATATGAACAACAGTGGAGACAGGTTGCAGCCTTGTCTTACCCCTGAAACTACTCTGAACCATGAACTCAATTTACCGTCAACTCTAACTGCTGCCTGACTATCCATGTAAAGACCTTTAATTGCTTGCAAAAGTTTGCCTCCTATTCCATAATGTCGTAGAACAGACAATAACTTCCTCCTAGGAACCCGGTCATATGCCTTTTCTAGATCTATAAAGCATAGATACAATTCCCTGTTCCACTCGTAACACTTCTCCATTATTTGCCGTAAGCTAAAGATCTGGTCCTGACAACCTCTAAGAGGCCTAAACCCACACTGATTTTCATCCAATTGGTCCTCAACTAATACTCGCACTTTCCTTTCAACAATACCTGCGAAGATTTTACCCACAACGCCGATTAAAGAGATACCTCTGTAGTTGTTACAATCTCTTCTGTTTCCATGTTTAAAGATTGGTGTGATTACTGCTTTTGTCCAGTCTGATGGAACCTGTCCCGACTCCTAGGCCATTTCAGTTATCCTGTGTAGCCATTTAAGACCTGACATTCCACTGTATTTGATGAGATCCGACTTAATTTCATCCACCCCAGCCGCTTTATTGCACTGCAATCTATTGACCATTTTTTCCACTTCCTCAAATGTGATCCTATTTCCATCATCATTCCTATCCCATTCTACCTCGAAATCTGAAACATTACTGATCGCATTTTCACCTACATTGAGCAACTCTTCAAAATATTCCCTCCATCTGCCCAAGGCTCCACAGGATTCACCAGCAGTTTTCCTGACCTGTCCAAAATACTTGTCATTTCCTTCTTACCTCCCTTTCGAAGACTGCTAATTACACTCCAGAATGGTTTTCCAGCAGCTTGACCCATAGTCTCCAACCTGTTTCCAAAGTCTTCCCATGATTTCTTCTTGGATGCTGCAATTATCTGTTTGGCTTTGTTTCTTTCTTCAACATAACTTTCTCTGTCTACCTGGGTTCTGGTATGTAGCCATTTTTGATACGCCTTCTTTTTCCTTTTACAGGCTGCCTTGACTGTATCATTCCACCAAGCTGTTTGCTTCATCCTACTTTTACACACTACTGTTCCAAGACATTCTTTAGCCACTTCTAGTACTGTGTCCCTGTACCTTGTCCATTCCTTTTCCAATGACTGTAATTGACTACATTCAACTAACTGGTACCTTTCTGAGATCGCTGTTATGTACTTGTGCCTGATTTCCTTATCCTGAAGTTTCTCCACTCTTATCCTCCTACATATGGACCTGACCTCCTGCACTTTCGGCCTCACAATCCCAATTTCACTGCATATTAAATAATGATCAGTGTCATCAAAGAATCCCCTGAATACACGTGTGTCCCTCACAGCCTTCCTGAATTCCTGATCTGTTATTATATAGTCAATGACAGATCTGGTTCCCCTGCCTTCCCAGGTATACCGGTGAATGTTCTTATGTTTAAAAAAGGAGTTTGTGATTACTAAGCCCATACTGGCACAGAAATCCAAGAGTTGTTTCCCGTTCCTGTTGGCCTCCATATCCTCTCCAAATTTACCCATAACCTTTTCATTCCCTTCTGTTCGATTTCCAATCCTGGCGTTAAAATCACCCATGAGCAGAACACTGTCCTTGTCCTTTACTCTAACAACTACATCACTGAGTGCCTCATAAAAACTATCCATCTTATCTTGATCTGTCCCTTCACAATGCGAATATACTGACACAATCCTAATTTTCTTGCTAGACACTGTCAAATCTATCCACATCAGTCGTTCGTTTACATACCTTATTGCAACTACGCTGGGTTCCATTTCTTTCCTGATGTAAAGCCCTACACCCCATTGTGCTATTCCTGCTTTGACTCCTGACAGGTAGACCTTGTATTCTCCCACTTCCTCTTCTTTCTCACCCCTTACCCGAATGTCACTAACAGCTAAAACGTCCAGCCCCATCTTACTTGCAGCCTCTGCCAGCTCTACCTTCTTCCCAGAGTAGCCCCCATTGATATTAATAGCTCCCCATCTCATTACCATTTGCTTGCCAAGTCGTATCTTAGGAGTCCCTGGTTTGTCAGTTAGAGGTGGGACTCCGTCACCTCCAAAGGTCCGAGTCATTTTGCTCTGATTGTTGCCAGCATCATATTTAAAGTACCAGGGAAGCAGGTTGCTAGCCTTACTTGCCCCGAGTTCCATTGGGTTTTACCCCTAACGGCTGAGGGACTAACTGGTGATTTGGTAGTCTTTGCCGTATGAGCACAAAGGTGACCACGACTCAGAATATGTCCGAGATGCCCAGCCTTATTCCAAAGTAACTGGTATCCCGACTGTCGGGACCACTTACTTGGCCACTCATACGTTGTCCGTGGTTCATGAACTAGGACATGACTACAGGAACCCACACCATGAACCATTTGGGAAGATGTGGTACAATTTTACTGCCGCCAACATACAGTTCGCGGAAAGACCACAAAGATAAGATAAGAGAGATTAGGGCTCGTACAGAGGCATATATGCAGTCATTTTTCCCTCGTTGTGTTTGGGAGTGGAACAGGAAGAGAAGATGCTAGTTGTGATACGAGGTACCCTCCGCCTCGAACTGTATGGTGGATTGTGGAGTATGTATGTAGATGTAGATGTAGAACAGACCCTCCCTAGGCCTCCTGTAACATTGTATAGGCCTCAGCTGAAGATTTGTTGAGACGAAAGCAGAATTTCAAAGCCGCATATTGCTCCTCGCGTCATACCTCCATTGCAGCGGTAGGCGATACTGGACATGTCTGACCTTGTCTCCCTCTCACAGGCGGGAACCAGGAGTTCCAACAATGAAACTACTACGGCGTGTTTTTTGCAACTTAAGCTAACAGAATATCATAAGATTAAATTTTATCGCGAGAAATTATTACCATAAAAATTATGATCATTCTTTATTGAACAGCTCTCGTAGATACATTCATCCCACTATCGCACTGAAGTCATACCGAGCTGTACCTGCTTTGAATGACGTACACACTATTTGCAGCCGGCCGCGGTGGTCTTGCGGTTCTAGGCGCTGCAGTCCGGAACCGCGGGACTGCTACGGTCGCAGGTTCGAATCCTGCCTCGGGCATGGATGTGTGTGATGTCCTTAGGTTAGTTAGGTTTAAGTAGTTCTAAGTTCTAGGGGACTGATGACCTAAGATGTTAAGTCCCATAGTGCTCAGAGCCATTTGAACCACACTATTTGCAACTTGTCTATCAGTATACTGACAAATGAATGTTCACGTTATCACTAAACCTAATTACACATCTACTATTACACCTCGCTACGAATCTGACATAACGATTACTACTACTACTACTACTACTACTACTACTACAACTATTAATCCTGCTCTGAATAAACTGTTTTCAGGACATAGAAAGTGATGCTTTTTTTCTGTAAATGGAGGGTTCAAAGATGCCCCGACGTGCAATTTTTGTGGTAGCTGTGCGAACTACGCAGCGTTTAGTTGAAGGGTGTTTACTACCGAAATTTCCTGGTGGACTCAATGAATTACATTTGGTGACACCAGTATCTGTGGGCTAGTAAAGAGACCTAAATATTGAAGTAAAAAATCTTGTGTTTTTTTTGTTTATGTTTTGTGTATTTAACCATTTATATAGGTATAAAGTCCTTGTATAAGAAAGTAAGCCGACCGCGGTGGTCTCGCGGTTCTAGGCTCTCAGTTCGAAGCCGCGCGACTGCTACGGTCGCAGGTTCGAATCCTGCCTCGGGCATGGATGTTTGTGATGTGCTTAGGTTAGTTAGGTTTAATTAGTTCTAAGTTCTAGGGGACTGATGACCACAGATGTTAAGTCCCATAGTGCTCAGAGCCATTTGAACCATTTTTTTAAGAAAGTAAAATGACCATGTAAGCCATACGAGTAATAATGTTTAATGATAATAATAATAATAATAATAATAATAATAATAATAATAATAGTTTCTTTCCAAAGGAAAAAGATTTGCTGTATCGACAGTGCTATTCGGTGGAAGATTGGAAAAAAAGTGTGGAACGCAGCAGCGACGCAAGGATGGTCAGACAGGCATACAGACGTCGTATTCTGTCGCCTCAGCCGGTCGAGTCAGTGGCCTAGAGGACGGCTGGCTCTTGCGTATGATGTCCAGCAGGCTCCTAACACTTTCATCATCGATTTTCTGGAAACGCTTGATTAACCCATTTTCCTACAGCAGCGTTCGTTATCTCTAAGTACGTACCACAGTAGTGGCAAAGATCAGGGGAATGATGCGCTGGGTATATAATGTGTGCTTCTCTTGTAAAGAACGTTGTCCCAACACACAAACGTACCTGTCCATTCGTTTGTACATGGTGTTTGTCCGAACAGTCCTCACACGAATTTTCTCTGGCGTTTCGGCAGATATTTGCAATAACATTTTTGAAACGTATAGTTGGACTGAGCCCAAACAAATACTGCTCGTCACGTCTTTCGTGCGAGTCCCAGCGTCGATGGAATGCGTCACTTTGTTTCCCGTTACACAGAAAATTGTTCTTAAAGTGGAATTTTACGTGATCATTCGACAGAGCGGCTCCCGAATCAGTCTAGTCCGATATTCGCTTAATCGATGTGAATTAACAGGGGCAGCAAAACACGAGGGGAGCGGCCTTGCCGCTGTGGTGACAGCGGTTCCCTTCAGATCAGCGAAGTTTAGCGCTGTTGGGCTCGGCTAGCACTTGGATGCGTAACCTTCCCGGTCTGCCCAGTGCTGTCGGCAAACGGGGTGCACTCAGCCCTTGTGAGGCAAACTGAGGAGCTACTCGCCTGGGAAGTAGCGGCTCCGGTCTCGTAAACAGACATACGGCGCGGAGAGCCGTGTGTGCTGACCACATGTCCCTCTGTATCAGCGTCCGGTGACGCTTGTAAGTGAGGACGACGCGGCGGCCGATCGGTACCGTTGGACCTTCAGTGCCTGCCCGGACGGTGTTTGTTTTTAGTAACACGCGAAGAGTAACCAGCACTCTAGGAGCCGCGGCAGCCCCGCCTTGGCCTGCGCTGGCCGCTACCGCCCAAGTGTGCAGCGCTAGTCACTCGCTGCTGGGTTGCTGTTAGTTCTTCGTGTTCTACTGTGCCTGTTAATTGGCATCGACTAAACGAATATCGGACTAGACTCATTCGGGAGCACCCTCTCGAATAGGGACACAAAACTCCGATTTTTTTTTTTTTTTAAGCGGGGACAAACGAACCGACACTTTCCGTCGAAGCTGCGAGTCGTTTGAAAGGCTTGATGAGCAGCATTTGTTTCGGCTGATTCCAGCTAGGCGTTGCAAAACAGACATTGCAAAAACCTGCTCAAACGTTAGAGAAAAAAAAGGTTCAAATGGCTCTGAGCACTATGGGACTTAACATCTTAGGTCATCAGTCCCCTAGAACGTAGAACTAATTAAACCTAACTAACCTAAGGACATCACACACATCCATGCCCGAGCCAGGATTCGAACCTGCGACCGTAGGAGTCCCGCGGTTCCGGACTGCAGCGCCTAGAACAGGACGGCCACCGCGGCCGGCTGGTCAGAGAAAATACACCTGACGGCGCATAACAGAGAGACAGCCGATGTACAACCGGACTTTTTTTTTCTTTCTTTTCCTCTTGGTCTCAACAACAGTCTCCCTTTACTTACGTAACAATCTTCGTGTGTGTGTGTGTGTGTGTGTGTGTGTGTGTGTGAGAGAGAGAGAGAGAGAGAGAGAGAGAGAACTGGATAAGTATGTAACTGGGCTCAACGCCACGCGATGTGACATCACCAGCACGCGGTGACAGACACCTTATCTGCATAACAGTGCCGGAACATGAAAGTCCGCGTTACGACGCAGCACGACCCTACTCTGCTGCATCTTTCTGCCATCACTTTCACAGGCGGCCGCGCTCCACCGTGGACACGCAAACACTGTGTTCAGAGCCATGCCTTTGTGCAGAACACTGCCGGCGCCCACCGGAAGACGCTTCTCAGTTTTAATGGGCTCCTCAGTACAGACGGTGGCGTGACGATTACCAACAAGTTGTCTGCTCTGATAAGATTAAGTGGCGTCACTTTGTGGGGCGCCATTGGGTACTGTGAACGATCGCGGCTGTTTCGAACTGCAGGCGCTCTCAACAGTGATATTAATAATGTAGAGTCTGAAGGGGCGACCTCTGTCTATTGCATTCCACAGAGCCACTGCTGCTGCTCATGTACAAATCAAAGTAACCCCCCTTGGCACAACAGCATTGCAAGTAACATCCCTTCTCCACATAACTCCCTCAACCTCTACGCGCGTTATCCGCCTGTAGGCACACATCGTACGCCTGCCCTGGGAGAAGCTCTGTGGCACCATGTATACAGCACATCCGCTCTCACAACGTCTCCACAACTTCGCCACCCGACAGAAACTCGTAAACCAGTTTCAGTTGTGTCAGGACCGTACTGTGGGAGCCGCAGCAGTTCAAACCCAAGACCACACTGGATTATTTTCCGAACTGTAAGACTACAGAAGCCAGATGGCAGTTATAAGAGTCGAGGGACATGAAAGGGAAGCAGTGGTTGGGAAGGGAGTAAGACAGGGTTGTAGCCTCTCCCCGATGTTATTCAATCTGTATATTGAGCAAGCAGTAAAGGAAACAAAAGAAAAATTCGGAGTAGGTATTAAAATCCATGGAGAAGAAATAAAAACTTTAAGGTTCGCCGATGACATTGTAATTCTGTCAGAGATAGCAAAGGACTTGGAAGAGCAGTTGAATGGAATGGACAGTGTCTTGAAAGGAGGATATAAGATGGACATCAACAAAAGCAAAAGGAGGATAATGGAATGTAGTCGAATTAAGTCGGGTGATGCTGAGGGAATTAGATTAGGAAATGAGACACTTAAAGTAGTAAAGGAGTTTTGCTATTTGGGGAGCAAAATAACTGATGATGGTCGAAGTAGAGAGGATATAAAATGTAGACTGGCAATGGCAAGGAAAGCGTTTCTGAAGAAGATGAATTTGTTAACATCGAGTATAGATTTAAGTGTCAGGAAGTAGTTTCTGAAAGTATTTGTATGGAGTATAGCCATGTATGGAAGTGAAACATGGACGATAAATAGTTTGGACAAGAATAGAAGCATTCGAAATGTGGTGCTACAGAAGAATGCTGAAGATAAGGTGGGTAGATCACACAACTAATGAGGAAGTATTGAATAGGATTGGGGAGAAGAGAAGTTTGTGGCACAACTTGACCAGAAGAAGGGATCGGTTGGTAGGACCTGTTCTGAGGCTTCAAGGGATCACCAATTTAGTATTGGAGGGCAGCGTGGAGGGTAAAAATCGTAGAGGGAGACCAAGAGATGAATACACCAAGCAGATTCAGAAGGATGTAGGTTGCAGTAGGTACTGGGAGATGAAGCAGCTTGCACAGGATAGAGTAGCATGGAGAGCTGCATCAAACCAGTCTCAGGACTGAAGACCATAACAACAACAACAACAAAGAGGGCGGGCGTTATATATAAGCAAAAACACTGCCGTCCTACTGCACCATATACTTACCGCAAACGCAGGCAGGTTATCTCCCCGTATCCGCAACCCCCGGATTAAAACTTGACGTACTACTTTCCCGAACGCCCTGCGGTAGCTCGTCACCGAGCCTCAATACGTCATGCTCAGACTAACCTACAAAAGCGTCAGTATCGTCATAGCCGCCCTGACATCGACACCACAGCGTTCATTTTGGAGATAATCGTCAGCGCACTAATATCATCTACACTACTGGCCATTAAAATTGCTACACCAAGAAGAAATGCAGATAATAAACGGGTATTCATTCGACAAATATATTATACTAAAACTGACATGTGATTACCTTTTCACGCAGTTTGGGTGCATAGATCCTGAGAAATCAGTACCCAGAACAACCACCTCTGGTCGTAATAACGGCCTTGGTACGTCTGGGTATTGAGTCAAACAGATCTTGGACGGCGTGTACAGTTACAGCTGCCCATGCAGCTTCAACACGATACCACAGTTCATCAAGAGTAGTGACTGGCGTATTGTGACGAGCTAGTTGCTCGGCCACCATTGACCAGATGTTTTCAATTGGTGAGAGATCTGGAGAATGTGCTGGCCAGGGCAACAGTCGAACATTTTCTGTATCCAGAAAGGCCCGTACAGGACCTGCAACATGCGGTCGTGCATCATCCTGCTGAAATGTAGGGTTTCGCAAGGATCGAATGAAGAGTACAGCCACGGGTCGTAACACATCTGAAATGTAACATCCACTGTTCAAAGTGCCGTCAATGCGAACAAGAGGTGACCGAGACGTGTAACCAACGGCACCCCATACCATCATGCCAGGTGATACGCCAGTATGGCGATGACGAATACACGCTTCCAACGTGCGTTCACCACAATGTCGCCAAACACGGATGCGACCATCACGATGCTGTAAACAGAACTTGGATTCATGCGAAGAAATGACCCTTTGCCATTCGTGCACCCAGGTTCGTCGTTGAGTACACCATCGCAGGCGTTCCTGTTTGTGATGCAGTGCCAAGGGTAACCGCAGCCACGGTCTCCGAGCTGATAGTCCATGCTGCTGCAAACGTCGTCGAACTGTTCGTGCAGATGGTTCTTGTCTTGAAAATGTCCCCCTGTGTTGATTCAGGGATCGAGACGTGGTTGCACGATCCGTTACAGTCATGCGGATAGGATGCCTGTCATCTCGACTGCTAGTGATACGACACCGTTGTGATCCAGCACGGCATTTCGTATTACCCTCCTGAAGCCACCGATTCCATATTCCGCTAACAGTGATTGGATCTCGACCAACGCGAGCAGCAATGTCGCGATACGATAAACCGGAATCGCGATAGGCTACAATCTGACCTTTCTCAAAGTCGGAAACGTGATGGTACGCATTTCTCCTCCTTACACGAGGCATCACAACAACGTTTCACCAGGCAACCCCGGTCAACTGCTGTTTGTGTATGGGAAATCGGTTGAAAACTTTCCTCATGTCAGCACGTTGTAGGTGTCGCCACCGGCGCCAGCCTTGTGTGAATGCTCTGAAAAGCTAATCATTTGCATGTCACAGCATCATCTTTCTGACGGTTAAATTTTGCGTCTGTAGCACGTCATCTTCGTGGTAAAAAAATTTTAATGGCCAGTAGTGTATTTTGGGAAAATAACCTGTATTATCATCACCCTTTAATGTTTATTTCTAAGATGCTCTTTAAAAAACTTCTACAGGTGAAAAGCAGTTACACTCTTTTCTGGCCCACCCCTCTTTGGGGTAATGAAATGAAAGTAAAGAGAAAGATGTTTACAGTTTCAAATTGTTAGGGTCTCATATTAACTTTAAACCACCTGTTAGAAATCTTATTAAATGTCTTAAGCTCTGCAGCTTTTACACAACGCTTTGGAGCTGAAAATGTCCAAAATTTGACTTTCTTTGTGCATTGCTATCCCTAAGTTGTTATGGCACCATATTCTCGGAAAATTCGTCATTGGGGAAAGTCCTGCTTCTTCCATAGTGGAGTATAATAAGGATAATATGTACAGTTTCTTGCAGACAGCTCCTTGAACAGTTAGGCATACTAACCACAGCCTCACAGTACATCGGTCGCCTACAGTCAGTCATAGTTCGAAAACAAACAGTAACATTAATAGATATAGGGCGTCCCAAAAAAATGTATACACTGCTTTATGACTGTAATACTAATATTTATTAAGATACGAAAAAAATTCAAAAATGAAAATAATATAAACAAATATAGGAACCAGACATTTGTCGAAAGTGTTCAAAATGTTGGCCATTGTGATCCACACGCAGCTGATAATGCTGACCGATGGAATGCAACACGATCCGAATCGATGAAGTTGGTATTCTGCCACATTCTTTTTCAGTGGCTGCTTTAAACTCATAGATTGTTGTTGGTCTTGTGCTATAAACATTGTGCTTCACATGCCCACAATAGAAAAAAAAATCCGTAGAGATTAAGTCCGGTGAGAGTGGAGCGTACCCATTACTGCCTCTTCGTCTTATCCATCTGCCCTATAAGCTTTTGAAAGATACAACCGCCAGTTGGCTGTACAGCAGGTTTTATTCCACAATCTACATTTCGGCCTTACGCCATTTTCAAGTGTTGCAAGTTGCAAAAATCGTTAAGAGTAAGTAGAACACAAGTCATCGTCAAAATATGAATCTTCGGTTATATCAACAAATTTTGCATGACTAATTCACTTTATATGGTTGGGAATAAAATGGACAACGAAATCGCAGGTTTAAATTTCGCTACACTGTTAACCTGTAAACCAATGATTTGGTCATCTATTTTATTCCACAACCATATGAAGTGAGTAAGTTACGGTAATTGCCAGTAAATCAACCTAGTACACAGATGTTCTCGCATTTACTTTTGACAACGTTGGTTTATATAACCGAAGATACACATTTTGACGATGTCTCCGCGCCCCCTACCTTTTATAAATCCCTCCAAATCCTTGAACGCCATGCTCTCCGCCTTGCCTATCGCATCCGTCTCCCCTCCCCCACGCGGATCCTGTATGATCTCATCCCCTTCCCCCACCTTCTCCTTTTCCTTGAAAGGATACGAATCCTGTACACCTCCCGTAAACTTGATCCTCCTCACCCACTCGTGTCCCCGATCCTCTCCCACCCCCGCCCGCTGCCGCGCCTGTATTCCCACATCCCACCTGGTCTCCATCTCTCCACCCTCCTTACCCTCTCCCAAGGTGGCTTCCGCCAGCTCCCCCTCCCTGATGATGTCCTCCTCCCCTGCATCTACCCCTCCTATCAACTTTGATCCTCCCCCCCACATCCTGTGTCCTTTCCTTTAGGCACCCTCCCTCCCCCCCTTTCCCTTCCCTTCTCTTTCCTTTCCCCCCTCCCTCCTACCCTCTCCTCCGGGCTTCCCCTCCCCCTTCCTCCCTCCCCCTCTCTCCTTTGCCCATGGCATCTCTGCTCTACCCTCTCCCCTTCCTCCTCCTCCACCTCCACTCTTGGCAGGTCCCCGGACTCGTACACGCTGAGTGAACATTCGCGCGCCGGAGGTCGTCGCCATCAGTGTATCGTGTGTGCCGTCGTGTTTAGTGTTCAGTGTTGTCGTCGTACTCCATCGTTCACCTGTGCCATCGCCATCTTCAGTGTTCGTGCGTCGTGACAACAGTTTGTAGTGAATTATCGTCGAGTGTGAACGGCTCCGTGTTTGTCTCTATGTGTCTCCTTTTTATTAACCGCCGTTATGTCGCATTTGTGTCTTCTTTCTGTTTTTTCCTTATGTCCTCTACGGCTGAAGAGCGGCGTACCAAGCTGCTGCAAGCCTGCCTGTTTTTGTACTGGATTTAAAATAACAATAAAGGAAAAAAAAAAAAATTTTGACGATGATTTGTTATTTGCTCGTAACACTTATAAATGAATAAGACCAGTTGTGCAGTCAAATGGCGGTCATGTCTTTCCAAAAGTTATATATGACTGTGATCCCACACCACAGTAAAATCAATAATTGTCCCATAGGTGCTCCTAAAGGCAGGTTCTTTCACCACGATACTAGTGTGAAGATGCTCCATCGTGCTGGAAATAGCATTCTGTATCCCGAAACATCTGTCCGATTCATGTCACGGCGTATTCCTGTTGTAAATTCGGGCACTTTGACCAGTCACTGTACGCTCAAAAACGAAAAGACCAATCAAGCCAAATGCTGATAAACCACACCACACTTTCATTAGTGTACCACACACAGGAGTTCCACTGTCACGTTAGTATTCCCAGCTGCCCAGTAAGTGCAACTGTGACAATTAATTCAACCATTCATCTTAAAAGTGATTTCGTCTGTCTAAAGAACCTTGTACGGGAATTGTGCTAAAACTGCTTGATACCCCTCATAAAATTCCCAATTCTCCGCTCGTGGTCGTTCTCAGTCAGAGTGTGGAGTAATCGAGGAACAAAACTTTTACATTGGACACGCTTCAAAATGCGACCTATGCTCGGTTTTGAACTCCTCTCCCACGAGCCCCGCAAGCTTGCTAGGAGACTTCTGCGACCTTTCGATGACTTTTCTTCCTCTTGTGGCGGGGGGGAGGGGGCGCTGAATGATCGCTGTCTACCGTAGTGGTTCTTGTGGGCATGGCTGAAGTTCCTTCTCCTTCAAACTTACCGCGTGACTGAGTCACTTCGGTGCATCTCGCTGAAACTTCATTCTGAACTGTCTTTGCACTTCACTTACTTTCTCAGACTTCCAGCAGCATTTCTTTCTGGACTATCTTTCCTCGAGCTCCAGCCTGCCTTCTTCAGTCATTTTTCAAGCCGTCAAACCTCAAAACTAAAAAAAAAAAAATATTGTATTTATGAGCTGCTAAAAGTGTACACAAAAATGTTTCAAATGGCTCTAAGCACTATGGGACTTAACATCTGAGGTCATCAGTCCCCTAGACTTAGAACTACTTAAACCTAACTAACCTAAGTGCATGACCGAGGCAGGATTCGAACCTGCGACCCCAGCAGCAGCGCGGTTCCGGACTGGAGTGCCTAGAACCGCTCGGCCACAGCGGCAGGCAAGTATACACATTTTTTGGGGAAACCCTGTACGGTGTTGGAAGGAGAAATACAAAGGCAGGCAAGTATTCACATTTTTTGGGGAAACCCTGTACGATGTTGGAAGGAGAAATGACTGACACTGTCTTTTACTCAACCTTAGTGTGGCACAGAATGGATGGAGGGAGGCACGTAAAGGACTTCCTACATGATAAATTGACTTCAAACGCAAACTGAAATCGTATCTGTTTTACTTTTGTGTGTGTGTGTGTGTGTGTGTGTGTGTGTGTATTTCTTGGTATCTTTGTTTGTAGAGAGAGAAAGACTGAACATAATTACATATTAATCGGTGTAATAGCTTAAGATGATTATGTAAATGGTCAGCGTTTTATATATTTTTCGCTAACAAAGAGTGGTATAAATATAAAACTTACTCCTTCGACATTATAACGACAGATACGTGAAACATGCAACTAACTAAAGTAAAGGGACCGTCTCCTTCATCTGCAACAATAACATCCAAGAAATGGCCAGCTGACTTCAAACGTGGTCATACTTGTCTTGAAAATGACATTAAAGTTCCAACCACTGACGAAAATATCGAGAAAGTGTACAATGTAGTATTGGGCGATCGGCGACTGAAGTTGTATGAAACGCCTGATACCGTGCACACGTCAGAAGGGAAACAGTACCACACGTCGTACATGTAGAATTAACCGTGGGAAACTTTTGTGCAGCATGGAAGACGAGTTTCTCAGAAATGTTTGAACCGTTTCAAAACTAACGCGACTGCTTTTGTGCGCCAGTTTGTTACCCTGGATGGCGGCTGCGTGCACTTCACGCCGAGCGCAAAACGACAACCGAAGGAACTGACCAAAAAGGCGACTGAGTCGAAAGAAGAGCTTCTTTCACTGCCGGGTTATTTCCACCTTGTCCCTGGAACAGCTTTTAATAGAAACAGTGCCGTGGCGTAAAATATTGCAACGTTTCAGGCACTACTGTAGCCGGCCTTCATCAGCCTTCCTCTAATTTCTTGCGTGGGGGACTACACACTCTGGCACTGAGACTAGACGGGACGTCGGTAAATTGGAAAACGTGCGTTGCTGTTACACAGCGTCACATCTAGCAGGAGAACACGGGCTACTGTGCAGTGGCAGTCGACAGATGGGGAGCAGGTGCAGACAAGTCGGCGACACAGAACCTTGGCGGAACGACAGAGAGCAACGGACGTGGGGCTACAAGAGGAAACTGCGCATACTCTCACCTCGCAGGACTTTGATCACAAATCTGGAGGAAATTCAAATTCAAGGAGCAGTTTTCGCCGTCGCAAACGCTTTGCTTTCAACACGTTTTTTGCTCGAGATTTACTACTATTAATTACTGTCGTATTAGGAAGCAGTACGTATTTCCCCAGGGAAGCGTCCTGGGATCTCTGCTGTTCCTGATCTATATAAATGACCTGGGTGACAATCTGAGCAGTTCTCTTAGGTTGTTCGCAGATGATGCTGTAATTTACCGTCCAGTAGGTCATCCGAAGACCAGTATCAGTTGCAAAGCGATTTAGAAAAGATTGCTGTATGGTGTGGCAGGTGGCAGTTGACGCTAAATAACGAAAAGTGTGAGGTGATCCACATGAGTTCCAAAAGAAATCCGTTGGAATTCGATTACTCGATAAATACTACAATTCTCAAGGCTGTCAATTCAACTAAGTACCTGGGTGTTAAAATTACGAACAACTTCAGTCGGAAAGACCACATAGATAATATTGTGGGGAAGGCGAGCGAAAGGTTACGTTTCATTGGCACGACACTTAGAAGATGCAACAAGTCCACTAAAGAGACAGCTTACACTACACTCGTTCGTCCTCTGTTAGAATATTGCTGAGCGGTGTGGGATCCTTACCAGGTGGGATTGACGGAGGATATCGAAAGGGTGCAAAAAAGGGCAGCTCGTTTTGTATTATCACGTAATAGGGGAGAGAGTGTGGCAGATATGATACGCGAGTTGGGATGGAAGTCATTAAAGCAAAGACGTTTTTCGTCGCGGCGAGATCTATTTACGAAATTTCAGTCACCAACTTTCTCTTCCGAATGCGAAAATATTTTGTTGAGCCCAACCTACATAGGTAGGAATGATCATCAAAATAAAATAAGAGAAATCAGAGCTCGAACAGAAAGGTTTAGGTGTTCGTTTTTCAAAAATGGTTCAAATGGCTCTGAGCACTATGGGACTCAACATCTTAGGTCATAAGTCCCCTAGAACTTAGAACTACTTAAACCTAACTAACCTAAGGACATCACACACACCCTCACAGGATTCGAACCTGCGACCGTAGCAGTCCCGCGGTTCCGGACTGCAGCGCCAGAACCGCTAGACCACCGCGGCCGGCTGTTCGTTTTTCCCGCGCGCTGTTCGGGAGTGGAATGGTAGAGAGAGAGTATGATTGTGGTTCGATGAACCCTCTGCCAAGCACTTAAATGTGAATTGCAGAGTAATCATGTAGATTTAGATGTATGACAGAAAGCACATAATAAACTAAAACTATTAACTGGCCGACAATGGCGATTGCATACCTCTACCAATCTCTTCTACCCCCTCCCCCAAAGCTTTGATTCTACCGATCCTCTCCAGTGACAGCGTCCCCTGGACATCCGCTCCATCCAGTTTTATCTCCCTCCAGATCTATGTACGCCACGCATTCCGTCCTGTTTTGCGCAAATCGCCTATTTCTCCCCCCCCCCCCCCCTGCCTTACCAAATCATCAAGCTTCCTTTCCCCTTCATCCCCACTGTAAAACACTGTCAATCCTTCGTGGGGGACCACAGTCACGTAGAATTTTGTGAAAGTAATTTCCGCCGTTTGAGTGTTAATTGTTCATTATTTTACACAATCATGATTTCGGCTTTATAGCCATTCCTAAGTGCATGTTGAACTCAAAATTAATAAAGCGTACCTATCATAAAATGAAGGGCTTAGGAACAAGAAGTCATTACGTATTTGAAAACTGTAATCACGTGTTAAAACGTATCTACCTGTCTGTGACATGTCTTTGTCGAAAAAACATATTTCTGGTGTTGTAGATCAGTTGTCGTATTACAGGATATGAGTAAATATCGAAAATACATAATATTGCTCACACCGTGCTCAGTGAAAAAACCATTAAAACACAGTATGGTATATTTACCAGCCAATATATTCCTGTGATCTGCATTCCTTGCAGTGACGCGTGTTAACGTCAGCTGATGAACAGAAGCGACGAAAGCAGGTACACAGGAATATACTGGCTGTTAGAAACGCGTGTTGATGGTTTTTCCACAGTGCACGGTGTCAGCCGATTAAGTGTCTTCAATGTGTACTCATATCCTGTAATACGATAATTGATCTATAAGAGCACTAATATGTCCTTTCGACGATCACAAGTGAGAAAGAGGGTCAGACATATTTTAACATATAAGTAATGTTTTCAAGTACGTAACGACCTCGTGTTCCTATGTCCTGCATTCTGTGGTATATAGCCTTCATTAATTTTCAGCTCAACATTCACTCGAGAACGGCTATGATTTGAATGAACAATTAGCAGTCAAATGGCGGAAATTTCTTTCAAAAAATTTTGTTAATCCTGTAGGTTCCAAAAATTCAACACCTAAATTCCCATCGTAGCCCCCTAATTTGCCATTCTAACTCGCTGCTAGATGGGTACCAATACATCCGACCGATCCTACACATAATAGCCTTCACATCCTCTCCCAGGACATTTTCAACTGCCTTCCCCTCCCAGATAATGGCACAAACCCTAAACTTTATCCTTTCCTGTCACATCCAACCCACTCCTCTCTATCATTTCCGCCACTAAGACCCCCTTCTCCTTTTACATCCTATCGCTTCCTTCCCTCTCCATAACCATGTCACAGTTTCCCGAAAGCAGTGTCTCCTATCACTCAGTCCTGCACACTGCACATCCCCACACATCCACCAACCTACTCCATTGCTACCTCACGTCTCACAGTACCACTTAACCCTCCAAATTCTAACTGATCGTCTCCCAGTGAAGATCCGGCCACATTTTTTGCACAGAGTGAAGTGCTTCATCCGCATTACGAAGAAGGAAGGTATTATACTATTAAATTATTTAAATATAGCTTTGGATTTGAGGTACTGTAATCGCAAAAAAGGAAAAATAAAGCTGTCCTATCTTAGGCTTTTTGCGCACCAGTTCAGCTAGAGACGGCCGACCGGGAGTGAAACCTGAAACCTGTGATTCAGCGCATCGCGATAACACCTGCTGAGTCATTTGCTTGTTCATCCTTATCCTATGCAAGCTACGCCTCTAATTACCTCGTCGTACCTTCTTTCTTGGTTCGTTTTACGAAAACTTTGTCGGTACCTGTCAGACATTCGAAAGTATTATGTTCTATGTCAGTTGTTGAATACTTCTAGAATTTTCTACAGGGCTGTGGGTTTCTCGGTAGAGGACTCTGCCATTACGACGCGTCACGTTCATGGCGCATTGGCATCCGTGTGGCTCTTGCCTGTTGATTAGAACAGTCACGAACTGCTGGTCTGTTACCAACACACATTCGATGTAAGCTGTGTTGTTAGTGCGACTAGTCAGCGATTCCATGTACATATGTGTCCTGTTCCTACACTGTCCGACAGGGTCGTTACAAATACATCACGTTCCATGATGATTCTCTCTGCAGTACAGAACCTGGCACAGCTGACGTCTTTTTCGGGGGTTCACTGTTGATTGGGTGCTCCACTTAGGGGACTTTCTGACGATAGGAGAGTATCTAACAGTTCCTAGAATGAGATTTTCACTCTACAGCGGAGTGTGCGCTGATATGAAACTTCCTGGCAGATTAAAACTGTGTGCCGGACCGAGATTCAAAGTCGGGACCTTTGCCTTTCGCGGGCAAGTGCTCTACCAACTGAGCTACCCAAGCACGACTCATGCCC
This sequence comes from Schistocerca cancellata, assembly GCF_023864275.1. Taxonomy (NCBI): domain Eukaryota; kingdom Metazoa; phylum Arthropoda; class Insecta; order Orthoptera; family Acrididae; genus Schistocerca; species Schistocerca cancellata. The sequence goes on along the minus strand of NC_064634.1, from coordinate 3,746,088 downwards.
CGTCCTCACAGCTTTACTTCTGCCAGTACCTCGTCTCCTACCTTCCAAACTTTACAGAAGCTCTCCTGCGAACCTTGCAGAACTAGCACTCCTGAAAGAAAGGATATTGCGGAGACATGGCTTAGCCACAGCCTGGGAGAGGTTTCTAGAATGAAATTTTCACTCTACAGCGGAGTGTGCGCTGATATGAAACTTCCTGGCAGATTACAACTGTGTGCCGGACCGAGACTCGAACTCGGGACCTTTGCCTTTCGCGGGCAAGTGCTCTACCAACTTTTTGCGGATGATGCGGTAGTATATCGAGAGGTTGTAACAATGGAAAATTGTACTGAAATGCGGGAGGATCTGCAACGAATTGAAGTATGGTGCATTGCAGGGAATGCCAATTGAATCTCAATGTAGACGAGTGTAATGTGCTGCGAACACATAAAAAGAAAGATCCTTTATCATTTAGCTACAATACAGCAGGTCAGCAACTGGAAGCAGTTAATTCCATAAATTATCTGGGAGTAGGCATTAGGAGTGATTTAAAATGGAATGACCATATAAAATTAATCGTCTGTAAATCAGATGCCAGACTGAGATTCATTGGAAGAATCCTAAGGAAATGCAATCCGAAAACATAGGAAGTGGGTTACAGTACGCTTGTTCGCCCACTGCTTGAGTACTGCTCAGCAGTGTGGGATCCGTACCAGGTAGGGGTGATAGAAGAGAAAGAGAAGATCCAACGGAGAGCAGCGCGCTTCGTTACTGGATCATTTAGTAATCGCGAAAGCGTTACGGAGATGATAGATAAACTCCAGTGGAAGACTCTGCAGGAGAGACGCTCAGTAGCTCGGTACGGACTTTTGTTGAAGTTTCGAGAACCTACCTTCACAGAAGAGTCAAGCAGTATATTGCTCCCTCCTACGTATATCTCGCGAAGAGACCATGATGATAAACTCAGAGAGATTAGAGCCCACACAGAGGCATACCGACAATCTTTCTTCCCACGAACAATACGAGACTGGAATAGAAAGGGAGAACCGATAGAGGTACTCAAGGTACCCTCCGCCACACTCCGTCAGGTGGCTTACGTAGTAAGGATGTAGATGAAGATGTCGCTCTCGCGATGCATGTCGACGCCAAAAGTACACGAAGGGAGCCCAATAGGCAGTGAATCAAAGGGAAAATTGGTATTATGAAACTATTCGTCAGTGATGCAAGTGTCTGTGATAGGAAAACGTGGTGCCAAAACCACAAACCCACGACTGTGGAGCAATAAAAGAGTCATTTGGTCGGATGAGTGTTGGTTCGCCCTGTTTCCAACTTATGGCCGAGTTTGCGTACCAAGAGTGAAACATGGCTGGGGTTCCTTGATGGTTTGGGCAGCAATATCCTGGTGTTCTATGAGCTCCATGGGTATTCCCCAACGTCGGTTTACTGCCAACAAATTATGTGACATTTTTGGGTGATAATTCCACCCCATGAAGCAGTGTTTGTTCCGCAACGGTGATGCCGTGATCCAAGACGACAGGATCCGTGTCCACACATCTCACAGCGTCCAGGACTGGTTTTGTGAGGATGGAGATGGACTTAACATCTGAGGTCATCAGTCCCCTAGAACTTAGAACTAGTTAAACCTAACTAACTTAAGGACATCACACACATCCATGCCCGAGGCAGGATTCGAACCTGCGACCGTAGCAGTCGCGTGGTTCCGGACTGAAGCGCCTAGAACCGCTCGGCCTCCGCGGCCGGCCCTAGACAGTTTCCTTCGAGGTAATTAATTATGTTTGAACACGATATACAGGGTGATTCAAAAAGAATACCACAACTTTAGGAATTTAAAACTCTGCAACGACAAAAGGCAGAGCTAAGCACTATCTGTCGGCGAATTAAGGGCGCTATAAAGTTTCATCTAGTTGTACATTTGTTCGCTTGAGGCGCTGTTGACTAGGCGTCAGCGTCAGTTGATGCTAAGATGGCGACCGCCCAACAGAAAGCTTTTTGTGTTATTGAGTACGGCAGAAGTGAATCGACGACAGTTGTTCAGCGTGCATTTCGAACGAAGTATGGTGTTAAACCTCCTGATAGGTGGTGTATTAAACGTTGGTATACGTTGGTATAAACAGTTTACAGAGATGGATCGGCCGCCAGGCAGTCCGTGACAGAGCACTTCATCACTGGCCTCCAAGAAGCCCTGATCTTACCCCCTGCGATTTTTTCTTATGGAGGTATGTTAAGGATATGGTGTTTCGGCCACCTCTCCCAGTCACCATTGATGATTTGAAACGAGAAATAACAGCAGCTATCCAAACTGTTACGCCTGATATGCTACAGAGAGTGTGGAACGAGTTGGAGTATCGGGTTGATATTGCTCGAGTGTCTGGAGGGGGCCATATTGAACATCTCTGAACTTGTTTTTGAGTGAAAAAAAACCTTTTTAAATACTCTTTGTAATGATGTATAACAGAAGGTTATATTATGTTTCTTTCATTAAATACAGATTTTTAAAGTTGTGGTATTCTTTTTGAATCACCCTGTATGTTCCAAAATCCTGCTGCATATCGACGTTAACGGTATGGGCCTGTAATTTAGTGGGTTACACCTACTACCTTTCTTGAATTTTGGTGTGACCTGTGCAACTTTGCAGTCTTTGAGTACGGATCTTTCGTCGAGCACCATTTATCATGTATCAAACGGATTAACGATATCTTCCAGCAACTTGATCAATGTGTTTGGAGTAATAGTTCCAACAATGCTGTTTCTAAAGTCGGGTATATCAGCTGGTGGTGGAGGCACGTGCTCACGATCTTTTATGAGCCCCCAAAGGCGTGTGAACGTGGAGATCGTGAAAAAACAAACTCTGTCACCTGGTCCCTTGCGGCCAATCCAGCGGTCGGCTACAACGCCGTTCAACCAGTCTCGTACCTAACAATGTTCTGTGGTTCAGCTTCCTCCAGTTCAGGAAAGTGCGGTACTTCCAGCGCAACAAGGTAACAAACTCCAGTTACAGTTGCTTCGCTGAAGAAGAATGGCCAATAACCTTTCAGTCGGAATACGGCAAAAAGAAAACATTCAGCTTAGGAGATTCTCGTTGCAACTGTACCATCTCGTGGGGATTTGCTGACCCCCAGATGCGCGCGTTGTGCGCGTCCATATTTCCACTGGGTGAAATGTCGCTTCGTAACTGAATGCGACACGACCCAGAATGTTTTCCTCGTCACGCAGGAACATATCGTCTGCAACGTTGGCACGTAAACCGTAGTGCGTATAGGCTTCAGAGTTTGCAACAACTGTGAACGATAACGACGTGGCTGTAACCGTCTCCTGAAAAATCTCCACACAGAGGTCACTTTAACTGCTAATTCACGACTAGCCTTCAGAACTGACGCTACGGTCGCTGGTTCGAATCCTGCCTCGGGCATGGATGTGTGTGATGTCCTTAGGTTAGTTAGGTTTAAGTAGTTCTAAGTTCTAGGGGGACTGATGACCTCAGAAGTTAAGTCCCATAGTGCTCAGAGCCATTTGAACATTTCTTTTTTTTTAATTTTTATTTTATTTTATTTATTTATTTATTTATATATTTTTTTTATTTATTTTTTATTTTTTTTGAATCTTCAGAACTGATTTCTTGGAGCTACGCGTGGAAGAGTCTCACTAGTTCAGCACGTGCTGCAGTCACTATTGCTCGTTCCGTACTCTTTCTTCCCTTTGCGCACAGATATACAAACAAAATTGTTTTGAGTTGAAACTTCGTGGCAGATTAAACCTGTGTGCCGGACCGAGACTCGAACTCGGGATCTTTGCCTTTCACCGGCGAGAGCTCTACCATCTGAGCTACCCAACCACGACTCACGACCCGTCGTCACGGCTTTAATTCCGCCAGTACACCGTCTCCTACCTTCCAAACACCTTTCTCGCAGGAGTGCTACTTCTGCAAGGTCTGCAGGAGAGCTTCTGCGAAGTTTTGAAGGGTAGAGACGAGCTACTGGCGGAATTAAAGCTGTGAGGTCAGGTCGTGAGTCGTGCTTGGGTAGCTCAGATGGCGCCGGCACGGTAGCTCAGCGTGTTCGGTCACAGCGTTAGCTACCCGCTGTAACAAAAAAACTGAGTGAATGGATCAACGAAGAACCTAAATGGGTGTCACAGGACGTCCGCCTCAAACAAATTGAACGAACAATGTAGAACAAAGTACGATGAACAAAAAAGCTAGTAGAGCACTTGCCCGCGAAAGGCAAAGGTCTTGAGTCTCCGTCCGGCGTACAGTTTTAATTTGCCAGGAAGTTTAATATCAGCGCACACTCCGCTGGAGAGTGAAAATTCCATTCTGTTTTGAGCTGCTCTTTCATTCATTATATTATTTATAATTGTCAGTAATAAATGTTTATAAAGCGTTGTAAGGTAGCTATAATTTCCCACCTTACAAGCACCCATCCACATACTTTGCCGTGATCTACTAACACAATTAGGTATCATTTGATAGGTTGTACATCGTATTTGGGAATACATAAAGGAAACTGACATTGTCACGTAGGCGTTGCAAATAATTGTTAACGCTTATTGCATGAAAGGTGACGGAGTGTATTTATTATCAGAACAGCGTAATGAATGATTGCCTATACGAGGTGCATTCAAGTTTTAAGGCCTCCGATTTTTTTTCTCCAGACTGGAAAGAGATAGAAACATGCGCATTCTTTTAAAATGAGGCCGCATTCATTGTCAATACGTCCCAGAGATGGCAGCACCGTACGGCAGATGGAATTTTACCGCCAGCGGCGAGAATGAGAACTGTTTTAAATACTTAAAATGGCGACGTTTTCCTTACTTGAACAGCGTGCAATCATTCGTTTTCTGAATTTTCGCCATGTGAAACCAATTGAAATTCATCGACAGTTGAAGGAGACATGTGGTGATGGAGTTATGGATGTGTCGAAAGTGCGTTCGTGGGTGCAACACTTTAATGAAGGCAGAAATCCTGTGACAACAAACGGAAACAACCTCGGGCTTGCACAAGCCGGTCTGACGACATGATCGAGAAAGTGGAGACAATTGTTTTGGGGGATCGCCGAATGACTGTTGAACAGATCGCCTCCAGAGTTAGCATTTCTGTGGGTTCTGTGCACAGAATCCTGCATGACGACCTGAAAATGCGAAAAGTGTCATCCAGGTGTGTGCCACGAATGCTGACAGACGACCACACGGCTGCCCGTGTGGCATGTTGCCAAGCAATGTTGATGCGCAACGACAGCACGAATGGGACTTTCTTTTCGTCGGTTGTGACAATGGATGAGACGTGGATGCCATTTTTCAATCCAGAAACAAAGCGCCAGTCAGCTCAATGGAAGCACACAGATTCACCGCCACCAAAATAATTTCGGGTAACCGCCACTGCTGAAAAAATGACGGTGTCCATGTTCTGGGACAGCGAGGACGTAATCCTTACCCATTGCATTCCAAATGGCACTACGGTAACAGGTGCATCCTACGAAAATGTTTTGAAGAACAAATTCCTTCCTGCACTGCAACAAAAACGTCCGGGAAGGGCTGCGCGTGTGCTGCTTCACCAAGACAACGCACCCGCACATCGAGCTAAAGTTACGCAACAGTTTCTTCGTGATAACAACTTTGAAGTGATTCCTCACGCTCCCTACTCACCTGACCTGGCTCCTAGTGACTTTTGGCTTTTTCCAACAATGAAAGACACTCTCTGTGGCCGCACATTCACCAGCCGTGCTGGTATTGCCTCAGCGATTTTCCAGTGGTCAAAACAGACTCCTAAAGAAGCCTTCGCCGCTGCCATGGAATCATGGCGTCAGCGTTGTGAAAAATGTGTACGTCTGCAGGGCGATTACGTCGAGAAGTAACGCCAGTTTCATCGATTTCGGCTGAGTAGTTAATTAGAAAAAAAATCGGAGGCCTTAGAACTTGAATGCACCTCGTACTAGTAGAGGTTGGAACGCCAGTGGAGATGAAACGGCAGTCGGAACTCAAACCCTGGATGGGAGGCCGACGCAGGTGTGTTGGTTCTGCTTAAACACAGGACGTAGCTAGACGGACGTTGTGACACCTGAGCATGAAGACACACTACAGGGGCGACCGGCCGCTATCGGCCGCTATTGTGGTAGGGCCGGAAGTATTACCGGATAATACTTCCGAACTCTGCAAATTTTGGACGCAGGTGCGAGAAACGAAGAAGCGGCACCTCGGAAACCACGTAGGCTGGGTTATTTCCAAGGTTTTTTTACTCAGAAGCGTACGATTGTACGAGTATAGGCTTTTCCTGGCAAACTTTCCGCGCTGCACGACAAAAGACTAAAATATGGTTGGTAGGCGTTCGGAAGAATCTGTAGAGAGGGTGAATATTCCGTGCTTTCGGGAATATGATTCGTTTTCGGAATTACGATGGTGGGCGGCTGAGCCCTGCTGGGAGCCCAGCAGTGGAGAGACGAGGTCTTCTGTTGTGAGCGCCCGTGTGTGACGGTCGCTCGATATCAGCTTCGTTGGTACAGACGGACTTGCTGTCTTTGCTCTCTAGAGAGTTTATAGTTAGAACAGTTAGGCACTGTACTGTTGCGAATCTATACGATTCTGGACTTCACCTCCGGGTTGGAAGTCGTCGTTGAGTACGCAGCATTCAGTAATTGACAGCACTTCCTCTGCCTATACTTACGTTGAGATGTTATCTGAACTCCGTCCTTGTGGCTGGGAGTTCGCGTTTCTCGTCTGTAGAACACAGAGAGGAGAAGACATTACCAGACTATATTACTTAGAGGACTGCCTTCTGCCAGCCTAGTGTTTCAAAGAGTTTGTGGCTAGAGTTCTTCCATTGTCACAGACGAGTACGAGAACCATCACTTTGATGCCCCGGATACATATGGTGATATCAGAAGTTGCTTGAGCTTACTAGGGCTATAAAGCTAAACAGCTGTGATCACGTTAGTTTATTTCCACTGAGGTTCCACACCATCGTAGATCATCTTTGAAAGTAGTGTCTTCTAGTGTTTGGTACGTAGATGATGTCAGTCATTCCGCGTTATTAAAATTAGATCGCGCAGTCATAATAATGGGCAGAGTTGGGCAATTGATTAGTAATTTTTACTTAGGAAATATAAAGTTTGTAATATAAAGGTTTTTTTAATCTACAATAAATACATAAGCAGGAACAACGTTTATCATTTAGTAGTATTAGTTGCCTTAATCATTCATTTATGTTTAGGTTGTAATTTATAGAATTAAGAGATCCTAAGATCTGCCTCAGGGGGTAGTCAGACAGGGCCAAATGTTCATTTTAGCGTTTATTATTTTCCGTTGCGCACATTTATTTTACACCCGCCTGGAGTAGCATCTCGGAATGTTAGAACCCACATGTCCAGCCTGTGTACACGAGTCAGCTGCTCTTTCTCCCCGTCGCATGTGAGGCAGTCCACGGTGTGAGCCGCAACTGGGGGCAGCCAGCAGCAGCTGGGGTCCCCACAGCGCCGCCGTAGAAAGCTGTCGTGTCAGGGACGACGCCGCTCCACCGTCGCCGGTGGCACGCTTGCTTCCGGACACTTTCGCCCCGCCCGCCTCTCGCTTTCCTCCGCCTGTGCTGAGTGTGGGCGTGCGCCGCGGCGTTGGCGACACTGACGTAAACGTGAGGTGCGAGACAATGGCCGACATTACCTCCCTCTCCGTGTCACCGACACTGCGCCCTGTAAAAGTGTCTCGATTCTTGCGATCTCTCAGGTTTTATCGGGGCCATTCTCTGCGGTAAGCTCTCTTGTGTTCCACCGATCCGGTGCTTCCAGTTTCCTGTGCGATATTTCGATTAGCGACTCAGCTGTGTCGTTTGGCGTACTCGACGCCAGGACCGCGAGCAGACTCTGCCGTGTCGCCGCTGTTTACGGCCAACGATTCGACTCCCAGCGTCCGCTGCTCCTTTCAGTGCTCATTTGTTTCCAGAGATCGCACTAACGTTGACTTTTGTTTATATGCAGTTCATCAAGTATACGCAATGAATATGATACCATTGAACATTAGCATTTTATAGTGTTTTCTACCTTATATTCTAACGTCTAAAAATTTTAATTCATAATCTAAAAGCTTCAAACGAATCTTTACGTGGCTCAGGGATATATAAAATTTCCTGTAATACATGTCCAGCATTTTATATTTGACAGACAGGCAGCGCTTTCAACGTAAGATACAAAGAACATCTTTTAGGCAAAAAAGGCATTAATGTGCACAACTCAACATTTGCAGAACATCTTTTCATAACAGGGCATAACCCCAAAGAATTAAACGAAATGACAATTCTGCGTAGAGAAAAGAAAGGGAGAAAACTTGATGTCTTGGAAGAACTTGAAATTTTCAGGCACACACCAAATAAAGATGACATGTTAAATGAACAAGTACAGTTGAAAATAGAAATTTCTTTAATGCTTTTAAACCAGTGCTCTCAGTCCAGGTTCTCTCCTCCTTTTCAGAAACATTATTTTACCTCTGTTAAGTTACGCTCATTACTAACACACCAGCCGGTCGGAGTGGCCGAGCGGTTCTAGGCGCTACAGTCTGGAACCGCGCGACCTCTGTGGTAGCAGGTTCGAATCCTGCCTCGGGCATGGATGTGTGTGATGTTCTTAGGTTAGTTAGGTTTAAGTAGTTCTAAGTTCTAGGGGACTGATGACCACGGAAGGAAAGTTCCATAGTGCTCAGAGCCATTTGAACCCAAAAAACATTTGACTTAGTATCACACCAAAGCTTACAAGCGAAAGTACAATCATATAATAGGACCCACGTTCTACAGGTAGCATCCTGGGTCCCGATACAAATCCAGACACTGCTTAGATTTCGTTCTGCCAACAGGCTTGTCAAAGAAGGACGGAGGAGCGGACAGCAATGATCAACGGTAAAAGGATGCAAAAGGGAATGGAAACCACTGCATGAAAGACACATAATATGTTTCCACAGGACATCTCGCCCGTAATTGAAAAAAAATTTATAATGTTCCCTCCACTGCCAAAAGATTCCAAATTAGTCCCTTATTCAGATCTCTGGGAGGGGATTGCCAAAGGCGAGGTGTCTGTGGGAAAGAAATGGAATGACCAAGGGAAGGGTAATGTTATACAAGTCGGTGCGTGCAATGTTAGAAGTTTAAATATTTTAAGGAAACTAGAAAATCTGAAAAGCGAAATGCAAAGGCTAAATCTAGGTATAGTAATGTTCAATGAAGGAAAATGCAAAGAAGTTAAGGACTTGTGGGCGGACGAATATAGAGTAAAAACAGCAGCAGAAAATGGTATAACGGGAATAGGAATCGTTATGAATAGGAAGGTGGGAAAAGAGTGTGTTACTGTGTTAACAGTTCAGTGATCGGGTTGTTCTTATCAGAATATACAGCAACCCGTCGCCGATAACAATACTTGAGATATACATCGAAACATCGGAAGCACAAGGTAAAGAGACAGAGAAAGTGTATCAGAATACTGAACGGATAATTCAGTTTCTAAAGGACGATTAAAATCTAATAATCATGGAGGACTGGAATGCGGTTGAATAGGAAGTAGCAGAAGATAGGCTTACGGCAGAACATGGGCATCGTACTAATGAAGAATCTTCTGTTCAAGAATTGCAAGAGGAAAAAAACCCAGAGAGATGTAAAGATTCCTGGTGGATTATGTCTCAGTCACACAATGTTTCCGAAATCTAATTTTGGATTGTGAGGCCTATCCACGAGCAGATGTAGGTTCGGTGCACAATTTAGTAACGATGAAGAGTAGACTGCCATTTAAGAGAATCGTCCGGAAGAACCATTGTGGAAGGAAGTGGTATACTGAAGTACTGAGAAATGGTGGGATGTATTTTAAGTTCTCTGAGGCTGTGAAAACGGCGATGAGGAAGGCCACAGTTGGGAGACCAGTTACTGAGGTGTGGATGTCTCTAAAAGGAAGAGTCACAGGTGTTGGACAGAAAAACATAGGTACAAGAAAGATAACTGCGAAGAAACTTTGGATAACGGAAGAAATATTCAGTTTATCAACGAAAGAAGGAAGCATAAAAATGTTCAGAGAAAAACAGGAATACACCAAATCGCTTAGTATAAAAAAAGAGGAAATTCAGGGTAGACAAGGCGAATTGGCTGCGGGATAAGTGTGAAGAAATCTAAAAAGGCATGATCGTCAGAACGACTGACTCAGCACACAGAAAAGTCAAAACAATACTTTGGCGAGATTAAAAGCAAGGTCGGCAACATTAAGAGTGCAAAGGGAACTACGCTGTTAAACGCAGAGCACAGGGCACACAGGTGGAAAGGCTGCTACTAGTGGCAGGCATTGTCTGATGATGTGACAGAAGAAGAAACTGGAGTTGACAAGGAAGAGATATGGGATGAACCATTAGAGTTAGAATTTAAAAGAGCTTTGGAAGACGTGAGATCAAACAAGGCAGAAGGGACAGATAACATTCCATCGGAATTTCTAAAGTAATTGGGGGAAGTGGGAACCCAACGACTATTCAAGTCGGTGTGCAGAATCTAAGAGTCCGGCGATATATTATAAGACTTTCAGAAAAATGTCACCCACACAATGAAGAGCAAATAAGTGAGAGATGTATCGGACAATCAGCTGAACAGCTCACGCATCCAAGTTGCTGACAAGAATAGGATAATGGAGAAGAAGACTGACGGTGTGCTAGAGATGATCTGGTGTGGCTTTAGGAAGAGTCAGTGCAGCATAGGGACAGTCCTGACGTTTTACTTGATAATGGGTGCAATAGGGAAGAAAAATGAAGACACGTTCATAAGATCTGTCGACTTCAAAAAGGCTTTCGACAATGTAAAATGGCTCAAAGTGTTCGAAATTCTGAGAAAAATAGGAGGAAACTATACGGAAGGACGCGTAATATACAATATGTACGGGAACCAACGTAGAATAGTAAGACAGGAAGGCCAAGAACAAAGTGCTCGGATTAAAAATGGTGCGAGACAGGGATGCAATATTTGGCCTTAGTGTTCAAACTATACATCGAGGAAGCAATGACGAAAATAAAAGTTCGAGAGTGCGTTAAAATTGAGGGTGGATGGATATCAGTGATAAGATTCACTGATGACATTGCTATCCTCAATGAAGATGAAGAGAAATTTAAAAAAATCTGTTGAATGGAATGAACAGTCTAAAGTATATGGACTGAGAGTAAACCGAAGGAGGACGAAAATAATGAGAATAGTGACAGGCTTAATACCAAAATTGGCGATCACAACGTAGAGGAATTTAAGGAACTCTGCTATATTGGAAGGAAAATAATCTGTGACAGATGAAGTAAGGAGGACATAAAAAGCAGCACAGGTAAAGAGGACATTTCTGGCCAAAAAAGTTTACTAGTATGAAACATAGGTCTTAATTTGAGGAAGAAAGTGTTGAAAATATTCGTTCGGAGCACAGTACTGTAGGGTAGTGAATCTTGGACTGTGGGAAAACCGGAACAGAAAAGAATGGAAGCGTTTGAAATGTGGTGCTTCAGAAGAATGTTCAAATTAGGTGGAATTATAAGTTAAGAATGAGGAAGTGGTTCGCAGAATCTGCGAAGAAAGAACATGTGGGGAAAAAAACACTCATAAAAAGAAGGGGACGGATAACAGGACATGTGTTGGGACATCAGGGAATAACTTCTGTGGCACAAGAGGAAGTTTAGATGTTATAAACTGTAATGGAAGACAGAGATGGGAATACACTCAACAATTAATTGAGTGCGTAGGGTGCAAGAGCTAATCCGAGATGAAGAGATCGACACAAGAGAGGAATGCCTGGCAGGCTCCGTCAAACGGATCACAAAACTACTGGAAAAAAATTCATATGATATATCAGATGAAACCTGTGTCTAGATTATGGACTTCCTGGTAGATGGATAAGAAATGGTTACCTCATCGAGAGATGTTAGAGAAGCTTCAAATATGCCCTAGGGAAGCACATTGGGAACCTTGCTGTTTATGTTGCATATTGATGTATATCAACACGAATTGTTACCTCACACTTTTTGCAAGTTATTTATAATGATGTACAGTCCGTAAAACGCCACACAATTATTCGTTCCTGTGACAGTGTAGTGCAGGACAACACTCATGTTTAAAGTATATTGCTGGACTAATGCATCTGTGTGCAGTGTATTGGTGGATGTATGGTCCTATGTACAGTGTATTAACTCTCCCGTGTGCAGTGTATTGCTGGACTAACGCTCCTGTGCACTGGACTAACGCTCCAGTGTACAGTTTACTGTGGGACTAATGCTCCTGTGTACAGTCTATTGCTGGACAAACGCTCATGTGTACAGTACATTGCTGAACTAATGCATCAATGTGCAGTGTACTGGTGAATGGATGGTCCTGTGTACAGTGTATTGGAGGATTAACTCTTCAGTGTACAGTTCAGTGCTGAACTAACGCCGCTGTGTACAGTTTACTGCTGAACTAACGCCACTGTTTACAGTGTATTGCGGGACTAACGCTCCTGAAAGAGAGGACACCACGGAGGAATGGCTCAGCCGGAACCTGTCGGCTGTTATCGACGTAGCTCTTTCACTGTACAGCGGAATGTGCATTGTTTTGCAACTTTCTCACATCTCAGACCGTAATTTCGCTATGCAGTGTGCCGCTGCCGTCACACACAGTAGCAGCTCACACTGTCTGTCGCTCGTGCTTCTAGCTGGCTGCGCTTTCACTGCTAGTACTGCAGCAGCCCGGCCTGGGGGGGCCACTGTCGCTGCACGAGGCGCGCTGCCAGCCGGGCGTGCAGCAGCACACTTCTCCACGTGCGACAGTTACTCCCTCCCCGGAAGAAAACGTAGCTTCGCTCGTAATTAAAATTTAGAGCCGATGTTTGACGCTGCACAAATCTATCCCATTTCTCAGTTTCAAAATTGTAACGTGATTTTTGTTGCTGTAGAGACTTTTTAAGCGTCTTTAGTGTTGATGATCTATTAATCCTCAGTTGATATTAATCTAATATTAACGATTTTTGAGGTTACGTCCATCTTTGTACAGCTGAATAAAGCAATATTTGTTTCAAAATAGCCCAAATGGCTCTAAGCACTATGGGATTTAACATCTCAGGTCATCAGTACCCTAGACTTAGAACTACTTAAACCTGACTAACATAAAAACATTATACACATCCATGCCCGAGGCAGGATTCGAACCTGCGGCCGTAGCAGCAGCGCGGTTCCGGACTGAAGCGCCTAGAACCGCTCGGTCACAACGGCCGGCCGATATGATGTAATAAACTATATTTCGTATATATAAGTACTAATGGATGCTATGCACTTTGATGCTTGAAAGATTATTTAACCATTTTGTAAAATAGAGATACCCACCTGGTACGAATTTTCATTCGACATTTAAAGAACACAAATAACTGGCCAGTTCGCAGTCACCTCCTGCAGTGCATTTCATTTATAACCATCACCAGCTGGAGCAGGGCAACGATAACTTAAAGGTCGGATACTCAATGTCCTCGAAGAAATTCAAATCTTAAGAATTCTTCATTCCTATCCTCTTGATAAAATTAATGAATATTTTAGCTAATTATGACATTATTCAGGCAGGTTAAGATGTGCATATAATGTAATATTATTCCTTGTGTTTTTGTAAATGTAAAAGTTCTCTTCCCTCCTAATGGTTCCGTCTCGTTTCTGCTGTTACTGCTCACTTTTTCAGTCTAAACAGTTCACCAGTCATATACTGTACCTGTTTCACATCGCGCCTGCGCTATGGTTCGTGTGCGATCTCAATATTCACGGCTAGTATTTATTGCTACATAATTTTCTTGTTAGTGTTCCCGGTCGGGCAGCACGGGGGATCGGTTTTGATGGAATTCACGTAAGTAATTCCACCCAATATGCGATTTCCATTCCCCTCTGTATTGCATTTCACATGTTTCAAGATTCTGGCGACCTTTGGTCTGTCGGCTTTTTCTAGGTCTCTCTGACGCGGAACTTTCGTTCCATGACAACACTGGTCTGAGGACGATCTGAGATGGTTAAGTGACTTTATTTCTAAGTATCGTCCAGTTCTCTCTTTCAATTTACTTAATTCATTTTATAAATTTTACCCCATAGCTCATCATCTGATGGTTTAGTCTTGAAGATCCCCTCCCGTTGTCTTGTATCACAATATTTTCATTGTTACAGTTTACATCAGGTGATGGAACTTAAACACGTTCCCAAACCGGTCGTGTAGACAATAAAAGATTGTTGATTCAGCAACTATTGTGCGGTTTCTTCGCCATACAAACTAGACTTAAGACAGTTGCGGCTGCCCCATAAGAAGAACCCCTTGAGTTATTTATTCAGCGTAATCAGCGTTATTCGAAACGCTAGAAAGACCCATCACAGACACCAGCTTCTTGCACATTGTGGGAAAAACTATTGTTTAGCAATAATGAGTCTCTGCAAAACTGAAATAATATATTTGGACCACTGCTTACAGTACTTAGGTCACGTAATTTGCGTACTGAAACCGACAGAGTAACAACGGTGTTCTCAGTAAGTGCACTGTTCTCGCTACAGGGGAGCAGTGAGGAAACCGCTGCACTAATTACGGCTAAGCGGAACCGACAGTCCCCAGCCGACTTGCGCTGACTATCTCAAACTTAATTACAAATTACCAGAGCTCACGCTAAAAACTGAAAAGCATTGTGTCATAAACTTGTAGGGATTAAACCTCTGGGCACAACGAAATTTTCCGCGATATTCCATTGCCTATGACTCCTAGTAACTCACTCAGACACATCGGTTAATGAAGCTTACTGTGCGTTGCGCTTAGCCTAACAAACTGAAAATCCTGAACTGCGACATTCGACAAAAGAAAATCAGCACTTCGGAGTATATGGATGTGTTAAACATTAAATTAGGGTCGGAAAAATTTACAGAAGCGCGATGAAACTGGTTGACAAACAGACAGTAAAGAGGCACTGTTGCTGATCTGAAAATTAGCGAAAGGAAAATGCAACATGATCGAAAGCAGCAACAAATGAGCTGAACTGTCATGAGCCCTAATAAAAAACCAACAGGTGCCAGACTTTGAATGTATTCTAGTTGTCCAACTACGTATTTCTGTGAGCGGCCGAAGTCGACAAACGAGATTTAGAGGTATTTTGCTAATCATGTGCACCAAATAACCTCTGTGAATGTCCGAAGGAACAATGCACCGTTCTCCTTAACAGCACGGGCTCTGCAGTATTGTACACAGTGGGAATGCGTCGGTGGCGCCAGAGATGGGTTGACTACCGAGGGCTGAACCGCTGAAGTCGAAAGTATGCCGAGCAACGCGCATGCGCTGGGGGCGGCGCCCCGCCTACCTGCTGACGTCACCAAGTTAACCAACAAATGACTCGCGCCGCTCGCTCGTGCTGCAAGAGTGGATTTTGCGCCTTAGTGTCTTCTTAATCTGCTTGTTATTATCTGCATTGTTTGCGAGATATTCTACGAAGATTGAATGAGGACTTATTATTTATCCTAAGAGTGATCTCCAAAAACGCAGACCAATTATCTGAAAGCAAAAAGTTGCGTAAGTTTTAAAATTCCTACACGATCAAAAATCCTAGACCTTGTACAAATAACTAACACGGAAGATTTTATAAGTGAAGTAAAAAGTCGTTCTGCTGTTTGGGATGTCAAAAGGGATGACTGTAGCAACAAAGTGGTGGGAACGAATGCGTGGCAAGAAATTATAACGAAGTTTGTGCCTGATTTCAATGAGAAGAGCATGGATGGAAAAAAAAAAAATTGGTAAATTGTATGTTGTTTTTTAAAGTTTAACACCGTACTTGTCGGACCATAAAAGACTAGCGAAATTTAGTCGCTACCTCTGTAGGAGGCTAGGATGGTAGTAACCTTCAAGCACATTTGCATCTCTCCCCCCCTTTTCTTTTGCGTTTACTAGTATCAAGTGTACCGTTATGCAGTCTTAAACCGATAAGTAGGGACAAAACGTATGAGCGTGGAAATCATTAACTCATCCCTACAGGGTGAATGAGGAGAAAATCTAAAACAATACTTATATTTAAAAATGTTTATAACAAAATTAAGGGTGCGCCTTATCGCCGTCTTAAGGCGTTCCGCCTTATGGTCCAAAAAATAGAGTTAAAATATTATTGTTAATTACAGTTATTTACGCATATGTGGCTAGTACAGTAATGAATTTTATTTATTTATTATAATATTATTGAACTATAAATTCCTGACTCTCTAGAATTTTAATTGTAAGTTCCAATCAGTTCGGTGAAATCAATAATATGACTTCTTACAGTGAACATAGTAATAATTGCACAATGCACATCAGAAATACAGTGCCATATGAACAATGAGGCCTAACCACATTAACGTTCACGTAACATTTCTAGTAATTACATGTTTTGCAGCTGCCAATGCACTTCACCTTCCAGGCTACCAAAGTAGTTTGCAATATTTCCTCCGCGTACTGAGCAAGGTGACATGTCCTGCAATCCCTGAATAGTTAACGCATCCTCAATCGACGTACGAGTATAAAACAATCCTTTCTCCAGCCGATCATGTAGCAGTGGATGTAAGTGTAATAAACGTTTTGTCTTCATTCTCCTCCTCCTCCTCCTCTCTTCTTCCTGCTTAGAAGTACTAACAAAAGTTCCTCCTCGCTCGAGTCCATTTCGCTAACTAATCAGTTGGCAACACTGCAGTGTCAGACACCGGGGATCCGGCAGGGTTCACCACAATTACCGGCGACCCTCACCAGTGTCCCAGTGTGAAACGAGCCTAAGAACATAAATAGATAAGAAACCATTCTTGATTCACCTACATCTACATGGATACTCTGCAAATCACACTCAAGAGCCTGGTAGAGGGTTCATCGAACCTCCTTCGCAATAATTCTCTGTTATTCCAATCTCGAACAGCTCGCGGAGAAAACTAACACCTGTATTTTTCCTTGCTGGCTCTGATTTCACTTATTTTGTTACGATGATCGTTTCTCCCTATGTAGGTCGGTGTCAGCAAAATATTTTCGCGTTCGGAGGAAAAAGTTGGTGACTGAAATTTCGTGAGAAGATTCTGCCGCAACGAAAAACTCCTTTGTTTTAATGGTGTCCAGCCCAAATCCTGTTCATTTCAGTGACACTCTCACAACCCTAAATGGCTCTGAGCACTATGGGACTTAACTTCTAAGGTCATCAGTCCCCTAGAACTTAGAACTACTTAAACCTAACTAACCTAAGGACGCCACACACATCCATGCCCGAGGCAGGATTCGAACCTGCGACCGTAGCGGTCACGCGGTTCCCGGACTGTAGCGCCTTTAACCGTCACAACCCTAAATCCTCTCCCCTATTTCGCGATAATACAAAACGTGCTGTCCTTCTTTGAACTCTTCCGATATACTCCGTCACTCCCATCGTATAAGGATCCCAAACCGCACAACAGTACTCAAAGAGAGGACGGACAAGCGTCGTGCAGGCAGTCTGTTTACTAGATCTGGTTAAATTTTCTAAGTGTCCTTCCCCACAACATTTTCTATATGTTCCTTCCAATTTAAGTTGTTCGTAATTGTAATTCCTAGGTATTTAGTTGAATTTACGGCCTTTAGATTTGACTGATTTATCATGAAACCGAAGTTAGCGGATTCCTTTTAGCAGTCATGTGACTGACGTCACACTTTTCATTATTTAGCATCAATTGCCAATTTTCGCACCATTGAGATACGTTTCCTAAAACGTTTCCCAATTCGTTTTGATCTTCTGCTGACTTTATTACTCGATAAACGACGGCGTCATCTGCAAACAGTCCAAGACGGCTGCTCAGATTGCCTCCTAAATCAATTATGTAGATAAGGAATAGAAGACGGCCTACAGCACTACCTTGGGGAACGCCAGAAATTACTTCTGTTTTACTCAGTGACTTTACGTCAGTTACTACGAACTTTGATGCCTCTGACAGGAAATCGCAAATCCACTCACATAACTGAGACGGTATTCGATAAGCACGCAATTTCACTACAAGCCGCTTGTGTGCAAATTGTCTCAGCACTGAAAAGTCGGCCCTTCTGAAGCAGAAAAATAGATTACATGCTACTTAGTACTTTGGAAGAAACCAAGTGACATCGGGTAAAGTAAAAAAGTATTTAAGCAGAGTGAAGCGATGAGTGAAAATTTGTACCAACGCCACGATTCGAGCCGGGGTCTTTCCGCAGCTACAGAGACACGCCTCCTTGCTCACTGCAAATCCCATTCACGCCTCATTCCACTCTGTAACCCCCCTAAACTGCAACAGCGCTGTCGAGGCTCTCCAACTGTAATGGAATAGATACTGAGCATCGAACGAGACAGGGGATCCTGCCTGAAACCAAGGCCTAGGTACCGTAATCAAATGAAATTATATGGTTCCAGAAACCTTATCAAGTCCCAGACGTCTATGATGGGTCAAATGGCTCTGAGCACTGTGGGACTTGACATCTGTGGTCATCAGTCCCCTAGAACTTACAACTACTTAAACCTAACTAACCTAAGGACATCACACACACATCCATTCCCGAGGCAGGATTCGAACCTGCGACCGTAGCGATCACGCGGTTCCAGACTGAAGCGCCTAGAACCGCACGGACACACCGGCCGGCTGTCTATGATGTACAGGGCTATTACAAATGATTGAAGCGATTTCATAAATTCACTGTAGCTCCATTCATTGACATATGGTCACTACACCACTACAGATACGTAGAAAAACTCATAAAGTTTTGTTCGGCTGAAGCCGCTCTTCAGGTTTCTGCCGCCAGAGCGCTCGAGAGCGCAGTGAGACAAAGTGGCGACAGGAGCCGAGAAACCGTATGTCGTGCTTGAAATGCACTCACATCAGTGAGTCATAACAGTGCAACGACACTTCAGGACGAAGTTCAACAACGATCCACCAACTGCTAACTCCATTCGGCGATGGTATGCGCAGTTTAAAGCTTCTGGATGCCTCTGTAAGGGGAAAGCAACGGGTCGGCCTGCAGTGAGCGAGGAAACGATTGAACGCGTGCGGGCAAGTTTCACGCGTAGCTCGCGGAAGTCGACGAATAAAGCAAGCAGGGAGCTAAACGTACCAGAACCGACGGTTTGGAAAATCTTACGGAAAAGCCTAAAGCAGAAGCCTTACCGTTTACAATTGCTACAAGCCCTGACACCCGATGACAAAGTCAAACGCTTTGAATTTTCGGCGCGGTTGCAACAGATCATGGAAGAGGATGCGTTCAGTGCGAAACTTGTTTTCACTGATGAAGCAACATTTTTTCTTAATGGTGAAGTGAACAGACACAATGTGCGAATCTGGGCGGTAGAGAATCCTCACTCATTCGTGCAGCAAATTCGCAATTCACCAAAAGATAACGTGTTTTGTGCAATCTCACGGTTTAAAGTTTACGGCCCCTTTTTCTTCTGCGAAAAAAACGTTACAGGACACGTGTATCTGGACATGCTGGAAAATTGGCTCATGCCACAACTGGAGACCGACAGCGCCGACTTCATCTTTCAACAGGATGGTGCTCCACCGCACTTCCATCATGATGTTCGGCATTTCTTAAACAGGAGATTGGAAAACCGATGGATCAATCGTGGTGGAGATCATGATCAGCAATTCATGTCATGGCCTCCACGCTCTCCCGACTTAACCCCATGCGATTTCCTTCTGTGGGGTTATGTGAAAGATTCAGTGTTTAAACCTCCTCTACCAAGAAACGTGCCAGAACTGCGTGCTCGCATCAACGATGCTTTCGAATTCATTGATGGGGACATGCTGCGCCGAGTGTGGGAGGAACTTGATTATCGGCTTGATGTCCGCCGAATCACTAAAGGGGGCACATATCGAACATTTGTGAATGCCTAAAAAAACTTTTTGAGTTTTTGTATGTGTGTGCAAAGCATTGTGAAAATATCTCAAATAATAAAGTTATTGTAGGGCTGTGAAATCGCTTCAATCATTTGTAATAACCCTGTATGTATGAAGACTGAAGCGACGATTGAAAATGAGTACCAAGATCGGGACTCGTAAGCTGTTGAAGTTTAGGGGGAATACTAAGTGGGCTTAGGCGTGAAAGAGAATTTGGACTCAGGAGGGAGGCGTGCGAGGGTAGTCCCTGCGGCTGAACACAGCCACTGTGCCAGGATGGCGGAGTGCTTAGCGCACCTGTCTGCTGAGCAGGGTCCGAGCGAGGTGGCGCAGTCGTCAACACACTGGACTCGAACTGGGGACGAATCCATCCCGATTTGAGGTTTTCCGTGATTCCCTAAACCGCTTCAGTCAAACGCCGGAATGGTTCCTTCGAAAGAGCATGGCCGATTTCCTTCCCCATCCTCCGTCTCCCTCCTACTGAGCACGAGACCAGGGTTCGAATCCCAGCCTTGATGCAAATTACCATTCACCGTTTCACCCTGCGTGTATACATCTTACACTACTGGCCATTGAAATTGCTGCGCCACGAAGATGACGTGCTACAGACGCGAAATTTAACAGAGAGGAAGAAGATGCTGTGATTGCGAATGATTAGCTTTTCAGAGCATTCACACAAGGTTGACGCCGGTGGCGACACCTATAACGTGCTGACATGAGAAAAGTTTCCAGCCGATTTCTTATACGCAAACAGCAGCTGACCGGCGTTGCCTGGTGAAACGTCATTCTGAAGCCTCGTGTAAAGAGGAGAAATGCGTACCATCACGTTTCCGACTTTCATAATGGTCGGATTGTAGCCTGTCGCGATTGCGGTTTATCGTAGCGCGACATTGCTGCTCGCGTTGGTCGACATCCAATGACTGTTAACAGAATATGGAATCGGTCGGTTCAGGAGGGTAATACGGAACGCCGTACTGGATCCCAACGACCTCTTATCACTAGCAGTCGAGATGACAGGCATCTTATCCGCGTGGCTGTAACGGATCGTGCAGCCACGTCTCGATCCCTGAGTCAACAGCTGGGGACGTTTGCAAGACAACAACCATCTGCACGAACAGTTCGACGACGTTTGCAGCAGCACGGCCTATCAGCTCGGAGACCGTGGCTGCGGTTACATTTGACGCTGCATCACAGACAGGAGCGCCTGTGATGGTGTACTCAACGACGGACCTGGGTGCACGAATGGCAAAACGTCATTTTTTCGGATGAATCCATGTTCTGTTTACAGCACCATGACGGTCGCATCCGTGTTTGGCGACATCGCGGTGAACGCACATTGGAAGCGTGTATTCGTCATCGCCATACTGGCGTATCACACGGCGTGATGGTATGGGGTGCCATTGGTTACACGTCTCGGTCACCTCTTGTTCGCAATGACGGCACTTGGAACAGTGGACGATATTTCAGATTTGTTACGACCCGTGGCTGTACCCTTCATTCGATCCCTGCGAAACCCTACATTTGAGCAAGATAATGCACGACCGCATGTTGCAGGTCCTGTACGGGCGTTTGTGGATACAGAAAATGTTCGACTGCTGCCCTGGCCAGCACATTCTCCAGATCTATCACCAACTGAAAACGTCTGGTCATTGGTGGCTGAGCAACTGGCTCGTCACAATACGCCAGTCACTACTCTTGATGAACTGTGGTATCGTGTTGAATCTGCATGGGCAGCTGTACCTGTACACGCCATCCAAGCTCTGTCTGATTCAATGTCCAGGCGTATCAAGGCCGTTATTGCGGCCAGAGGTGGTTGTTCTGGGTACTGGTTTCTCAGGATCTATGCACCCAAATTGGGTGAAAATGTAATCACATGTCAGTTCTAGTATAATTTGTCCAATGAATACCCGTTTATCATCTGCATTTCTTCTTAGTGTAGCAATTTTAATGTCCAGTAGTGTAGATGCCTGAGACCTGAAAAGGTCTCAGGAACTATATCTTTTCATTTGATTAAAATAGAAAAGCCTCTGTCTACTGCCTCGTAAATATTATTTGATGTGTTTATATTTACGTTTTTTTTTAGATCAAATAGCTGTTGATGATTTAACGTGTTTGGCTGACAGTTTTTATATTCTTTCAGTGCTCAACAGTGTGGAGAATTTACCATAATATCCAATACGAGTTTCGATTGTAGCATTACTTGTTTGGTTGGCTGATTTTTATGAGGGGACCAAAAAGCGAGGTCATCGGTCCGATCGGATTAGGAAAGGATGGTGAAGGAAGTCGGAAGTGCCCTTTCAAAGGAACCACCTCGGCATTTGCGTGAAGCAAATTCACGAATCACGGGAAACTTAAATTAGAATGGCCGGACACAGGTCGTCTTCCTGAATGAGAGTCCAGTGTGGTAACCACTGCGCCACCTCGCTCTAGCGTTAGTAAATCCTACACTGTGTCGCAAAAGTCCCCGTGCCGCGCCGCTAGGTCAGGACGGTGCTCGTACACTGGACTGCGTGGCTCAGCAGGTTAGTCGCGATGGGACAGGCTGCCTCACTGTTCGCCTATCCAGGAGTACACGCGTGCGGCCGTTTGAACACGGGCATTGGCGTCTTCGTAGAAGGGGGTATCTGCGGCATACTCGCGATGAACATGCGGAAGAAAGGACAACACTTGCCCATGGAATATGCTGTTCACCCTAGTATGAGTGAGTCAAGTTACGGCACCATATACGCCCACAAAACGCCACAGAACCACCTCCGGCGTGAACTGCACCCTGCAGACTCGAGGCCTCGCTGGGCTCGACTCACGACCGGCCCTCAGATGTCGGGTCGCGAGTCCTGCTTGGGCGGCTCAGCTCTGTGGGCAGCGAAAGGCAAGGGTACCGATTTCCAATCCCGCTCCGGCAAGGGTACCGATTTCGAATCCCGCTCCGGCACACTGTTCTAATTTGCCACGAAGGCCCAAGCGCGCACACTCGTTTTACAAATGTCTATCACCTTGCAGGTGGAATAACAGGACTTCGTTTCACTTTTTAAATTGTTCACACTCCACAGAATCACTTGTATTGTTTTGGTACCAGCACAGTCTGAAAACGATACGCAGTGAAAGCAGGAGAGGAGTCGTAAGTGATATCTCTGATAACAGCATCACAGTCTACATCTACATCTATATCTATACTCCGCAAGCCACCTGACGGTGTGTGGAGGAGGGTACCTTGAATACCTCTATCGGTTCTCCCTTCTATTCCAGTCTCGTATTGTTCGTGGAAAGAAGGATTGTCGGTATGCTTCTGTGTGGGCTCTAATCTCTCTGATTTTATACTCCGGCACACTGTTCTAATTTGCCACGAAGGTCCAAATAAGCGCGCCAGTCTGAAAACGATACGCAGTGAAAGCAGGAGAAGAGTCGTAAGTGATATCTCTGATAACAGCATCACAGTCTACATCTACATCTACATCTATACTCCGCAAGCCACCTGACGGTGTGTGGAGGAGGGTATCTTCAGTACCTCTATCGGTTCTCCCTCTATTCCAGTCTCGTACTGTTCGTGGAAAGAAGGATTGTCGGTATGCCTCTGTGTGGGCTCTAATCTCTCTGATTTTATCCTCATGGTCTCTTCGCGAGATATACGTAGGAGGGAGCAATATACTGCTTGACTCCTCGGTGAAGGTATGTTCTCGAAACTTGAAAAGAAGCCTGTACCGAGCTACTGAGCGTCTCTCATGCAGAGTCTTCCACTGGAGTTTATCTATCATCTCTGTAACGCTTTCGCGATTACTAAATGATCCTGTAACGAAGTGCGCTGATCTCCGTTGGATCGCCTCTGTCTCTTCTATCAACCCTACCTGGTACGGATCCCACACCGGTGAGCAGTATTCAAAAAATGGGCGAACAAGTGTACTGTAACCTACTTCCTTTGTCTTCGGATTGTATTTCCTTAGGATTCTTCCAATGAATCTCAGTCTGGCATCTGATTTACCAACGATCAAATTTATATGGTCATTCCATTTTAAATCACTCCTAATGCCTACTCCTCGATAATGTATGGAAGTAACTGCTTTCAATTGCTGACCTGCTATATTGTAGCTAAATGATAAAGGATCTATCTTTCTGTGTATTCGCAGCACATTACACTTGTCTACATTGAGATTCAATTGCCATTCTCTGCACCATGCGTCAATTCGTTGCAAGTCCTCCTGAATTTCAGTACAATTTTCCATCGTTACAACCGCTCGATATACTACAGCATCATACACAAAAAGCCTCAGTGAACTTCCGATGTCATCCACAAGGTCATCTATGTATATTGTGAATAGCAACGGTCCTACGACACTCCATTGTAGCACACCTGAAATCGCTCTTACTTCGGAAGACTTCTCTCCATTGAGAATGACATGCTGCGTTCTGTTATCTAGGAACTCTTCAATCCAGTCAGTGAGAACAAGTAAGAAACAAGCAACGAACGTGAACCGGAAAAGAGCCTGCAGTACTGAGAACTTGGCGTTCTGGACGCGAACAGAATGGCACACATCTGAACCAGTGTTTGAGTCTGGACATACATTTTAGATCTCAAAATAAGTGAAGTCTACAACATGAGACTGGCAGGAAGTGCAAACTTAGAAAGCAAGAACGCCCAGATAGGAAACCCAAGGTTGTAGACACATACTTGACTATGTGAGGGAGAGATATAGACTATCGGAAAGCTAAACAGACTTTTTGCAGAAAAGGGAAGCACCTGTAAGAATATTAAGAGATGAAATGGCAAAGCAGTGATAAGGAAACACGGGAAAGCAGGAAAGTGTGAAGGATTCACAGAGGTTATGTACAAGTAAAACACACTTGCAGACGGTACTACAGAAAGTGAAGAGGAACTAAGAGAAGACGAGATGGGAGATGTGATACTGCGAGAATAATTTGGCAAAGCTCTGGAAGACCAAAACCAAAACAAGTGCCTTGCAGTAGACGACGTTCCCTGTGAATTACCGAGAGTCTTTAGAGAACCATCCCTGACAAAACTAAACCACCTTGTAAGCAACCTTGTAAGTGACAGGCGAAATGACCTCAGATTTCAAGAAGAATTAAATAATTCCCGTTCTCAAGAAGGCAGGTGCTGACAGGTTTGAATATTACCGAACCATCAGTTTAATAAGTCATGATTGCAAAATACTGACACAATTATTTACGGAAGACTACAAAAGCTAGTAGTAGCTGACTTTGGGGGACATCAGTTGGCGTCCCCAAGAACTGTGAGAACATGCCAGGTCATACTGATCATGCTGTCGGTTTTAGAAGACGGACTGGAGAACGGAAGATCTACGTCTACTCCGTGGTGTTATTCAGTGTGTGTGTCGAGCAAACAGTAAAGGAAATCAAAGATAAATTTGGAAAGGCAATGAAAGTTCGAGGAGAGGAAATAATAACTTTGAGGTTTATTCATAACATCGTAATTCAATCAGACGAATTGGAAGAGAGTTGAACGGAATAAACTGTGTCTTGAAAAGAGGATATAAGATGAAAATCAACATAGTTAAACTAGGGTAATGGTGGATCTGGGAAATGACACATTAAAAGTGTGTATGTGTGTGTATTGTGTATTGAACCGGGGTCCTAGAAACGACGAAGAAGCTTCGTCCCGCCGTAACCCTCAGTGGTTCACAACCCCACAACACACTACAGCAGTCCACCCACCCCACCGCCGGCCCACACCGAACCCAGGGTTATTGTGCGGTTTGACCCCCAGTGGACCCCCCCCCCCCCCCCGCCCCGTCCCCCTCCCGGGAACGTCTCATACCAGACTAGAGTAACCCCAAATGTTTGCGTGGTAGATTAATCGCCGACATAGTGTAACTGAGGCGGAATCATCTACTCATTCTCTCAGTGACCACACCGGCACCGAAACGGAAGATAACAGAGAGAAGGCCGAAATACTGAATCCGGTTTTCCGAAGTTGTTTCACCGTGGAAGATCGTAACACTGTCGCTCCTTTCAATCGTCGCGCGAACGTCGAAATGGCAGATATTGAGATAACCGATCGCGGAATTGAAAAGCAGCTACAATCGCTTACAAGGGAATCTCCCCATCGCACCCCCCTCAGATTTAGTTATAAGTTGGCACAGTGGATAGGCCTTGAAAAACTGAACACAGATCAATCGAGAAAACAGGAAGAAGTTGTATGGAACTATGGAAAAATAAGCAAAATATACAAACTGAGTAGTCCATGCGCAAGGTAGGCAACATCAAGGATAGCCTGAGCTTACGAGCGCCGTGGTCCCGTGGTTAGCGTGCGCAGCTGCTGAACGAGAGGTCCTTGGTTCAAGTCTTCCCTCAAATGAAAAGTTTAATTTTTTATTTTCAGTTTATGTGACAAACTCTTATGTTTTCATCACTTTTTGGGAGTGATTATCACATCCACAAGAAAACCTAAATCGGGCTAGGTAGAAGAATCTTTTTATCCATTCGCCAAGTGTACAAGTTAGGTGGGTCGACAACATATTCCTGTCATGTGACGCACTTGCCATCACCAGTGTCGTATAGAATATATCAGACGTGTTTTCCTGTGGAGGAATTGGTTGACCTATGACCTTGCGATCAAATGTTTTCGGTTCCCATTGGAGAGGCACGTCCCTTCGTCTACTAATCGCACGGCTTTGCGGTGCGGTCGGAAAACACAGACACTAAACTCATTACAGTGAACAGAGACCTCAATGAACGAACGGGCAGGTCATAACTTTGCGAAAATAAAGAAAGTAAACTTTTCAGTCGAGGGAAGACTTGAACCAAGGACTTCTCATTCCGCAGTTGCTCACGCTAACCACGGGACCACGGCGCTCCTGAACGCACATTCTCCTTGATGTTGCCTATCTTGCACATGGACTACTCAGTTTGTATATTTTGCTTATTTTTTCATAGTTCCACACAACTTCTTCCTGTTTTCTCGACTGATCTGTGTTCAGTTTTTCGAGGCCTATCCACTGTGCCAACTTATAACTAAGTCTGAGGGGGGTGTGATGGGGAGGTTCCCTTGTTAGTAGCGAAAAGGCTTCAGGACCAGATGAGATACCTATAAGATTCTATAAAGACTCTGCGAAAGAACTTGGTCCCCTTATAGCAGTAATTTATCGTAGATCGCTTGAGCAATGAAAGGTACCTAATGACTGGAAAAAAGCGCAGGTCATTCCCGTTTTTAAGAAAGGCCGTAAGGCAGATGCACACATTTATAGACCTATATCGTTGACGTCAGTCTGTTGTAGAATTATAGAACATGTTTTATGTTCAAGAATTATGACGTCCTTGGAAAATGAACAGCTCATCTATAAAAATCAACATGGATTCCGCAAACAGAGATACTGCGAAGCTTAGCTCGCTCTGTTCCTCCATGAGATCCACAGAGCAGTGGACATCGGCGCTGAGGCTGATGCCGTGTTCCTTGACTTCAGTAAGGCATTTGACACCGTCCCGCATTGACGTTTAATGAAAGGAATACGAATCTACGGAGTATCGGAGCAGACCTGCGACTGGATTCAAGACTTTCTTGCTGATAGAACTCAACACGTCGCTCTTAGCGGGACTAAATCGACAGATGTGAAGGTAATATCCGGAGTACCACAAGGGAGTGTGATAGGACCGTTGCTGTTTACAGTATACACAAGAGATCTAGTCGAAAGCGTCGGATGCTGATTAAGGCTGTTCGCAGATTATATAGTTGTTCATACCAAAGTAGCAACGGCAGAAAATAGTAAGAGTTTGCAGAACTACCTGCAGAGAATTGTTGAATGGTGCAGACTCTGGCAGTTGACCCTGACCATAAATAAATGTAACATATTGCGCATACATTTGAAAAGAAATCCACTACTGTAAAAAAATGGTTCAAATGGCTCTGAGCACTATGGGACTTAACTTCTGAGGTCATTAGTCCCCTAGAACTTACGACTACTTAAACCTAACTAACCAAAGGACATCACGCACATCCATGCCCGAGGCAGGATTCGAACCTGCGACCATAGCGGTCGCGCGGTTCCAGACTGTAGCGCCTAGAACCGCTCGACCACTTCGGCCGGCCCACTACTGTACAGCTACACTATTTATGACAAACAGCTGGAGACAGCGTCTGCTGTAAAATATCTAGGCGTGACTATCCAGAGCGACCTTAAGTGGAAAGACCACATAAAACAGATAGTGGGAAAAGCAGACACAAGACTCAGATTCATCGGAAGAATCTTAAGGAAGTGTAACTCATCCACGAAAGAAGTGTCTTATAAGGCACTTGTTCGCCAGATTCTTGAGTATTGTTAATCTATCTGGGATCCCTATCAGGTAGGACTGATAAAGAAGATAGAGAAGATCCAACGAAGAGCGGCGCGTTTCGTCACGCGATCGTTTAGCTGGTGAGAGAGCGTTACGGAGATGCTAAACAAACTCCACTGGCAGACGTTACCATACAGCCGTTGTGAATCACGGGGATATTTACTATTGAAATTTGAAAGGTGGCTACACTGGGTCACAGCGCCAGAGATTGCGCCAAAGAGTATTATTCAGCCGCCTCCACTGGCAGTGCTTGTCGAGAAGTCGTCGTGGAGAGTGTTTTTTGAGAAGTGGGCAGTAGGAGTTCTGATGTAGCCGTGACTAGTTGTGAGCATGTTGTATGCAGTTGTTCTGATGGGCTAGACAGCCGATGCTGTTCGATTGCGGATGTTGTAATGATCAGAGTGTATGTTTCGTCAATATATATGAAGGTAAAGAAAAATTTTTTATTTCAAATGTCCTAACTAACAATGTCTCTTTGTCACAGGTTCAGTCAACAAAGCATCTGGCTTGTGTTCATGTATTAGAGTGTAATCTGGTTTTTATGTGCAATTATAGTATTTTTTTTAATTACTTCATTGTAGATGGCGTTTAAAGCATCTTGTCGTATTGAGGAAGAACTGTGCCAGATGTGTACGTTGAATCACACTTCCACACACAGAACAGTTACATTTGTGCTTTGTTGTTTCGTAGCTTTTATAGTTGCTGGGGACTTAATTAATTAATTGTGTTAACGGAAGTTTTCTTTCATTCTTTGTTGTTATTCTATGCAGTCAGATTGCGGAGTAATACTAGTCAGGGCCAACCGGTTACGAGACTGCGTAACCGGACAGTCGGCTACAAAAATTAAAAATATTTGCATTCTGTTTGATTAAGCCCCCATGCAAATTTCGGGACACCACTTTTCAGGAGGAGTCGGACAACATGGTACTTCCCACATACATCTCGTGTATTGACCACAACGAGAAAATTCGAGAAATTAGAGCCAATACGAAGTCTTACCGACAATGACTCTTCCCAAGCACTATTCGTGAGTGGAACAGGGTTGGAGGGATAAGATAGTGGTACCGAAAGTACCCTCCGCCACACACCATTAGGTGCTCTGCGGAGTAAGATGTAGATGTAGATAAGGGGAACCAGCTTGCATTCGCCGAGGCAGATGGAAAACCGCCTTAAAAACCACCCACTGGCTGACAGGCACACCGGACCTCGACACTAATCCGCCGGGCGGAGTCGTGCAGAGGATCAGCACGCATTCGCACTCGGGAAGCAATGCGTTAGACCGCGCGGCTAGACGGGTGGGCACACTAAAAAGTAGTAGATGAGTGTTGCTATTTGAACAGTAAAATAGCTAATGGTCGTCGAAGTAGAGAAGATACAAAATGCAGACTGGCAATGGAATGATCAGATTACACAAGTAACGGGTAAGGCGAACTCTAGATTGCGGTTTATCTGTAGAATCCTGAAGTGATGCAGTCCTTCAACAAAGGAAATAGCTTACAATATGTGAAATGGCTCTGAGCACTATGCGACTTAACTTCTGAGGTCATCAGTCGCCTAGAACTTAGAACCAATTAAACCTAACTAACCTAAGGACATCACACACATCTATGCCCGAGGCAGGATTCGAACCTGCGACGGTAGCGGTCGCTCGACTCCAGACTGTAGCGCCTAGAACCGCACGGCCACTCTGGCCGGCTACAAGACGTTAGTTCGTCCAGTCTTAGAGTACTGTTCGTCTGTATGGGACCCTCCAGTTGGGTCTGATTCAAGAAATTGAGAAGATCCAAAGAAGAGCGGCAAGATATGTGACTGGTACATTTAGCCATCGCGAGAGCTTTACAAATCTCATAGAAAGTTTGAAGTGGGACACACTTGCAGATAGACGACGCGCTAAACAGAAGGGGCTGCTCATCCGAAATCCAGTCTTCACCGAGGATGTAGAGTATATATTTTTACCACCAAGTTTCAAATCGCGTAATGATCATCATTCAAAGATAAGGGAAATAAGAGCTCGTGCTGAGGCGTTCAGACAGTCGCATTTCCCTCGTGCGATCCGCGAGTGGAACAGAGGGTGGGAAATATGACTTCGGCTCGAATTGTGCCCTCCGCCACACACCGCTTGGTGGCTAGCGGAGTATATATGTAGATATAGATGTAGCAAGGAAAGCGTTCCTGAAGAAGAGAAATTTGGTAACATCGAGTATAGATTTAAGGGTCAGGAAGTCTTTCCTAAAAGTATTTGTATGTAGTGTAACCGTGTGTGGATGTGAAACATGGACGATAAACAGTGTACACAAGAAGAGAATAGAAGCTTCTGAAATGTGATGCTACAGAAGAATGCTGAGGATTAGATGGGTAGATCCAGTAACTAATGACGAGGTTGTGAATAGAATTGGAGAGAAGAGGAATTTGTGGCACAACTTAACTAGAAGAAGGGATCAGTTGGCAGGACACATTCTGAGACGTAAAGGAATCGTCGATTTAGTATTGGAGGGAAGTGTGGAGAGGGGGGGGGGAATTTGTAGAGGGAGAGAGGGAGACCAAGAGACGAATACATAAGCAGATAAAGAAGGAGGTAAGATGCAGGAGTTATTCAGAGATGAAGAGTCTTTCATGGATAGAGTAGCAGTCTTAGGACCGTAACAGCAGCACCAGCAACAACAATAGGTACTGTGAGTGAATGAGAAACGTATGTTCCCGGACAAGACCCGAAGTGCATACTATCGACATTTGCACTGTTATGGAGATATTTTCAGTGAGATGCAAGTAAAGGTTAACCGACCGTGAGAAATGAAACAAATTGTAGTTCCTCTGTAAAGATCCACCAATGCTGACCATCCTTTCGTTATTAGAACTCAGAAAATGTCCCTGAATAACCGAAACTTTTTCGGCGGTGTCCGGGTTCACCCAGCACAATCCGCTGAAAAGTCTGCGATAGTACGACTGCATGTGTCTTGGCGGAAAGGAGTGATTAAAAGAAACAGAATATGAATACGTTCTTAGAACTGCAGTTACTCGCTTTATTCGCGTCGTTCAAATATTATTAGACGGGCCCTGTTAATCTGGGTGTTTCTTCGTCACAAACGAGACAGCCTGAAATGTAGGCGCTACCGTCGCAGGTTCGAATCCTGCCTCGGGCATGGATGTGTGTGATGTCCTTAGGTTAGTTAGGTTCAAGTAGTTCTAAGTTCTAGGGGACTGATGACCTCAGAAGTTAAGTCCCATAGTGCTCAGAGCCATTTGAGCCATTTTTTGAAATGTAGGGCACGTGTTATTTATCAGTGACTTAGCGGATAATGTCAGTTACAGTCTCAAATATGTAAATATGGTGCGACTATCTCTGAAGAAGCGTTAATCAACAAAAATTAAGTAATATTTAGGCAAGTTTTTGCAAAATATAAGTCAATTAGCTGTTCAAGTACAGTCGTACATTTCAGTATGCGAAAACGAAGTGTGTTGGCGTGACAATACACGAATAATAAACTGATGTCTGAAGGCAGCGGGATCAAATAAGCTCGTCGGAGTAAAGAGAAACTCTCAAATACTTTCACTCTTGGGCAAAGCAAAAAGAGACGCTTCAGTTCATCAATAGGAAACCGATAAAATACAGTCTGACTACAAAAGATACTTATTTGTGCAGACGGATTGAAATACCGTTCGAGTGTCGGTGATCGACACACAGAGGAAGAACTGGCTGTGCCATTCGCCGACGGAAGGCCAAAAATTATAAATGAAGAATAGGAATATCTATGGCGGGAGGACAGTGTTCTGTGATGTCACCAGCAGCAAAAGCGAGTCCAAGACAAAGGGACTGTCGCATGACCACGCTACAACGCTTTGGGTTTACATTTAGCGCTAAGATTGGAATTCAACATCACACGTATTTCCCCTGTTTTTGCGAAGTTATTTATTAGTAACACCAATAACGAATATTTGTTGCTGCTACAGTTGCAAATCGGAATACATCAAACGACGTGAACTTGCTTTTTACTAATGTGACGATTAAATTGTAGTTATTATCTACATCTATATTTGCGATTCACAATTAAGTGCCTGGGGAAGGGTTCATTGCACCACATTCAAGGTATTTTTCAACCGTTCGAGTCTCGAAGAGCTCACAGGGAAAATAAACACTTCAGTATTTCCGTGTGGACTCTGATTTCTATTATTTTATTAGAATGATCATTTCTACGTGCGTAGGTGGGCGCCAACGAAATATTTTCGCATTCGGAGAAGAAAGTTGGTAATTGAAATGTCGTGAGAAGATCACGCGGCAACGAAGAACGCCTTTGCTTTAATGATTGCCTCCCCAATTCGCTTATCATATCAGTCGCACTCTCTCCCCTATTTCGCGGTAATACAAAATGAGCTGCCCCTCTTTAACATTTTCAGCGCCCTCTGTCAGTACTGCTTGACCCAAATCCAACACCGCCCAGCAATAGTTCAGCAGAGGACGGGCAAGTGTAACGTAGACAGTCTCTTTAGCAGATCTGTCACATCGTCTATGTGTTCTGCAAATAAATCACAGTCTTTGGTTTGCTTACCCAACATTATCTATGCGCACGTTCGAATTTAAGTTGTTCCTAATTGTAATACCTAACTATTTTGTTGAATTCACATCATTTAGATTTGTATGATTTAACGTGTAACAGAAATTCAGCGGATTCCTTGCAGTACACATGCGGATGACTTCACACTTCTCGTTATTTAGAGTCAATTGCCGCCTTTCACGCCATACGGATAACTTGTCTAAATCGTTTCGCAATTTCGTTTTGATCATCTGGTGAAACAACATCACCTGCAAACAAACTAAGATGGCTGCTCAGATTGTCTCCTAAATTGTTTATAAAGATAAAGAACAACAGAGCGCTTATAACATTTCACTGGGGAACGCTAACTACTACTTCTGTTTTACTCGATGACTTTCCGTCAGTTACTACGAATTATCCTTTCTGACAAGAAATCACGAATTCAGTCACACAAGTGAAACGTTATTCCGTAGGCACGCAATTTGATTAGAAGTTGCTTCTGAGGAACGGTGACAAAAGCCTTCTGGACATCGAAAAATATGCAACCAATTTGATATCACATGTGTGGATAGGTCTATTTACTTCTTGAGCATAAAGACTTAGTTGTGTTGCACAAGAGCGATATTTCCTAAATCGTGTTCGCTGTTTATCAATAAATCGTTTTCCTCGAGGTGATCCATAATGTTCCAACAGAGTATATATTCCAAAATCCTACTGAAAATCGACATTAGTGATATGCGTCTCTAATTGATGTGATTTGTACAACTTTCCAGTCTTTGGATACGAATCTTTCGACTAGCGAGCGGTTGTATGTGACTGATAAGTATGGAGCTAATGCATCAGCAAACTCCGAAAGAAATCTGACTGATATACAGTTAAGCTGCTTCGTTGCACTAAGTTAGTCACTTTGGCAGTCGTCCTTGATTCTAATTCTGGAATAGCTACTTCCTCTTCTTTGGTGAGTTTCTTATTTGGTGAATTACACTGGTCGAGGCGTATTGTGTGTTGAAAAATATCGAGATACGAAGCAATAAAGAGTTAATATCTTAGAGGTAGTTAGTTGATGTGACTGTGTAGCCATATACTGTAGTGTGCCAAAACATTACAACCACTGCCCACCGCATCCGCTTAATACCGTGAATGCCGCCTGCATCGTTGCGGGAAAGCGACGCGGTAAGGAAAGTGTATCAGCGCAGCAGAGGTGAATGGGGAATCGCTGCAGCGACAACAGGAGTCTCATGAGGGGAAAACACACGTGCACGGCAGACTCCGACAAAGGCCGGCGGATTGTTATGGTGCGTCGCATGGGAACGAGCAATCTCGCTAACAACGGGGGTGGTCAGCTGTTCGCGTGCCACTGCTGTGAGCGGCTCTGAGCAGTGGTTGCTGAAACCCCGCCGTAGGGGAAAACGTGTTGGACGTCCAGCACCCACACGTGGAATCGCGCATGCGGAAAGCCTGCTCTCTCCTCTTCTCGCGGCTGTTGGGGGTATTATTATTTTGCTGTCGGTTTTGCATTTAGCTGCGTAAATACGTACATGAACATCCCATACACAGATGTGAGATTTTCTCTTGTTATTTTGTTATGTCATTTGTTATTAAAAATATTACAGTGTAGGCTGTATGCCTCTGCGTTCTCGCTCTCATTGGAGGAACAAAGGCGCCACATTAACTAAACACGTGATGGTATGAAATGTCATTCATTCACTCTTCCCAAAATTTTAGCGCTATTTTGGAGACAGCGTATTCTGCAGCATGATAATATGAATATTTCTGTAAAATGAAACATAAACGAATGTTGTTGTTGTTGTTGTGGTCTTCAGTCCTGAGACTGGTTTGATGCAGCTCTCCATGCTACTCCATCTTGTGCAAGCTTCTTCATCTCCCAGTACCTACTGCAACCTACATCCTTCTGAATCTGCTTAGTGTATTCATCTCTTGGCCTCCCCCTACGATTTTTACTCACCACGCTGCCCTCCAATACTAAATTGGTGATCCCTTGATGCCTCAGAACATGTCCTACCAACCGATCCCTTCTTCTGGTCAAGTTGTGCCACAAACTTCTCTTCTCCCCAATCCTATTCAATACTTCCTCATTAGTTATGTGATCTACCCATCTAATCTTCAGCATTCTTCTGTAGCACCACATTTCGAATGCTTCTATTCTCTTCTTGTCCAAACTATTTATCGTCCATGTTTCACTTCCATACATGGCTACACTCCATACAAATACTTTCAGAAATGACTTCCTGACACTTAAATCTATACTCGATGTTAACAAATTTCTCTTCTTCAGAAACGCTTTCCTTGCCATTGCCAGCCTACATTTTATATCCTCTCTGCTTCGACCATCATCAGTTATTTTGCTCCCCAAATAGCAAAACTCCTTTACTACTTTAAGTGTCTCATTTCCTAATCTAATTCCCTCAGCATCACCCGACTTAATTCGACTACATTCCATTATCCTTGTTTTGCTTTTGTTGATGTTCATCTTATATCCTCCTTTCAAGACACTGTCCATTCCATTCAATTGTTCTTCCAAGTCCTTTGCTGTCTCTGACAGAATTACAATGTCATCGGCGAACCTTAAAGTTTTTATTTCTTCTCCATGGATTTTAATTCCAACTCCGAATTTTTCTTTTGTTTCCTTTACTGCTTGCTCAATATACAGATTGAATAACATCGGGGAGGGGCTACAACCCTGTCTCTCTCCCTTCCCAACCACTGCTTCCCTTTCATGTCCCTCGACTCTTATAACTGCTATCTGGTTTCTGTACAAATTGTAAATAGCCTCTCGCTCCCTGTGTTTTACGCCTGCCGCCTTTAGAATTTGAAAGAGAGTATTCCAGTCAACATTGTCAAAAGCTTTCTCTAAGTCTACAAATGCTAGAAACGGAGGTTTCCCTTTCCTTAATCTTTCTTCTAAGATAAGTCGTAAGGTCAGTATTGCCTCACGTGTTCCAGTATTTCTACGGAATCCAAACTGAATAGACTTACGCAAATAACACCATATTAAAATAAAACCGTAACATTCTAGCCCGCCCGGCTAGCCGCGCGGGCCGGCCGGTGTGACCGAGCGGTCCTAGGCGCTCCAGTCTGGAACCGCGCGACCGCTACTGTCGCAGGTTAGAATCGCGCCTCGGGCATGGATGCGTGTGATGTCCTTAGGTTAGTTAGGTTTAAGTAGTTCTAAGTTCTAGGCGACTGATGACCTCAGAAGTTAAGTCGCATAGTGCTCAGAGCCATTTAACGTATTGTAAGCTATTTCCTTTGTTGAAGGTACTGCATCGCTTCAGGATTCTACAAATAAACGCGCTGCTTCCCGAGCGGGAAGGCGTGCCCGTCCCCTGCACGAATCCGCCCGGCGGATTAGTGTGGAGGTCCGGTGTGCCGGCCAGCCTGTGGATGGTTTTTAGGCGGTTTTCCATCTGCCTCGGCGAATGCGGGCTGGTTCCCCTCTTTCCGCCTCAGTTGCACTATGTCAGCGATTGCAGGGCAAACACTTCCTCCACGTACGCGTACACCATAATTACTCCACCACGCAAAAATTTGGGGTTACACTCGTCTGGTATGAGACGTTCCCGGGAGAGGGGGGAGGGGGGGGGAGGGTCCACTGGAGGCCGAATCGCACAATAACCGTGGGTACGCCGACGGGGGGGGAGGGGGAAGGGAGGTGGGGGCGGTGGACTGCTGTGCCCTGATGTGGGGTTGTGGACCACTGACCACTGCGGGCTACGGCGGAATCAAGCCTCTCTGTCGTTTCTGGGTCCCCAGTTCAATGTACAATGCACACACAAACCTGAACGTAACGATGTGGATTTCCTGCTGCGTTAGGGACTGGTTCGAAAATATAATCGGCTGATCGGGACTATCCATAAAGTGGTACAGCATCACTATTCACTTTCACGAATGAAGTAAATTTTAACAGGCTTACAAACCGAAAGCTAGTTTAAAAGGCGTTATCAAACATACGCTGCGTTCATTCATCTACATCTACATCCATACTCCGCAAGCCACCTGACGGTGTGTGGCGGAGGGTACCTTCAGTACCTCTATCGGTTCTCCCTTCTATTCCAGTCTCGTGTTGTTCGTGGAAACAAGGATTGTCGGTATGCCTCTGTGTGGGCTCTAAACTCTCTTATTTTATCCTCATGGTCTCTTCGCGAGATATACGTTGCAGGGAGCAATATACTGCTTGACTCCTCGGTGAAGGTATGTTCTCGAAAGTTTAACAAAGCCCGTACCGAGCTACTGACCGTCT
This sequence comes from Schistocerca cancellata, assembly GCF_023864275.1. Classification (NCBI taxonomy): domain Eukaryota; kingdom Metazoa; phylum Arthropoda; class Insecta; order Orthoptera; family Acrididae; genus Schistocerca; species Schistocerca cancellata. Next base: position 3,709,152 of record NC_064634.1, on the reverse strand, counting down.
CTCCTGCAGAGTCTTCCACTGGAGTTTATCTATCATCTCCGTAACGCTTTCGCGATTAGTAAATGATCCTGTAACGAAGCGCGCTGCTCTCCGTTGAATCTTCTCTGTATCTTCTATCAACCCTATCTGGTACGGATCCCACACTGCTGAGCAGTATTCAAGCAGTGGGCGAACAAGCCTACTGTAACCTACTTCCTTTGTTTTCGGACTGCATTTCCTTAGGATTCTTCCAATGAATCTCAGTCTGGCATCTGCTTTACCGACGATCAACATTATATGATCATTCCATTTTAAATCACTCCTAATGCGTACTCCCAGATAATTTATGGTATTAACTGCTTCCAGTTGCTGACCTGCTATTTTGTAGCTAAATGATAAAGGATCTTTCTTTTTATGTATTCGCAGCACATTACACTTGTCTACATTGAGATTAAATTGCCATTCCCTGCACCATGCGTCAATTCGCTGCAGATCCTCCTGCATTTCAGTACAACTTTCCATTGTTACAACCTCTCGATACACCATAGCATCATCTGCAAAAAGCCTCAGTGAACTTCCGATGTCATCCACCAGGTCATTTATGTATATTGCGAATAGCAACGGTCCTACGACACTCCCCTGCGGCACACCTGAAATCACTCTTACTTCGGAAGACTTCTCTCCATTGAGAATAACATGCTGCGTCCTGTTATCTAGGAACTCCTCAATCCAATCACACAATTGGTCTGATAGTCCATATGCTCTTACTTTGTTCATTAAACGACTGTGGGGAACTGTATCGAACGCCTTGCGGAAGTCAAGAAACACGGCATCTACCTGTGAACCCGTGTCTATGATCCTCTGAGTCTCGTGGACGAATAGCGCGAGCTGGGTTTCACATGACCGTCTTTTTCGAAACCCATGCTGATTCCTACAGAGTACATTTCTAGTCTCCAGAAAAGTCATTGTACTCGAACACAATACGTGTTCCAAAATTCTACAACTGATCGACGTTAGAGATATAGGTCTATAGTTTTGCACATCTGTTCGACGTCCCTTCTTGAAAACGGGGATGACCTGTGCCCTTTTCCAATCCTTTGGAACGCTACGCTCTTCTAGAGACCTACGGTACACCGCTGCAAGAAGGGGGGCAAGTTCCTTCGCGTACTCTGTGTAAAATTGAACTGGTATCCCATCAGGTCCAGAGGCCTTTCCTCTTTTGAGCGATTTTAATTGTTTCTCTATCCCTCTGTCGTCTATTTCGATATCTACCATTTTGTCATCTGTGCGACAATCTAGAGAAGGAACTACAGTGCAATCTTCCTCTGTGAAACAACTTTGGAAAAAGACATTTAGTATTTCGGCCTTTAGTCGGTCATCCTCTGTTTCAGTACCATTTTGGTTACAGAGTGTCTGGACATTTTGTTTTGATCCACCTACCGCTTTGACATAAGACCAAAATTTCTTAGGATTTTCTGCCAAGTCAGTACATAGAACTTTATTTTCGAATTCATTGAACGCCTCTCGCATAGCCCTCCTCACACTACATTTCGCTTCGCGTAATTTTTGTTTGTCTGCAAGGCTTTGGCTATGTTTATGTTTGCTGTGAAGTTCCCTTTCCTTCCGCAGCATTCACTACATACAGCACTACATTCATTACACTAATTACTTGTAGATTCTGGTGGAGTAGCATGGGCCTCCTTTTCGTGTCCCGAAGGCACTGGTTCGAGCAGTGTGTTTACAGCAATCTTCAGTGAGCCTGCATCTGTTAGTAACTGCTTGCCCGCCTTTTTCCTCTTTTCCGCGACAAAGCGCGTCTGGTTTTCAATGTTCATGTTGTCATTACATTCCCACTGGGGAGGTCGCTGCAACCTCTGACCTTGTCTTGTAGCATACAACATGGGTAGGACAATCGATAGTTTTTCTAAATACATTAACTTCTTCTATTGTTGCTATATATTTAGTATAGCATGAGCTTCTGCAGTCGCTCAAGAGTCATCCCAGGGTGTACCAGCTATTCGTCTGTATTGTTAGTGATTATTTGCATAAGACATACGGGAACACCACCAACTGGACCTCATACTTTAAGGAGAAAGATGCACACTTGCAAGATATCAGCCCAGCAACAGCCCCCCGTGAAAATTTTGGCCATACCACCGACAATTGTGCAGCTACGGCCTTATCTTAGAAGAAAGATTAAGAAAAGGCAAACCTACGTTTCTAGCATTTGTAGACTTAGAGAAAGCTTTTGACAATGTTAACTGGAATACTCTCTTTCAAATTCTGAAGGTGGCAGGGGTAAAATACAGGGAGCGAAAGGCTATTTACAGTTTGTACAGAAACCAGATGGCAGTTATAAGAGTCGAGGGGCATGAAAGGGAAGCAGTGATTGGGAAAGGAGTAAGACAGGGTTGTAGCCTCTCCCCGATGTTATTCAATCTGTATATTGAGCAAGCAGTAAAGGAAACAAAAGAAAAATTCGGAGTAGGTATTAAAATTCATGGAGAAGAAGTAAAAACTTTGAGGATCGCCGATGACATTGTAATTCTGTCAGAGACAGCAAAGGACTTGGAAGAGCAGTTGAACGGAATGGACAGTGTCTTGAAAGGAGGATATAAGATGAACATCAACAAAAGTTAAACGAGGATAATGGAATGTAGTCAAATTAAGTCGGGTGATGCTGAGGGAATTAGATTAGGAAAAGAGAAACTTAAAGTAGTAAAGGAGTTTTGCTATTTAGGGAGTAAAATAACCGATGATGGTCGAAGTAGAGAGGATATAAAATGTAGACTGGCAATGGCAAGGAAAGCGTTTCTCAAGAAGAGGAATTTGTTAACATCGAGTATAGATTTAAGTGTCAGGAAGTCGTTTCTGAAAGTATTTGTATGGAGTGTAGCCATGTATGGAAGTGAAACATGGACGATAACTAGTTTGGACAAGAAGAGAATAGAAGCTTTCGAAATGTGGTGCTACAGAAGAATGCTGAAGATAAGGTGGGTAGATCACGTAACTAATGAGGAGGTATTGAATAGGATTGGGGAGAAGAGAAGTTTGTGGCACAACTTGACTAGAAGAAGGGATCGGTTGGTAGGACATGTTTTGAGGCATCAAGGGATCACAAATTTAGCATTGGAGGGCAGTGTGGAGGGTAAAAATCGTAGAGGGAGACCAAGAGATGAATACACTAAGCAGATTCAGAAAGATGTAGGTTGCAGTAGATACTGGGAGATGAAGAAGCTTGCACAGGATAGAGTAGCATGGAGAGCTGAATCAAACCAGTCTCAGGACTGAAGACCACAACAACAACAACACGGCCTTCTGAATGTACTGCTTTCAGACATTTGGTCGCACCAGTTGTTTGTCACCATCCGCCCCACTTCAGCCATAGGGCAGTGCTGGCTTCGCGCATGCGCAAGTCGAGGTTCGGCTGCTGCTGGCTGCAGCCTTGCGGGGCTTCCCCTCTTTTTAAAGCGGAACAGGCGTCGATCTGCGGCGGAAATGACGACAGAGTTCAGTCTGCGAGTCAGTGCTGGTGCGGGCAGATTCTTTTCGAAGCACGCCGTTCAGCGCACACCGTTGGATTCGGGACTCGGCAGCAGACGACTCTCGAAGTGGTCCCATCTCCAGCCAGCGACATCGTCAGTTACAGCTGCAGTCATCGAGACCCGCCTGGTCGGCTGCACGGCGTTCCTTGTTAAAGCAGGCTGGCGGTCGCGTCCGAGCACAGCGCCGCCCGAGCGTCAAGGATGCAGGCCAGGGGCGGCAGTACTGTGTTGTGGGGGACGTTCACCTGGGCTTCAAGGGAACCTGTGGCAGTAGCCGATGGCACCGTAACCACTGTGGACTACGGGAGTAGCTTACAATTGGTTCGCCTCTTACTTTAAGAACAGAAAGCAGAAGGTAATTCTCCGCAATATTGAGAGTGGTAGTGATGTTCAGTCCCAATGGGACACTGTTAAGTGGGGCGTTCCCCAAGGGTCGGTGCTGGGGCCACTGCTGTTTCTTATTTATATAAATGATATGCCTTCTAGTATTACAGGTGATTCAAAAATATTTCTGTTTGCTGATGACACCAGCTTGGTAGTGAAGGATCTTGTGTGTAATATTGAAACAGTATCAAATAATGTAGTTCATGAAATAAGTTCGTGGCTTTGGGGAAAATAATTTGATGCTAAATCACAGTAAGACTCAGTTTTTACGGTTTCTAACTCACAATTCTACAAGAACCGATATTTTGATCAGATAGAATGGGCATTTATAAGCGAGACCGAACAGTTAAAGTTCCTAGGCGTTCAGATAGATAGTAAGCTGTTGTGGAAACCCCATGTTCAGGATCTTGTTCAGAAACTAAATGCTGCTTTATTTGCCATTACAACAGTGTCTGAAACACGAAAAGTAGTCTACTTCGCGTATTTTCATACGCTTATGTCGTATGGTATTATTTTTTGGGGTAATTCTTCTGATTCAAAAAGGGGATTTTTGGCTCAAAAACGGGCTGTTCGAGCTGTGTGTGGTGTAAGTTCGAGAACCTCTTGTCGACCCCTATTCAATAGTCTGGGAATTCTGACATTGCCCTCACAGCATATATTTTCTTTAATGTCGTTTGTTGTTAGCAATATTAGCTTATTCCCAAGAGTTAGCAGCTTTCACTCAGTTAATACTAGGCAGAAATCAAATCTGCATGTGGAATGCAATTCCTTCGCACTTGTGCTGAAAGGAGTGCAGTATTCTGCTGCATCCATTTTCAATAAGCTACCACAAGAACTCAAAAATCTTAGCAGTAGGGCTACTTTTAAGTCTAAACTGAAGAGTTTCCTCGTGGCTCACTCCTTCTATTCTGTCGAGGAGCTCCTGGAAGAGCTGGAAAATTAAGTAAATTCCAGTGTTACATTGTTGATTTTCTTTATTTAAACTTACGAATTGTCGTCTGAATATGTTACTTATATTTCATTTTATCTGTTTCTAATATCATGTTATAATTTCGTGTATTGACTCGTTCCATGACCATGGACACTTCTCCTTAATTAAGTCCCACGGAACAATAAATAAATAAATAAAAACATTATTGGCACACCACCTACGTCCCTTCATGCTCCATGTCCTGCTCGACAGCGATGGCAACTTCCAGTATGCTAGCTGTCTGTATCACGAGCCCACAATGGTGTCATTCTGGTTTGAGGATCGAGGTAGTGAACTCAGGTTCATCTCTTGGCCACCAGCTTTACCCGATCTGAACACGATGGAACATACCTAGAACGCTATCGGGCGCCAGCTTCGAACCTGCAAACCAACGACCTGTAGTGTAAGGGTATAGCGTGACCCGTGCGTAGACGCTTGGTGCCGCATACCCTCGGAAACTCACCAAGCATTTGTCGAATCCGCGGTATACAGAATCGCCGCCACAGGTGGACCAACACGCTACTGATCAGACGGTCATAAGATGCTGTCTCATGTTGTACACTACTGGCCATTAAAATTGCTACGCCAAGAAGAAATGCAGATGATAAACGGGAATTCATTGGACAAATATATTATACTAGAACTGACATGTGATTACATTTTCACGCAGTTTGGGTGTATAGATCCTGAGAAATCAGTACCCAGAACAACCACCTCTGGCCGTAATAACGGCTTTGATACGCCTGGGCATTGAGTTAAATAGAGCTTGGATGGCGTGTACAGGTACAGCTGCCCATGCAGCTTCAACACGATACCACAGTTCATCAAGAGTACTGACTGGCGTATTGTGGCGAGCCAGTTGCTCGGCCACCATTGACCAGACGTTTTCAATTGGTGAGAGATCTGGAGAATGTGCTGGCCAGGGTAGCAGTCGAACATTTTCTGTATCCAGATAGGCCCGTACAGGACCTGCAACATGCGGTCGTGCATTATCCTGCTGAAATGTAGGGTTTCGCAGGGATCGAATGAAGGGTAGAGCCACGGGTCGTAACACATCTGAAATGTAACGTCCACTGACCGACACGTGTAACCAATGGCAGCCCATACCATCACGCCGGGTGATACACCAGTATGGTGATGACGTCGTTGAGTACACCATTGCAGGCGCTTCGGTCTGTGATGCAGCGTCAAGGGTAACCGCAGCCATGGTCTCCGAGCTGATAGTCCGTGCTGCTGCAAACGTCGTCGAACTGTTCGTGCAGATGGTTGTTGTCTTGCAAACGTCCCCATCTGCTGACTCAGGGATCAAGACGTGGCTGCACGATCCGTTACAGTCATGCGGGTAAGATGCCTGTCATCTCGACTGCTACTGATACGAGGCCGTTGGGATCTAGCACGGCGTTCCGTCTTACCCTCCTGAACCCACCGATTCCATCTTCTGCTAACAGTCATTGGATCTCGACCAATGCGAGCAGCAATGTCGCGATACGATAAACCGCAATCGCGATAGGCTACAATCCGACCTTTGTCAAAGTCGGAAACGTGATGGTACGCGTTTCTCCTCCTTACACGAGGCATCACAACAACGTTTCACCAGGTAACGCCGGTCAACTGCTATTTGTGTATGAGAAATCGGTTGGAAACTTTCCTCATGTCAGCACGTTATAGGTGTCGCCACCGGCGCCAACCTTGTGTGAATGCTCTGAAAAGCTAATGATTTGCATATCACAGCATATTCTTCCTGTCGGTTAAATTTCGCGTCTGTGGCTCGTCATCTTCGCGGTGTAGCAATTGTAATGGCTCAAATGGTTCAAATGGCTCTGAGCACTATGGGACTTAACTGCTGTGGTCATCAGTCCCCTAGAACTTAGAACTACTTAAACCTAACTAACCTAAGGACATCACACACATCCATGCCCGAGGCAGGATTCGAACCTGCGACCGTAGCGATCGCGCGGTTCCAGACTGTAGCGCCTAGAACCGCTCGGCCACTCTGGCCGGCAGCAATTTTAATGGCCAGTAGTGTATTTATGAGACAAGTTCTAGATAAAGTCGGTTGTTTGATGGTGTTCTTCCAGTTACTTCATTGAAGGGTGATTCAAAAGTCATGTCCCATAGACAAACAGGGTGAACAATAACCCCACCGACAAATTTCCAGAGATGGTACTAGGGAACAAGAAAAACGTGCAGTAAACATGAGCTCTAAAATGCATTTCTTAAAAGCTGTGAGCACTTGCTCAGTAGAATAGATGTGTTTCACAGTAACGAAGATATACAAGGGCTCACAACTAGTGCATTGTAGAGCCCATATTTACTGGTCATTATTTTCGTGTTTTACTCCGTTTAGAGCCGTTGACATGGCGAAAAAATTGCCTCAAATAAAAGACATTAGAGTGCTGACTGCACTGAGCAGAAAGCTCAAACAAGCTCACGCGGTTCTGTGGAGTGTCCTAGTTTCGAAAAACTGATCTAGGGAAAAGTTTATACGTCCCAAACATGACTGATGAACATTTATTCAGTATACAGTGTAGTGTGTAAATAATTAGCACTACTTACAATGAAATATGGAGGAATTTTATCATTTCCGATGAAAATTTTAGAATTTTCTTAGAAGTCCGGAATGTGTAAATTTAAAGTTGCCGATTTTAATTTCAGTGCCTACAAGCAAAAGTATTTGCTCTAAAGAGTTCTTATGAGTTTAATAATCTTTCTTCTCGATATTTTTAACTTTCATGTGTCGTAACACAGTCGAAAAGTTGCCCACTTTCTATGATAACTTTGCCATTGGCGTTTGCAGTTGTTTTAATGTATAAATGTTTTCTTATTTCTTCAGAATACTCAAATCACTTTACGGAAGAATGTTTTGATACGGAGAAATCTGCTAGTGCGTGTGTCGGGAGTTGGATTTCTCCTGTATTTATTCAACTCTCAATTTTTCAGGTGATACTCTGTAATGTAGTGGACACTTATGTCAAAAAGGCGGCAAATAAATATGGGTACCGTAAAATATTATTATAGGTGTGCCATTTATAAAGAGAAGAAAAGTAAAAAAATGGACAAACTGACTTGCTGCATGCTTCAACTCGAAGTTCAATGTCTTTCGGTACCGGTACACTTCCTGCTTGACGTACGAGGAAGCCATATTGTAACGACGCCGCAGCATAATTGATTGAAACAGGCTTGTCAGTACGATCAAGTGCAGTACAAAACCTAAAGGTTAGTTTCTTAATCCCACCTTTTCCAACAATGAACAAAAAAAATAGTCACATCTGATTTGTTGCGCTAGCTACAAAATAGTGAAATGACCTGACAGTTTTCAGTCAAACTCATTGCGGATATCCGATGGGTAACAAGGTGTCTATGAAACGTGTGTACAGAAATCGACGGTGCTTTTGTACGATAGTTGTGTACTAGACATCCAAAATCTGCAGAGCTCTTACGGGCAAACTTTACGTCATGGCGAGGTCACTTGACAATGTATGTTGACGACAGAAATTCTGATTTAAGCATCTGAATGATCACACAATAGATATTTCTTTGGATCCGCATCAGATTTTAACAATTGAGTGTACGTACGTAGGGGAAGGTTACGCGAGTGCTAACAAGGAAGCATAAAGTGTCACGGAAATGCTAAAAGTGTGAACAAGCGTATACCACAATAATGACACGCTGGTTTCTGATGAATGGCTACTTAGAAAATTCCGATTTCCAGTTGTTAGTGTATAATCTACGTTGCAGAGCATAGAAACAGAATGTAGATGTTGAGAACAATAAAGTTTGATACAGAATACTTGTCAAACAGAGGATGAGTTAAAATTCGGGATACTTAAAGTGTGCCGAACCCAGAAAGCCACAGCTTAAAACCCGAAATTCATCAGCGTGTAGCGAATGTAATTCAGAATACCGGTAAGTGTGTAAGTCGGTTAATAGACTTGCTCGGTTTCTTTTTCAAGTTTGAAAATTATTTTGCTGCGGTTTCGAATTACAGTAGATATGATCCTACCAGGGACATTCTGAACGTTCGGTGTTAGTTTTTATTGCCCATGTTCATCACGCTGCGTCCTATGGCTATCCATGCAGATGTACCGTTAGTGTGTTGCGAGTTCGCTCCGCAGTACGTGGGTTCCGCAATCTTTTTGACGTAGTTCGTTCATTCTCCACAGGTGACGACGCTGTAGCTCTTGTTCTGCCAACCAACGCTTGCAGTTGGAGTTCGGCGGCGCGGCAGGGAACATCGGCGGGAGGAAGCAGCAGAAGCAAGCGGGGGCATGGGGAACCATCACAGCCACGACGTCCTCCTGCAAAATTCTCTCCCAAGGAACAACTCTGGATCTGATCTTCACGACAAGACCCCGACGCAATTAGTGCCCATTGACAAATTAGCTAAGGTAAAGCTCAAGGAAGTGCTTCAAACAGCTGTTTCTTTGTTTGCGAATACTCTCTCGCTAGTGGTTTGGTTTCAAACGTAACGGCTTTGTTACCCATGCGTCTCGTGTGTTTTTCCCGTCATATAGATAATAGTTTTTAATGCGACCCACAACACTGGAGATGAATGTGAAGGTATAAACGTGAGTGTGCAGTGAATGATTTCTGCGACGTGTGAAATGTGGCCTTAGTGGGACAACAGCTGTGGGACGCTTGATTACGTGGGAGAAAGTTTCTAATTTGTTTCGTGCTGGGTGAGGAATAACGCGTTGGTTTACGGCGTGTGCTTTTGAATCCAGCTCAAGGCTACGCAAGAGAGTTGTACCTACTTCGTGGTTATTAGATATGCACAACTGAATTGTGCTAAGGAATGTGGTTTTTAATTTTTTTTTTTTTAATTTTTAGATTCTTGCCCAGAAGAGTTTAGAAGAAGATTCGGTGCAAGGAATTACGAGCCGAATATTCACTGTAAGTTAACATTTTCTCAATGAAATATATTTGTTTTGTGTGTAATTATTGTTTTTCCTTTTTTCATCCCGTGTCCCAAGCGTGTTTTGTTTTGTTGTCAAGTTTGTGTAATGTTTTTTGTAGAGCTGCTGGTTTTGCACTGCGACTGCATCAACAACATAATACCAAACTACTAGCAGCGCTAGACACTTAGCTTGCAGTTAAAGCATTTATTTCATTTTTAAAACTACACCAGTCGCTACGTGTCTTTAATTGTAATGTCTGTACTTTTTTCTGTTTTTAAATTTAGAAATATGTGTTCCCGCGATATCCAGATTTATCCCAACGGCTGTTCTTGTTCTTCCATTCCTCCGCTGGCCCCCAAAAACATGAGTGGCTTAGCCAAACAACATTCAAACAACAGGCCGAAAGATTTCTTGGCGTTCTGGCTGATGAGCGACAGATTGAGATATATGTCAAGGTGAGTAACTTCTAATTTATGTAAAGACGTAAGTGTTTTAAATTGCATGCCAAGTGTGTTGTCTGTATAATCGATGTAATTTTTAATGTAAATTAAATACTCAGTACAAATTAAGAAAAACACGAGATTGGATGCTAGTTAATAACTAGACAGACAGGATTTCAATTCCTGTTTAAGAAGTTGGCTTGTTTGACTCATATTAATGTCGCTAGTATCAGATAACAAGTGGTTTTCCAACTTCAAACTCCCTTTTCCCAATATTACACTACGGAAATTTCTAGTGGCATGTTTACTTGCAGTTGCCTCAAACTATTGTTAGAAATTTCTGTGTGGTTCTGTAATTATAAGCCATTATTACTTCTATTTTTTGTGTCAGTAAACCACTTATCTTTTGTAAAGCTCATATAATTTAAATAGCCACTATATTTATGTTTAATCAGCAAAGGAACCATGTTTCTTTGAGCCGTTTTGGAAATGGCTTTGATCATTTGAAATTTTATATAATCTAATCAAGACAATAAAATACTATGAGGAGAAGTACCCTAACCATTCCAAGGTAAAGTTAAAACGTTTTCAAGTGGATGGTGAAGGTTGTGGACTCAATCAGGACTGACCAAACATTGAGATAAAAAATTTGATGAAAGAAAACACCCCGTAGTTCCCTATGTGGTGAAATATAATCCTGTTGTGATACACATTTTGTGTTCATGCTTGTTATGTGTAACTAACATTTTCAGTGAAATGAATTTTGTTCTTTTGAAGTGCAGATGTATTCATCCGATGGCAATGAGGTGACACAAGAAAATTTTAGAGATCTGCTTATGGCTGCATATCGTTTAGCGATGGATCATTATCCCGAAGGCTCTGTTACGTGCAAGAGACTCTACCACACCTTGCAGGCTGTTATTGATTCTGCTGTAAGTTACTGGTATTTATGACAGTTGGCAGATTTATCTTACACAATACAATGTTTTTGTTTTTACTTTACAGTTTGGCTATCAATAAAGAAAAATCTATTGTAGGTGGTGTGAATTTATCCAGTCATGCATTTCAACTGAAATTAGATGTTGGTAAACAGAGATCACGTTAAAAATGTCTCTCTCTCTCTCTCTCTCTCTCTCTCTCTCTCTCTCTCTCTCTCTCTGTGTGTGTGTGTGTGTGTGTGTGTGTGTGTGTGTGTGTGTGTGTGTGTGTGTGTGTGTGTGTGTTTCTTTGCTGAGGAAGGCTTTGGCCAAAGGCTGCAATGTGTAACAGTGTTTTTGTTGTGCCTGTCTGCAGCTCAACTTGGCATCTTGTGAGTATTGCTCTATCCTTTTTCTAATATTGTTTACCTATATCTGTAAATACTCTATTTTCTGTACAATATTACTTGCTGTACAGATTTACAGTGAGCCATGCTACTTGTCAAGTTACTAATAAAACTTTTCAGTCCTTGAATTTAAATATTCAGATAATTTAAAACATGTTTTTAATTTTCTTTTGATTTGCAAGGGATTCCATATTTTTTGCTTTGTTAGGTGTGAGCTTGTTCAGAATCTTCCTTCCAGAGTACGTAATTGCACTATGAATCCTAAAGAGAGAGACAATGTCTTCACAGCTTGTATTCAGTATATCATCCTTAAAAGATAAAATTGTGTTCGTATGTCACTCATTGTTGGGGGTGAGGGTAGTCTATTCAGATTACAGATAACCAAAGAGTTTGTGCCATTAACATCAGTTTAAAAAGCTTATGTTGCTTGCTGTCAATCATTGGGATTCAGCTGCTGTTTCTATTACTCATGAAGGTTATTGCTTACTTTCATTAGAAGTGCTAACAATAATAAATTATGTCCAAAGAGATTAGCTATAGTTCAGTTGGTGTAGGCTACTCTCTCACAGTTACAGTGGGCTGGGTACAGCAGCTTAGTGTAACATTATTTTGTAAACTATGTCAAAGCCTCAGTGTTGTCACAATTCTGTAGATGACATTTCTTTTTGTCTGCAGTCATTATTGCTTAGCAGTGAAAAGCAGTGCTGTGAGCTGTCGGGTATCTTCTTACTCTGTTTCGGTTATACAGATTGGCAATATCTTAAGGTTGTAGTAACTGTTTACTGTGTTTGACATGAATCAGCAGATGATCAGCAGTTTTTATGCATGTTCTGTATGCCGTATTGTGTGCCATTAGAAAGGATGATATGTCATGTGTACATGTTACTGACACACAAACTGCATAAGCTAGTGTACTTTTTTCACTTGCTGCAGTATGCACACTAATATCTGCCAAAGTACTATCATTTAGTCACATGTTGTGCATCTTGAAAATATTATTTTGAGTTTAATGTTAATGATAAGTTGTTCCATTTTTCTTTCTGTTGAAAAGTTCCATCGTAAGAAGACACTGTCGGTGACATACCTGACGCACTGGATACAACAGCACTGTCCTCGCCTGACTGTGGGGCTGTTCCGCTTCGTGGTGCACGTCCTCAGTACAGCTTACAGGTCCCTGGGTCAAGACAACAATGGACCAGCGGTTAGTTGTCATTCACCATTGTAAGTCAAGGATATGAAAGTGAGCAACTTGAGGTACTGTAAGAAGTGTGTAGGGCTTTTAAAGTAAATTGATGTTATCAAGAACTTTCCTTTCTTATGCTGTTGCTTTAAAGGGTTTTTTGCTTTTGTGCTTATAGTTGTTGCATAGAGGATCATAAAGGTTTCAACTTATGATGAAAATTGTAATTCTAACTTTTCCATTTCTGTATCTGTTAGAACAAATGCATGGTGACAGTTGTCTTCATTCCTTCTCTTCATTGTTATTGTTAATTATTAACCCTTAACTACCATGGATGGTCTCTCAGACCTTTACAGTTTTTTTGTCTTGTGATGTTTCACACACCCCTATGAGGTGAAGTAGGCTCATACGTACCTTCCTACTGGATAGCAAGCTACACGTGCTCGAAATCTGGCATTGTCATTTCAATTTGTTTCTTATTTTTGGACCTTGAGAGGTGTCTCAGATGTACCATAGTGTTTGCGTGTTGCGTTTTTATTGATTGTTACCGTTTCTCTGTGGTGAGGAACATTAAGACATTCTATGCAACGTTTTCTGTGCGAGACAGATGCAGGCATTCAAGAATGCCTTGGTGAATTCTCAGATGAAGATTTTGATGGCAGTAATAATGTTTTTGAGTATTTAGTGATCACGATACTAACTGGGAGAAGAAAACTGAAAGTGATGAAGATGTCATAGGTGGTGTTGGTGGTGGTGGTGGGTGGTGGTGGTGGTGGTGGTGGGTGGTGGTGGTGGTGGTGGTGAAGAAGGAGGAGGAGGCGATCTGAGAGATCCCTCCGTAGCAATTGTGTTCCTGTCAACATCCACTGTACCTGGTTAAATATGTGGCCATAACTTTTGCATTTAATTTGCAAGTGTATAGAATCTCTAGCAGTGTTTAAAAACTATTAATATACTTGTTTCCTGTTGTTCAAATGTCTGTAGGAAATTAAACCACAGTATGTCTGTGAATGTAATGCAATGTTTTGTTATAAAAGTAGTAGTATAAAACCAGTTAAGAAATGCTGTGATTGAATGTAATAACACTGGTATTACCAAGGGCAAGCACACTTTGTTAGGTGCTGTAAGTTTTGCTGATTGTAGCATGTGACAGTGTGTGTAGTAGTGGGAGGGGGAGGGAAAGGCTGGTTGTGAGAGGCAATAGGATATACAATGTAGTATATTCTCAAAAATATAATATTATGACTTTGAGTTCCTAATTATTGTCAACAGTTTTCTGATCAAGAATTGTTGAGCACAGTCATTCTGTTCGTGATATGAGCTGTTTTAGGAAGTAGAAATGTTCTGAAATAATTGTTAAAGTGCGGTCATAAGGTTTTGAAATTATTGTAGCAAATCAGTATTGGCAGTGTAAAACTATTGTCCATTTTTTTGCACCTATACCTTATCATTAGTGCTGCAGATGTTAATGGGTCAGTGCTTTAGTGGTTAATGAATGGCGATTGAAGCAACATTTCAGCAGTACGTGCAGTATAAATGGTAAAAATAATTCTTTGGCATTTTTGTTGCTTTCATTTGGTCCTTTACAATGGTAAAAGCTGCAGTGTCTATTGATGCAACTGCAAAATATTCCAAAGAAAATGAATTTCAGCCAAAACTGCCCATTGTAAGATCTATAAGAATACAGTGGTTACTTTATAGAAAGAGCAAAGAAACAGATGTAAAATGTGTTTTGTTTGGAATTTTGGTGACTGCCAATAAATGACCATCTAAAAGTGGTCTCATCACATACACACAAAAATCAGTGTTGCACAGTCCAGTCACAGTAATGTGAACCTGCCTAGGTTTGACATCAACATGCAATAACCATTTGTAGATGTGTAATCGTTGTCGTCCAGAAAGTGAGTGATTTAAGTGACATCCAGAATGTCATGATCATTGCCCTTTGGGCCAAGTATAAGGTGGAAACCTTTCCAAAACAGCTGAGTTTGTAAACTGTTCGCATGCCGCCATGGTTAAGTGTGCTATGCATAGTAAAATGGCACTATCAAACACCGGCGCCGAGCACTGTAGTACATCGTGGGTCATGGAGGACAAGAATGAACGTTGTCTGAAGGATGTATACCGGCGAATAGATGAGCAACCGACTTCGTATATGAACCAAGCGGCTACCAACAGTGTCTTCTCAATGACATTTCAATGGACATTGTTGTGTATGCTCCCCCACATCAGGCACCCCGGTTGACGGCTAGTCATCGGTGACAACGGCTGAAATCTGTTAGCCAGTGCCTCGACTGGACTTCCGGTGAGTGGTGACAGGTTGCCTTTTCAGATGAATCACGTTTGCGTTCTATTGGACAGATGGCCGTTGTTGTGTAAGGCATGAAATGTTAAGAAGCAGACACTCTGCAATAACTGTTGGAAGTATCCATGTCAGGAGAGGGAGCATTATCACATGGGGAGTGTTTTCATGGCATTCCCTAGATGATATCATTCTGGTAGGCTTAATGGATCAACACAAGTATGCATCTATTTGTTTCCCCTCACCATGATGGCATCTACCAGGAGGACTGTGCAGTGTGTCACACAGCTCTGTTATGTGCATTGTTCAGAGATCACAAGGATGAATTTACCATACTCCCCTGGCCACTAAACTCACCTGATTTAAACCCAGTTGAGAATCTGTGGGACCACCTCGATCCTGCTACTTGCACTCTGGATCCTCGCCCAAGACACCTAGCCCAGCTGGCCACGGCACTGTAGTTAGCATGGCTCCACATCCCTGTCGGGACCAACCGGAATCTCATTGACTCTCTTCCAGCACATCTCACAGTGGTCTGTACTGCAAAAGATGGTTATTCAGGCTTTTGACAGGTAGTGACATTAAAATGTGACTGGACAGTGTAGACCCAATTGTTCTGGACGGCTCATGTTGGAGGGTGCCACAGTGAAGTGTGATGTGGCTGCTTTTGTTCTCAAGCTATATACATAAATGTTCTAACAGACGGGGTGACCAGCAACTTATGGCTGTTAGCTGGCGACGCCATGGTGTACGGGAAGATGTCGTCGTCAAGTGCCTGTAGGAGGATGCAGGATGGCTTGGATAGCATTCTGTATGCTGTGATGAAAGTCGGATTTCTCTTAGTGTGAAGTTTTGTAAATTAAAATCATATGGGTAGGAAAAACGGCATTTAAGTAGAGCAGAGTGGAGTTGGCAGCACTTAATTGTTTGTACACGGATTGTTTATATCTTTAAGTTCGATGGTATTCTTACACACTTCAGAGTAGAAGTGAACAGTAGGTTATTATTTATCTGTTTTTGTTGTAAGAGTCTGTGTATTGTTAGATTGTTTGTGTTAGATTAGTTCAATTACTTGGGTTAATATTTCACTACCTGTAGTTTAGACCATAGTCGATGATGGATATGCTTGTTGTGTATGGATGCAGGTGAAAATGGCCACTGCCCGTAAGTCACTGGAGGTGTTGTTGGCCTCGTTTGTCAGTCTTCAAGCTACTGGGTTGAGGTGGTATTGGGGCATCTGAGATGAATGCTTTACTTATTCTGGAGCCTACAGCATTGCCACTGCATCTTCAGTTTTGCACATCGCAGCCGGTACCTATCGGCAATTGATGAAAAGTGAAGGGAGCACAAATCTCTGGGTGGAAAGTGAAAGTGGCTGCTGGCCACTTTGCTGTCCCGTTACTACATCTTTCTTCTTCTTCCCTAAAAAAATGTGGGTGGTATTGCCTGTTGCTGAAAGTACATTTGAGGCAGCACAGGATGCCTCTCCACTTGGTACTGTGGCCAACCTTCCTGAGAGGTCCAGACAAGTGCAAAGGGTGGGGTTGCTTGTCATTGGGAGCTCCAGTGTTAGGTGGCTGATGGAACACCCCAGGAAAGTAACTGGCAGGCCAGGAAAGGAGGCACGGGGTCTCATCAGAGATGTGGAGGTGGCTCTGATGGCAGCAATTGAACACACTGGGTGCAAATTGTGGCTCATGTCGGCTAGAAGGATACGTTCCGCCTGGGTTCAGAGACAATCATCCGTTTTTACAGGTGACTAGCTGATTTGGTGAAGACAATTAGACTTGACTTTGGGGTGGGAGTAGAGTTGTTGGTTCACAGCACCATTCTCAGAACCAATTGTGATCCTCTAGTTTGGAGCAAAGTGGAAGGTCTAAACCAGAGGCTCTGACGAATCTGTGATGGTATCGGATGCAAATTTCTTGCCCTCCTCGTTCTGGTGGAGAGTTGTAGGGTCCCTTAATAGGCCAGGTAAACACTACATGCAGAAAGCGATTACTAGGGTAATGGAGCACATCTGGGATGCAAATGTGGGTTTTTAGTATACAGAAATCTGTCCATAGGCCCAGTAGGATGTGTTCAGATTCCAGGCGGGGTAGCAGTCATCTTGGAACTATCTCGCTTAGAAACAGAAAAGTGCCCATGTAGTACTAGGAACAGAAAGTTGGCTGAAACCAGATGTCAACAGGAATGAAATTCGAAATTTTGATTGGAATTCATATTGCAAAGATATGCCGAGTGCTGGTGGTGGAGGCTTGTTTATAGCCATAAAAAACACAATATCGTCTAGTGAGATTAGTAGAGATTTCAAATGCAAAATAATTTAGATGAAGACAAGTGTTAAAGGTTGATCAAACATAATCATTGGATGCTTTTATAGACCTCTTACCTCAGGAGTTTTGGCGGAACAGATGAGGCGAAACTTGGAGAAAATTTCATGTAAACTTCTTGGTCATTTTGTGGGATTAGGTGGAGTCTTTCACTTACGAGCCATAGCTTGAGAGATGAGTGTTTTGGGTTGATAGCAGGGACAGGGAATTGTGTGAGAGTGTTTCCAATGTCTTATCTAAAAATTATCTTAATCAGAGAACCAGCTCATGACGGTAACATCTTAAATCTGCTGGGGGCACAGACCCAAACTTTCTGACACAGTTAGTGTAGGACAGGGAATCTGCAGTCATGAGGCCATTATACCGTCACTTAATATGGTTGTGAATAGGAATACAAAGAAAGATGGGAAGATCATATTGCTTAGGAAGAGGGACGAGATAGATTTCAGATTGTGTGGGTGGTCGACTCAAAGTTCATCCCCGGCACTGTCAACATCAAGTATCAGTGGACAAAGATCAAAGCATTGTGCAATACAATCTATACAGGTATGTGCCAAGCAAAGTTGTGAGGAGTGGAAAAGATCCATCGTGGTTTGATAGCCATCTTAAAAAGCTGCTACGAAAACAAAAAGAGCTTCACTGCGAAGCCAAAATTCACGTAAGGAATGCTGTGTGAGAAATGTTGAGCAATTCAAAAGTAAAATTTTGTCTAGTGACTTGACAGAAGCCCCAAGAAGTTCTGGTCCTCTAGTTAAATCAGTAAATGATTGGAGGCATCTGTCCGGTTGTTCTGTGACCACGATGGCATTGAAACAGAGGTAACAGAAAAGGCAGAAATACTACATGTCTTTTTCCAAAACTGTTTCACAGGGGAAGATCACACTGTAGTGCGTCATGTAAACTGTCACACGAACGACAAAATTGGCTGATATTGAAATAAGT
This sequence comes from Schistocerca cancellata, assembly GCF_023864275.1. Classification (NCBI taxonomy): domain Eukaryota; kingdom Metazoa; phylum Arthropoda; class Insecta; order Orthoptera; family Acrididae; genus Schistocerca; species Schistocerca cancellata. The sequence continues at coordinate 3,690,855 of NC_064634.1, read as the reverse complement.
GTCCATGGGACAGAAAAGCAACTGAAATCACTCGAGGCAGGAAAGGCTGCTGGATGCCTAAAATTCTGCACAGAGCATGTGAAAGACCTTCCCTCCCTGGTACCGTAGCTCTTTCGAGGAACGAAGTGTTCCTGATGATTTGAAAAAGGCGGAGTTCACCCCTGTTGTCAGGAAGGGTAGCAAAATGCAGGAACACTTGCATGGGATCTGTGCTTGGTGCAGCTAGTGGCAGTTGAGTTGACCTCAACATAAAGAAATGTAACATATTACATAAGACAGTAAGACCCTTGACTGGACGTTTACGTGGTTACAGAACAGTCACTGGAGGAAGTTACTTCCTTAAATTATCTAAGAGTATGTGTGTGGACACCCTCCCCCATATGAACCATAGACCTTGCCGTTGGTGGAGAGGCTTGTGTGCCTCAGAGATACAGATAGCCGTACCGTAGGTGCAACCACAAAGGAGGGGTATCTGTTGAGAGACCAGACGAATGTGTGGTTCCTGAAGAGAGGCAGCAGCCTTTTCAGTAGTTGCAGTGGCAACAGTCTGGATGATTGACTGATCTGGCCTTGTAACACTAACCAAAACGGCCTTGCTGTCCTGGTACTGCAAACGGCTGAAAGCAAGGGTAAGCTACAGCGGTAATTTTTCCCGAGGGCATGCAGCTTTACTGTATGGTTAAATGATGGTGGCATCTTCTTGGGTAAAATATTACGGAGGTAAAATAGTCCCCCATTCGGATCTCTGGGCGGGGACTACTCAGGAGGACGTCGTTATCAGGAGAAAGAAAACTGTCTTTCTACGGATCGGAGTGTGGAATGTCAGATCCTTAATCGGGCAGGTAGGTTAGAAAATTTAAAAAGGGAAATGGATAGGTTAAAGTTAGATATAGTGGGAATTAGTGAAGTTCGGTGGCTGGAGGAACAAGACTTTTGGTCAGGTGAATACAGTGTTATAAATACAAAATCAAATAGGGGTAATGCAGGAGTAGGTTTAATAATGAATAAAAAAATAGGAGTGCGGGTTAGCTACTACAAACAGCATAGTGAACGCATTATTTTAGCCAAGATAGACACGAAGCCCACGTCTACTACAGTAGTACAAGTTTATATGCCAACTAGCTCTGCAGATGACGACAAAATTGAAGAAATGTGTGATGAGATAAAAGAAATTATTTAGATAGTGAAGCGAAATGAAAATTTAATAGTCATGGGTGACTGGAGTTAGACAGTAGGAAAAGGAAGAGAAGGAAACGTAGTAGGTGAATATGGATTGGGGGTAAGAAATGAAAGAGGAAGCCGCCTGGTAGAATTTTGCACAGAGCATAACTTAATCATAGCTAACACTTGGTTCAAGAATCATAAAAGGAGGTTATATACATGGAAGAAGCCTGGAGATACTGACAGGTTTCATATAGATTATATAATGGTAAGACAGAGATTTAGGAACCAGGTTTTAAATTGTAAGACATTTCCAGGGGCAGATGTGGACTCTGACCAAAATCTATTGATTATGAATTGTAGATTAAAACTGAAGAAATTGCAAAAAGGTGGGAATTTAAGGGGATGGGACCTGGATAAACTGACTAAACCAGAGGTTGTACAGAGTTTCAAGGGGAGTATAAGGGAACAATTGACAATAATGGGGGAAAGAAATATAGTAGAAGAAGAATGGGTAGCATTGAGGGATGTAGTAGTGAAGACAGCAGAGGATCCTGTAGGTAAAAAGACGAGGGCTAGTAGAAATCCTTGGGTGACAGAAGAAATATTGAATTTAATTGATGAAAGGAGAAAATATAAAAATGGAGTAAATGAAGCAGGCAAAAAGGAATACAAACGTCTCAAAAATGGGATGGCTAGAGGACAAGTGTAAGGATGTAGAGGCTTATCTCACTAGGGGTAAGATAGATACTGCCTACAGGAAAATTAAAGAGACCTTTGGAGATAAGAGAACCACTTGTATGAATAACAAGAGCTCAGATGGAAACCCAGTTGTAAGTAAAGAAGGGAAAGTAGAAAGGTGGAAGGAGTATATAGAGGGTCTATACAAGGGCTATGTACTTGAGGACAATATTATAGAAATGGAAGAGGAGGTAGATGAAGATGAAATGGGAGATATGATACTGCGTGTAGAGTTTGACAGAGCACAAAAGACCCAAGTTGAAACAAGGCCCCGTGAGTAGACAACTTTCCATTAGAACTACTGACAGCCTTGGGAGAGCCAGTCCTGACAAAACTCTACCATCTGGTGAGCAAAAAGTATGAGACAGGCGAAATACCCTCAGACTTCAAGAAGAATATAATAATTCCAATCCCAAAGAAAGCAGATGTTGACAGATGTGAAAATTACCAAACTATCAGTTTAATAAGTCACGGCTGCAAAATACTAATGCGAATCCTTTACAGACGAATGGAAAAACTGGTAGAAGCGGACCTCGGGGAAGATCAGTTTGGATTCCGTAGAAATATTGGAACACGTGAGGCAATACTGACCCTACGACTTATCTTAGGAGCTAGATTAAGAAAAGGCAAACCTACATTTCTAGCATTTGTAGACTTAGAGAAAGCCTTTGACAATGTTGACTGGAATACTCTCTTTCAAATTCTAAAGGTGGCAGGGGTAAAATACAGGGAACGAAAGGCTATTTACAATTTGTACAGATACCAGATGGCAGTTATAAGAGTCGAGGGACATGAAAGGGAAGCACTGGTTGGGAAGGGAATGGGACAGGGTTGTAGCCTCTCCCCAATGTTATTCAATCTGTATATTGAGCAAGCAATATAGGAAACAAAAGAAAAAATTGGAGTAGGTATTAAAACCCATGGAGAAGAAATAAAAACTTTGAGGTTCGCCGATGACATTGTAATTCTGTCAGAGGCAGCAAAGGACTTGGAAGAACAATTTAACAGAATGGACAATGTCTTGAAAGGAGGATATAAGATGAACATCAACAAAAGCAGAATGAGGATAATGGAATGTAGTCGAGTTAACTTGGGTGATGCTGAGGGAATTAGATTAGGGAATGAGACACTTAAAGTAGTAAAGGAGTTTTGCTATTTGGGGAGCAAAATAACTGATGATGGTCGAAGTAAAGAGGATGTAAAATGTAGGCTGGCAATGGTAAAAAAAGCGTTCCTGAAGAAGAGAAATTTGTTAACATTGAGTATAGATTTAAGTGTCAGGAAGTCGTTTCTGAAAGTATTTGTGTGGAGTGTAGCCATGTATGGAAGTGAAATATGGACAATAAATAGTTCGGACAAGAAGAGAATATAAGCTTTCGAAATGTGGTGCTGCAGAAGAATGCTGAAGATTAGATGGGTAGATCACATAACTAATGAGGAGGTATTGAATAGAATTGGGGAGAAGAGAAGTTTGTGGCAGAACTTGACTAGAAGAAGGGATTGGTTGGTAGGACATGTTCTGAGGCATCAAGGGATCACCAATTTAGTATTGGAGGGCAGCATGGAGGGTAAAAATCGTGGAGAGAGACCAAGTGGTGAATACACTAAACAGATTCAGAAGGATGTAAGCTCCAGTACATACTGGGAGATGAAGCAGCTTGCACAGGATAGAGTAGCATGGAGAGCTGAATCAAACCAGTCTTCGGACTGAAGACCACAACAACAACATGTGTGTGGACAGTTTAAAATGGAATGGCCACAGAAATTTAATCATAGGAAAGACATGTCAGACTGAGATCCATCAGAAGAATCTTCAGGAAATTGAATACCTCTTTGGGTATCTGATCTAGTATAGTTTTTCACAATGAGGTTAGCACACATTGCTTTGGGGGCAAACAAAGCATGACAGCACCTACATTTGTGTTGTCAGTAATTGAAACCTACAATATTCTGCGATCACTTTTGATTGCCTGGAAATTGTTAATCACTTATTTATACACTTATGAACTGAATAATTTGAAGTTCTCCTTTGCAGTGTTCAAAATTTTCACTAATTGTGTTATCCCCCCCCCCCCCCCCCTCCCCCCGCGTGAATTTGCTGTTCTTTAAATGGTTCTCGTTTGATGATTCTGTATGTGTCATTCTGCTTTTGGGCAATGTTTTTTCATGTCATGAGACGATGATTTAATTTCTTTCTCTTTTGCTGCATGCTGCTTGCAATGATAATGGATACCAGAAAGAGGTGAAGTATTAACGTGTAGCATGATACACATTTTTTTGTCAGCAAGTCTTTGTTTTGAAAATGATTTTGGAGATGTGAAAACTATAAATATTGTTATTTTGATGTAGGAAAAGAAAGTAAAACAAAAAAATCCAGGAATTATCATAAATTGTGTAAGGTAATCACCATAAAGAGTAGTGCCAATTTTCTTCCTCATTCTGATCTTGCTTTCTGTCACGACTGGCCTATTCGACAATTACACATTAAATCTTAATCTTCCTACCTTAAAAAAAATTGTCATGTGGTGGTACTGGCGTTCATTGCTAGTAGAGTCCTTGAAATAACTAGCTTTCGGCCTTAACATTTGGAAAGACATAATGTTTACACTGCCATTTGACAAACCTGTCATTTGTTCCCAGAATTAACTTTCACTCTGCACCGATTCAAAAAATCATGAAATTGTCTGCCAGACTGGGATTCAGATCTCGGACCTATACCTTTCGCATGTAAGTGCTTTACTGAATGATGTACCCGAGCACAACTCCCCCGGCAAGTTTTACTTGTTCCAGTTTTAATCTGCTGGGAAGTTTCAAATCGGTGCACACTCTGCTGCTGAGTGAAAATTCGTTCTGGAAACTGCCCCCATAGGCTGTATCTAAGCTATTTCCCTGGCAATATTTCATTTGGGAGTAGTAATAATGCAAGGTATGCAGAAGAACGTCCATGAAGTTTGGAACGTAGAAGAGGTGCTGGTGGAAGTAAAATGGTATGGGCAGGTCCGTAGAGCACTTGCCCACAAAAAGGCAAAGGTACCATTCCAGCACAGAGTTTTAATCCACTAGGATGCTTTTGTCATTTGTTTTTGCAAGTGCATGTATAATTGCAGTTCCCAGATTTTTGTAGCAACCACCAAGTTAGTACCTGAAAATATAAGCTCCTATTGGCCAAGTCATTCAACTACCTTACCCTGAGGTAAAACGTTGGCTCGTATCCAGGGATATCTCAATACACACATTGTGCTGTGGACTTCAAGAACACACACATCAGAGGAAAACTGATTGATAGCTACACTTTACCCACATTTCTATATTTTCCTCAATTCTAGATGCAGCAAGCAGTCTCGGGGACATGCTACCTGCTGTGGGAGTAACTGAGAGTTAACTTTTATGTTGGAAGAACAGCTATCCTATTGTCTTGGTGAAGTAATGAGTAGTATGTGCCATTAATTTTGTTAGACCTACTGTTGAACGGTCTCTGTGACTTCGCATTGACGGCCAAGGTACCAGGTTTCAGTGCATGTGAATTGAGGTCAAAGTGTGGAGCACTTCAATTCTAAATCAAACATGTATCGGGATTTCCCACAAGTCACAGTGGTGACCTGTTCTGACCTAAACTGCCATTTGCCTAGCTGGAATATAGATACAGAATTACGTACTTCAGTTTAGGTAGACCACACAAATTGCAGTCAGTCTTTGGCCAAGCCAATCGGCCTCCCCCATCTTCTTTGAACCACATATTCTTCTCCAGCTGTTCCCGTTGTACTCGTATCCTTTGTAATCTTGTCAATCCATCTCAGCTGTGGTCTTCCCCTTGATCTGTTCCCTCTGATGTCTTCTTCCACCAGTGCCCAGTAATCAGACTTCCTTGTCACATCATGTTCCCATACCACATCAGTCTCCTCAAATTAATAACAGCCACAATGCCAAACAATTTTTACACCTACTTCAGTTTACATTTGTTTGTTGTTTTCTAGTCATCTCCATCCTTTACTGGTCTAAAAATCTGTTTCAGGACAACATTATCAAACTCAGGAGTGTTCTTTCCACCTTTTGTGCCAGAGCCTGCTCTCTGCTCCTTAGAAGACAATAGGTTGTATTACTGTCTTGCAGGCCCTAATCTTGGTGGATCTCAGTAGAAACCAGGACTTGAGCAACTTACTGAGCACAAACCTTGACATGTTCCCTGCTTGGATTCTTGCTATTATTTGCTGGTGTATCCCATTCATTCCTCTGAGTGCTGGCCCAGAAAAAAATTGAACACTCTTACCCTTTCAAAGATTTTTGCCACCCACATCTCGAGGTCTGTTGTCTTTCTCACTACGAGGTATTTGGTCTTATACATATTCTCTTTCAAGTCTGCTCTCACTGCTTCTTCCATTAACATTCTTGCCATCTGAACGAGATTTTGCTCATTCTGTGCTATTAATTAACCATCATTGTCATTTGCATAGGCCCAGTGTGTTGAATGCCCTAAGCCATTGAATTCCTATCTTCAGGCTTATTACCTTTCTCACTGCTCTTTTCCGGAACTGGATTAAACACTGGTGGGGGCAGACATTTTCCCTGTCGCACTTCATTCCTCGCCTTGAACTTCTGCAACATCTTTCCATTCACTTTCACTGTGCATGTTGTCTCTTGTATACATTTGAGTTAGGTTTATTAGTTTTCTGTGCCCTATCAAGCTTTTACCATATTGCTTGCCTGCACACACTAACATATGCTTTTTGGAAGCCAACAAAAGACAGTGATGATGTCTGTGAAATTCCCAGCTCTGGCATCTGCCTTCTTATATGTAGCTGGTCTGTGGTTGATTTTCCCTTTTTAAACCCTGCTTGTAGGAATCCAAATACCTCCTTGATGTATAGTGTTAGCCACTTCAGCTGCTCAGAATTTTATAAGCTGTAAATAGTAAGGTAATTCTTCTGTAGCTGCTGCATCTCATTGGGTCACATTTCTTAATTACTGAGCAGGTAATAGACTGTTTCCATTCTGCCAGTATCCTTTCCCTCCTCCAAATTAAACAGATTAGGTTTTACGCTCTTGTTTTTTAGGATCTCTCTTCCTTCTTTCAGCATCTCCGCGGGTACGGTGTCTCTTCCTGGTGCCTTTCTCTCATTATCCATTCTTGAAGTACCTGACTGTCTTCTTGTATTGTCTACTATTAAGTCCTTTTCTGCAAGTGCTCTTTGTTTATATATTTTTGCTTTTCGATTCCGAAGACAGCGCCATAAAATCTTCACAGGAACCTCTCTGTGTGGCATGGAAAACAGTCTTATAAAGTAATATTACTGACTGCAGTAAGCAGGGAAACTTTAGTGTCGGAAACTGGAAAATTGTCACCTGGTGAGTCACGGTTTCTTTGTCAACACTACACTACTGTCAGTCTACAAATCGACTGAAAATCACGTGTCAGTCTTGACAATAAAGGCAACTTCATAACCTCGCTGCATGGAAAATGATGAATGTTAATGTGGACTGAGAAAGTACCTACATTGTGTATGCCGTCACCTTACAGGTGGACAGTTAAATGAGCTTATTGGCAGGTCATGTGGATCCATTTGTACTTCCATGCTAAGCAGTTAAGAGGTTACCCTGTGAAAGTATCTTCATCACTGCATAACTGCTGCAACCCTATCCACTCGGACCCAATGACTGGAGTGAAGCCTTGTTCTCTGCATACAAACTTCTCCTTGTTTCACCTGGTTAATGTTACCACATTAAGAAAATGAATACAGTAGTATGCTGCTTTAGTTTTTAGACGTAGTTCTGAAGAGCTTTTTTCTTTGTGCTTCCCCTGCTCAGTTTTGTTTTCTTTTTAAATGTGACTAAATCATACACATGGAGTTGTAATGGTATGCTTGACCATTGCTTTCTTATTTGTTTGACTGGTTCATTAAATTTAATTTATTGTCTGTACAGGAGCTGGACTTGAGTACCCCAGTGCTGGAACGAGAAATAAGCTTTGCACCTAAAGATGATGAAGAAGAAATGCTTCCAGTGTCAGAGGTGTGGCTGTTGTCACTGACATTGCCTGCAGTATTCACTCGCCCATCACCTCACCACTCTCCCGCTTCGTCCGCCAACGGCCTTTCTTCACAGCAATTCATCGCCAAAATGGTGAGGAAACATTTAGCTCGTCTTTATGGAAGCGTGTGAATTTTCAGACTCTGCTGTCATTGGGAAATACTACAGTAAAATATATACCTGCTCTTCCTAGTGAGATCTCAAGTTGAGTTTCTCTTGTAGCTTGGCTGTATCTGTCCGTCCCATTGGGTCCTGCTGTACAACAGCAGCCAACATGGACTTGGAGCCAACAGGTCAGAATACAAAGCACTTCACACAGTGTTTGCCACTGTGTGTGTCTCATGCTTGTATTAGTTCTCTCTCTCTCTCTCTCTCTCTCTCTCTCTCTCTCTCTCTCTCTCTCTCTCTCTCTCTCTGGTGCTCATTTGTGAATGTTTATAACTTTGCTGTTTAGACCATTAGTTGCTGGTATGCTTCTCTGCTTTTCAATTTGTTTGTTAGATTAACATAGCTGAAAAGGGATTCTTCTTCTTTTTTTCCCTCTCTCTCTCTCTCTCTCTCTCTCTCTCTCTCAACTATCTGTCTATCTATATCTGTTTATCTGCACTGTATTGAATGTTACTTTTTTTTAATTTTTTGCATAAAAAGGAGAATTCACTTCAGCAGAATGTAGAATTACAAGGAGACTGAATGTTAGGCCAGAGCTTACCTTCTGGAGCCAAAGTTCATATACTGCCAACAGACTCATTTAAAAGTAATCTGTTCCTAGCTTTTGGAATTGTGTGTTCCTTCCCTGACCAACCCTTTTACATCCTAGAGGAAGGAATAGTTTCTTTTACTTTTGTATTTATCATTAGCACTGAAACTTTTCATATAGAAGGGCCAGCGATTCTATCTCCATGTAATTTTAGAAATTTGTTTCATTTTCTTTTGACTTGCCTATCTCATTAGAATTATATTAGACTGCGGGTGTGATCACCTTGCGCATCATAGTCTGTTTGTGGTCCCTTTGGCCATGTATTTTCATTGCCACTATCTGTATAGGGCATTAATCTTTCTACATTCGTGAATTAAATAGATGAACATTATAGCAGTGTGACTACTGTGCTATTTTCTCCCTACTTGTAAAAACAGATGTGTGACAGATGGTGACTGGACTAAGCATTTGTGTGAATGAAAATTTTTGAAGATAAAATTCACATTGACTAATGGCTTCTTTGTGTAAAGGATTTGCAATTACTTTGGTTCTAGTGCCTAACTTCCTTTTATTAAGCATGCACATTGAGCATTATTATAAGTACCTTTTTCCTATCAAACATGTCCTGCCTTGGAGGTAAGTAATGATGCATGGTATTCAAAAAATCTGGATCTGTTTTTAAGAAATGAAACCCTTGAGAAGCCTCCTATTGGCATTGCTTACAGTATTGTGTTTACACTTCAATAGTGGTAAGTAGGGGTTGCAATGATATGTCTGTAGCACTATTTAGTAGTTACACACTAATAGTGAATCACAGTTTGTAGTTTTCTTTGCCTGTTTGTCAGTGGTGGTTTAAACAGCATTGTGATTGAAATGTCATTTGTCCTTATGAACAATATTTTAGTTAGTGTTTGTTGTAGTTATTGCTATCACTGACTGAATTTTTTTTTACTGTTATGTCCATAGTTGCTAAGATCAGCTTGGACTTCCCTCCATGCAATGCTCTTCCTTGAAATAAAACAAAATGTATTAAAATCTGAAAGGGATGTTGTTCATTCGCCCGTCTGTTGAGTGTCCCCACATGATATTTTCTAGTATCAGCACAGCACAAATTGAATATAGACCAAAATACAAGGGGGCGAAGAAAATAAAGTATATATGGCTTAAACTTACGGATTTAATCAGCTCAAAAAAATTAACCATACTTGATTACAATGCTTCAGCTGATACTTTATTTGAGATTTAAACATTTGCTGAGAGGTGGTGTTGACTGTAATTTATTATTTCAAATTTTTCTTGTTGAAAGTTGAAATTTCTCTTAAAGACTGAAAATTTTTATGCTGTTGAACATTCAAATTGAGGGGCAGCACTTGTATCCCAATTGTTCTTATGTAGTGAGATGTGAAATATAGATGTTGAAAGAAAATGTAAGTATCTGATGAATGAATTTTATACCCTTTGAAAAAAAAAAAATGCTATGATGTAGTTAAAAAAAACTAGAATTGCATTCAGGACTGAAGTTCAAATCCCTGCCAACTAACTCAGATCTAGATTTTTTGTGTATGCCTTTGAAAAACACACAGTCAGGACTTCACAAATATTGTCATGCCTACTCCTGTCTCTGATTGTGGTTACAGACTGATCTGTAGAGAAGCTTGAGGTCTAGGTTAGTTCAGAAGGTGACAATTGAGAGTTTTCTGACAGAAAATCCTAAAAAAAGTTTTAGTCTTACATTAATTTAGCAAATGCGGACTGAAGTTGTGTGTCCAGATGTACTGTGGCCATAATGACAGAGAAAAGGCCAAAATGTTAAAACTAATTTTTCGAAACCATTTCAGTGAGGGAGATGGTACTTCAGTTCCTCTTGTAAGTTGTTAATCAAAAGTCAAAATGACAAAGAAGAAATTGAGCATGGGATAAAAAATAAACTGTAGGAATCCATATAGATTCTGGGGGGGGGAGAACTCTGTAGAAAAGTAGATATTGGCGTCCAGGTTGATCCCATGTCAGTTGAAATCCAGAAGGAGGTAGCTTAAAAAGTCCTCAGTCAGCTTGTACTTGAACGTTGCTCTTCAGTCTAGGATCCATACCATATTGGATTGATAGAGAAAATAGAAAGTATCCGAAGAAGAGCCATACATTTTGTTACAGGTTTGTTTAGGAAGCACACAAGACCAACCATGCCTTTTGTCTTCGCAAATGCAACCTTTTGCCTCAAACTGTTTGTACCAGGTGTAAATGGAAACTATGCCAGGGTGTGGTTCATGAAAGTGTGGTCGAAATTCTCGTAGGAGCTACTGTTACTGATTCCCTTTTAGAAACTGAAGAACACACCAGCTCTTCGGTTGTGGTGTACTCGCCATTTTCTACACTAGCCCTCTCTGGGGCCCGCAAAGTGCAACAAATGACTTTTGCCCATACATAAAAAAAACTTCTAGAAACACTACTAACAGGTCAAAGTGTGAAGTGAATAAATTGTAGTGTTTTGTTTCTGTGAATTTTTGAAAGCATCAAATTTTTCATGCTCACTCTGTTTTGCCACCTCCTACATATCTATTGCAAAAATGACTGTGATGTTAGTATTAGAGAGATTTCAGCTCACTGGAGGTTTTCCAACAAGCTGTCTTTCTGCGGACCTGTAGTGACTGGAGTAGAAAAGGGGTACACAAAGTACTCTCCTAGACCCACCATAAAGTGGCTTTTGGCATGTGATGCAGTGTAGCCCAAGGCTTATGTTAGTTGTTGCCTACGTTTTTAGTATATGCCCTCGTGGTAGTAAGTGAAACCTGCTTGGCAGTTGGGTCAGCCATTCCTAATTTCAGAAAGAAAGCAACAGAGGTGTCATTGGTTGCATTTGTTTAATCTACTTTTCTTTATAAATAACTAAACTTGCAGGAGAACCTCTTAGAATCTGTATTATTTAACAAAGAAATTTCTGCTAAATATTTTGGTGGATGTTAAATACATGTACCTCAATTATAAGTGACTGGGGTTGGGAGAAGCGCTTAACATGATTCGTAACCAACACCACTTTCCTTCCCTTGGTCCTAGCTGAGTGTGTCCTCCACTCCTATTGGCTTTGCGATTGGCAATATGTTTATGGTAATCATACTTCTTTTTGTGGTATACTATAGTATTATTTAAGCTTTTCAAAAGAAAGGAATGACCTCTCAGAAAGTACAATTTTGGGTGATTTTAAAATCCCATAAAATATGAAAAACATGTGTCATTGTTGCTCTTGAAACAGTATGGAAATATAAACTGCACAGGTCTGTAGCTGCAAACTGTCCTTTTCATCAGGTTCATGCATCACGTGCTGGGCTATAAAGGGCCGACGCTGATTTTCCTGCGTGGTGAGCAGGATACGCAGTTCTGCCTGTCGGCCAGCAGCGAGTGGCGGGAGTCCCACCAGTACTGGGGGGATGAAGACTGCGTCCTCCTGCAGATGCTTCCTCGTTACCACGTTGTGGAAAGTGAGCACAGATACTGTTCTTTGTCTTGATTTATTTTGTAGTCCAGTAAAACAAGTAGTGAAGTAGTCTTGCACATTGATAGGGAAGATTTATTGCAAGTTACAGGTTAGCTTGCTGTGGCTACAAAATTGTGACTGTTTTCATTTCGTAATCTATTAGAAGGTCATGTCCAGAGTATACCACGTGTGGGGTTCACACCTGTACATGTTGTTAAATGGTAATTTGCTGATGGTATTTTTCCTAATTTAACCATTTTGGTTGTAGAGTAAGAGTAATGTTCACAGTTGCCGTGTTAACAGCTCATTTGGCATTCGCTGTTCTCTGATCAATATTATTTCAACTCAGAAAGAAGTGAAATACATAATTATTAAGCTGTTTGGCAGTAGAAACATAGAAATGAAATATTTAGTGGCAGTAACAAATACAGTTGAAAGTTGTTTCTCATTGACAACTCTCCCATTTCATAGGTAAATTCTTGAGTAAGTTGTAACATATCTGTGAATGGCCAGGCGGCCTATCTTTTTAAATGCATTTTTGTGTAGTTGTTAAAATTGAACATACTATTTCAGTATGTTTGTCATGAACATGATGTATAGAACTCATGACTACATTGATCTGAGAAATGGCTCAAACAAAAAAATAATTGTACCATTAGGAGTGCAGATGATCAGAAAGTTGTACTGAGTGAATAATGGGTGGTGGTTTACTTACCTCAGTGCATCATTCTGTTAAAATTAGCAGCTGTGCATGAGCTTTTTACTGACATCCATGAATTCCTTTTTCTCTACTTAGCACAGCTACATTATTGAATATGATGTACATTTTTTTAGCCTTTCTTGATAAAGCATCTTGACTGTCAGTATTTATGGGCTATACTTTAAGAATGAAGAAATGTGATCAGTAGAAGCAGCTATCTTAGCACAGTAAACAAAGAGCAGAGACGACCAAACGGGGGGGATTCATATAATTGCAAATTTTTGTACTGTGCTAGGAGCAGTGATGGGATGGCGAGGCGCGGCGACTCGAGCGCACCGGGAATTCCTCGAGCCTCTAGTTCTCGAGCAATTCTCGAGAAGCTCACGAGAAACAGCTCGGCGGCGTGTGCCGCTGCGCGCCAGTTGGCTGCGACAACATATGCCGCGCCGCTGTTTTAAGAATTGAATGCCGCCGCTAGACAAACACGCTCGCTGTGCTCGTAACTAGTATGTCTCAGGTTTCATTCGAGTAAAGTTGTTATTCAAATCAATATGGACACTCGAAAACGAACGTCATGGTGCTGGCAATACTGTGCGGAGGATGGAGATAACGTTACTTGCAACATTTGTCATAAAAATCTCCGTAATGTGTCAAAAAATAAAACGGCCATCATTAGACATCTTAAACTGCACAATTTATCGAGCAATAAAACAGCAACGTCCGTGGATACAGAGGCTCATTCTTCCAATAGTGTGAGGCAGACAAAATATCCAAGTACGTATGGTACAAGAGGTGAATACCGTGCAAAAGTTCGAATATTGTCCGAAGCTGTCCGCCACGCTTAAAAAAACATTGATTTTTTTTAATCGTACTCCGATAACATACAACATACACAAAATCAAACCTATACTATCCTAGCTTTTGCACGATACGATATGTAATTTTATTGGACTAGTTTCGAGCATAACGTATCCCCTCGCAGAAACACTGATCTAAATCTTACGTTTCTCTTCATAGAGGGAAGTAAATGGCAACAACAGCTAGATGAAGCACTAGTGGCCATGATAACAGATGACTTTCAACCGCTTTCAATCGTCGAGGACACTGGTTTTCGACGTTTTGTTTCACTGTTGGACCCACAATACTCGATACGAAATCGAAAAAAGTTGCGCCTCATGATTGAAGACAATTACTATAAACAGAAAGAGGCTGTAAACTTGGTCGTGGAAGACTCTACTTGTGTTTCTTTAACGACCGATATTTGGACCTCACTCAATAGTGAGGCATATATTGCTGTAACTGGTCATTTCATTAACACTAATTGGTGCCTGAAAGCTTTAGCTCTCAAGACATTCCGTTTCCCGGAAAAGCATACAGAGCTAAATATTAGTGAGGCGTCAGGTAACGTGGTTTCAAAATGGAACATTGAAAACAAAGTTGTAAGCATCACAACTGACAACGCCAGTAACATGACGGCAGCCATACAACTTATTCACAGTGGCAACATAGATATGCGACATGTGCCTTGTTTAGCACACACCATCAATTTAGTTGTGAAAAGTTCTTTGAACAGCAACAGTGAGCTCTGCATAATGCGGGAAAAGGCCAGAAAAATTGTTAGCTATTTTGAAACAAGTTGCAATGCTAATAAAAAACTCCATGAGATCCAGGATCTAATGGAAAAATCCTGTTCATAAATTGATTCAGGAAACCGAAACCCGATGGAACAGTACGTTTTATATGCTACAACGTTTAGTGGAGCAAAAGGATTGCATTGCAGCCTGTTTTATCATCTTTGTATTCAGGTGAAGAGAACCGTACACCTGACAAGTGGCGAATTTTGAGCGAATGTTTATGTGTACTAGAGCCATTTGAAGTGGTAACAAGTGAAATCTCAACTGAAAACTATACCTCTTTCAAAAGCTGTTCCAATAATCAGACAGCTAATCATAACCGTATGCAATGGGAAGTGGGCTACCACGACAGCGCAAGAGCTACAGCAACACCTGCACAACTCACTAATAGCCCGGCTAGGATTAATAGAAACAAAGTACATGCCGTTGCCACAGTTCTCGACCCAAGATTCAAAACGTTACCATTTACGAATCCCATTCATTCAAAATGTGCCGTTGCAAGCCTAATTGCAGAGTGCACAAACATGGTAGAGACCGTACGATCTACTCATTCGGCTGTTAACGACACTAGCCACGAGTACCATTTCGTACAAAACGCCAGTAGTTCCTCATTGGCATCTTTCGATGAAGAGGTTTCCAATAAAAATCTAATGAAAAGCGGTTGCGATAGCAAAGACCTGGAGGTACAACGATATTTGGAATAACCGTACCTACAACGCACGGATAATCCTTTACACTACTGGAAAAAAAATGAAAACAGTTACCCAGGCCTAGCTGTCGTGGCAAAAAAATATCTTGCAATACCTGCAACTTCTGTTCCCAGTGAAAGAATGTTTTCGAAAACAGGACTACTTATAAGCAAACAAAGAAGCAGACTAAAAGGCCAATTGGTTAATAACATCATATTTCTAAACAAAAATTGACGGCATTGTAGTAATGGGATGTAAAAATGCCTTCTGCTGAACAACTTTTGTTTCCTTTCTTTCTTCAGTAAGTAAACGCATGTACGCAGTTTCTGTATATAAAAGGCTATAGCACTTCTCTTTTACGTTTAAGCATGCATGCATACATGCAGAATGTACAATGTAATTTACTTTGTAAGAATAAAGCTTCTGTTTTATGCGAATTCTGTGCTTTGTTTTAAACAACAATTCTATGATTTTTGTCTTATGAGACATATACTAATACTTCAGTACACATTAATAACGGTAGTACAGTTGATATAAATCATAGAATTTCAAAGTTTTCCGAGCATCTACGTACGACAAGTACGACCGCTGCGGCTCAGTGTTTCGTGTACTGAAGGTTTGCACAATTTCTCAGAGAGCGCAGCACTGTCAACTTCTCGAGCGTACCCGAGAAATTCTTGAGAAATTGCCTTCTCGTCGCGCGTTTCTCGAGTGCGATCATAGCCCATCCCTAGCTAGGAGGAAGTGCTACAGAGAACATCCTGAAAATCCTGACCCGGTGACGGTGTGAACATGGGGTTGGGGTGGCATTTAAATGGCACTTTTCGTTTTTCCTTGGATAACTCAAAAACCATCGCTTCTAGAAAAAGTGTTCCCAAATACTAAATTAAATTTCTCAGAAAAAGAAAGTCCTGTCCACTTTTTCTTTAGGACAAACAGTTTTCACCGAGCGAGGTGGCGCAGTGGTTAGCACACTGGACTCGCATTCGGGAGGACGACAGTTCAATCCCGCGTCCCGCCATCCTGATTTAGGTTTTCCGTGATTTCCCTAAATCGCTCCAGGCAAATACCGGGATGGTTCCTTTGAAAGGGCACGGCAGACTTCCTTCCCTAATCTGTTGAGACTGATGACCTCGCTGTTTGGTCTCTTCCCCCAAACAACCCAACCAACCTAATAGTTTTCACTTTGCAAGAGATGGGAAAATCACAGATAATTAAAAAGTATTTAAATTGTATAAAATTAATGTTCATTATGAAATGAAATGAGCTAAGAACAAAAACTAGCTCTGCATCATCTTCCTCATTTCCTATCCTGCTATCCCTCCCCGTCACCTCCCCTCACCTTTTCTGTAGCCCTCACTACCCAGACTACATGATATGGCTGCTCTCCTCGGTAAGTCCATAATGCCCAGAAATGTCTCTCTGTGAGTGTGCATGTGCGCACATGCGCCTCCATATGTTCAATGAGTAAGAACGAATTCCAAATTGTGGCTGAATGTAGTGGTGCCTGAAAAGTTATATTCTTATTTTGCACTTCCTTTCATTTGTAATAAACCTAATACATTTTTTATTTCAGTTAGAGATTACCTACTCACCCGCAACCTTACTTTTTGTAAGAAATCATCCATCATCATCATCTTCAACTGTTCCGATTGCCTGGCTTGGTATATTTAGAACACAAACCTCAATCTTTCCATATTCCCACCAGGTTCCTCTCCCCACTCTGTCCAGTCTTCTCCTCCCTTCATTACACATTCCTTCACTTCAATCATGCGTCATCTATCTCTTGGTCTTCATCTAGATCTCTTCCTTGCATTGTCATTTCATGGACCTGTCTTGATATCCTGCCAACTCCCATTTTGCAGCATGCCCCTACTACCTTAATCTCGTCTTATCAGTGGCCTCTTGCATAGGCCTCTTGCATAGGCTTCTTTTTCACTCTTTCTTCCACTGTCTCATTCCTTACTCCATGAAGTTTGCTAAGTTTTATTCTGCTTCTTTGGAATTTCATCTCGCAAGTCCATATCCTGTTAATCTGTCTTTTCTTAGCACCCACATTTCTGATGCGTATGTGAGCACTGGAACACAGTACGCTTAGTATATTGTTCGCTTATTTTTGGTAGTGCATCCTTGCTTCAGTATCGACTTCTTACATTCTGCAGGAAACAATAGCTCACCTCACCTTTTCGTTTACCTCGTTATTGTTCCTCTGATGATTTGCTGTTACGCTACCTGAGCCTGAAATTTTCCACTTTCTTGGTTTCTTAATACTTACATGTGTTGCTACTCACCTTTTAATCTTTGTCACCCTCACTTCACACTTATTTACATTAAATTTCAAGCCATATTGTCCCACCACTTCCTACCATACTTTTATCATTCCTTGTGCCTGTCCTTCTCAATGTCCCCACACTATTAAATTATCTGCAAATGTTGTTGCTTGCTTGTTTTCATTTCCTATTTGCAGAGCTGTCCCTCTCATTACCTCATGCATAGCAGTGATGAAAGTAGATTGGATAGATTGCTCCCTTGTTTTAGCCCATTTTTCTGTTCATACCAGTCTGTCTTGTCTCCTCCTCCTCCTCCTCCTCCTCCTCCTCCTCCTTTCACACAACTTACACAACTTACACTTCCATGACAAATTTCCTTTATTCTCCTCAAGCTCAGCTTTTGAATCTCCCCTTTTTAAGGTTTCTCAACTCCTCTTTTCACACTATAATATGCCTTCTTAGAGTCCAGGAACACCATTACTAAATCCTTACCATATTTGCAATGCCTCTTTTGGAGCCACCTTGCACTAAAAGTTAGATCTACTGTTGACCTTCCTTGCCTAAACTCATATTGTTGCTCTCTGTCCTGCTAGCTTCCAACCTTTCTTTTCCAGAATCTTCTCAAACACTTCCCAACATGAAATGTTAAAGTAACTCCCCTATAAATTTGACGTAGTTTCCTGTAACCTTTCTTAAAATTTGACACTAATGATTTCCTTTTTCTATCCTTGAGCTGTTCTCCTCTCTTTCCATACCATTCTCATGATCCGACAGAGCCACTGCTCTACAACAATGCCAGCTGCTCTCACAATCTCTTATACTTACTTCATCCAGCAGTTCAGATGTTCTTTTTCTCTTTTTGAGGTCTATATCACTTCCTGAACTTCTGTCCAGGTTAGCTCCATTTTGACATCATCTTCATTCCCTTTTCTTCTTCCATATGTCCATTAGAGTTTAATAACTTTTTTCTTTTTTCAAAATATCCCCTATACATATCAGTTGATTTCCTATACATTCTGAGCTTCCTTACCTTCTGTATTGATCATCCTGATTTTATCATCACACCTCTCTTCTTATCCTTAATTATTTCAAAGAGGACTTTCTTTCTCCTTTCACTGTCCTCTTCCATCGTTTTTGTCCACTCTCTTTTCCATTTCTTCTTCTTCTTCTTCTTCTTCTTCTTCTTCTTCTTCTTCTTCTTCTCCTCAGTGTACCCTTTTCTTGATTTTACTGTTATCTTCTGAAACCATATATGGAATGCTTTGTTTTTCACTGCCCCTTCGTCCCTTACTCCTTATCATTCCACATGGTCTATCTTTCTACCTTCTCTTATCACTGTTTCTTCCGCACACTTTTTCTGCTGTTTCCACTATTATTGTTTCGAACCTCATTTTTTGTAAGAAACATGAAAATAAATTGCATTAAAAACATTTGTGCCGAATCAAAAGATAAATTCAGTTCGGAAAATTATAATAAAATCAGTAAGGGTGATGTACCTTCAGGAGTTCCAGCTCTGATAACTTCTGATAGAAACTATTAAAATAAAAAATGGTGTTCACTGTTGAAGCAACATGTTCCAGCTTCGGGAAGGAAAGAGGAATTGGATTGCTAGAAAGTGGGAGAGGCTGGTCATTTGAGCAATAGATTATCAGGGACTCGCATTATGATCAAGAACAGAGCAAAGATGAAGGAAAGGTTTTCAGAGGAAGTTAAATATAGTTGCTTGATAGGGACAGGAAAATTTCATGAAAACAATAATGTGAAATTTACAGTTTTTAGTGGAAAAACAATAATGGTGACTTTTACAAAATATCAAGACATTTATTGCTTCCTCCTACATACATTCCATGAAGAGACAATGAAGGTAAAATTACAGGCATTAGAACTCAAATGCTCGCCTACCAAGAGTCATTCTTCCCACGCACCATTTTTGATTGGAAGAGGAACAGAAAGAGCTGACGGTGGTATATAATGTTCCCTGTGGCACACAATGTAAGATGGCTTGTCCAGTATAAATGTAGATGTAGGCAAGTGGTTTATAAAATATGGTTGCGTGAACCACTTTCACATCCCATACTTGTCAGTGTGTGTGTGTGTGTGTGTGTGTGCGTGTGTGTGTGTGTGTGCTCTCCTATAGCTTCCATTTCATGATTATGCGTTTCACACTTCCACTGTGCAATTTTTTTTCTTAAATGGTGTTGTACATTTCAGTAGCTTGAAAAGTTTTATTTTGCAGTCTAATAGAAATGTGATGCCATAATTGACATTCATCTATAAATCTGTTCTCCTGTGCACTGTCAGTTCCTAATACACTAGACTTTCGCTAATCTGGCCCTCAGTAGTCCGGCCTCTCGGTAATCCGGCGCACATCCAAAAACACGTGCACAATTTTATATACTGTATTTAAAATTATAGCTTTCGTTACAGTTCGGAACCATGCCTTCTAAAAGGAAACATGTTATGCTAAACCTCAAGCAGAAACTCGAAGTTTTAGATAACTTAAATCACGGTTCTTTGCAGAAAGCCATTGCTGCTGAGTTCAGTGTTGGACGAGCAACTATTTATGACATCAAAAAGAAAGATGATGCTATTTGACATTACTCTCCACAAATGGATAGTGAGTGGGGAAAACTAAAGGTTATGCGAAAGAGTGAAAATGAAGAATTGTTCATAGCTGTTTATAGATGGTTCATACAACAACGCAGTAAAGGAATTCCAGTTAGTGTCCCAATTATAATGGAAATAGCAGCTGCATTTAACAAAGAACTTGGCGATAGTAACTTGTTTGCAGCGAGCGAAGGTTGGCTATCAAACTGGAAAAAATGACATGGCATTCGGCAGCTGACAGTCACCGGGGAAAGTCACTCAGCTAACGATAATAAAGATACTGATGATGAGTTTGTAAGCAAGATACCGAAGATAATGGAGGAAGAAGATTTAATTGCTGATGCCTTGTATTATGCTGATGAAACAGGACTCTTTTACGAGGTTCTTCCTTCAAAAACATTAGCTGCCAAGAACAAGAAGGAATCTCATGCTTACAAGCAACAGAAACAGCGTGTAACATTAATGGCGAGTTGTAATGCAAATGGGAGACACAAACTACCGCTTATGGTGATTGGAAAATCCTGAGGACCACACTGTTTTCGACACACTGACATAATTACTCTACCTGTGCAGTATTGCGCTCAGAAGAAAGCGTGGATGGACAGACAAATATTCTCTCGGTGGTTCCATGAAACATATGTACCAGCAGTGAGAAAAGAGCTAAAGAAGAAAAAGCTTCTACTGAAAGCTATCCTTATAATTGACAATGCTCCCTGTCATTCTTCAGATGTTTCTCTAAAGTCTGATGGTATACAAGCACTCTTTCTCCCACCCAATGTGACAGCACTAATTCAGCCTATGGACCAGGGAATTTTGGAATCAATCAAACTTCATTATCGACATTTACTTCTCGTCTCCTTGCTGAACAAAAGTGAAAATTACTCTTTCGAGACTATGTTGAAGGCGTGGAAAGCAATTAACATATGTGATGTTGTTTTCCAAGCAGCTGAAGCCTGGGATAAAGTGCAGAGCACTACCATAATGAAGAGCTGGAGAAAATTGTGGCCATCCATTGGTGCCGAGTTGGATCCAGTAGTGAGTGACACCGATGAGCCAGTCAATTCAGAATTATCAATTACTTTGTGCACTGACATGTTCCACAACCTTCTAGGAGGAGAAGAAATTGATGATGTTACCGAGTGGCTGAATGAGGAAAATTGTGATACGGATCAAACTTTAACAGATGAAGAAATAATCAAAATCGTGCAAGAAAGTAATGATGAAAGTGATGAAGAAGAGGACACATGAGGAGAGAGCATGAAGATTTCTCACACTGCTGGTGCTGAAGTACATTACGCAACAAGCAGATACATGCAGTATCGATGTAATGCTTGTAAAATGGCTGCGTGATAAAACTTGCCACCGTCCCGTATCATCATTGCAACACTTAAAAATTAGCGGCGTGTTTCATAGTGAGTGATAAGACTGTGTAATTATGTACAGTATAAACTCAGAGGGTAAGATTTCTTTGAAAATTAATGTATTTTTGGATTTAATAAAGTATATCCTCCATGTTTTAAAATTGTATCCTTCAGTTTAATAAAGTACAGTACACTATATCCCCTAAGTTTTCAAAATAAATTTCAGACAGTCAATAATCTGGCACTTCTGCTAATCCGGCACCCATATGTGCCAGGAATGGCAGAATTAGAGTCTAGGGCCAGTTGTATAAAGTACAGGGTTATTACAAATGATTGAAGCGATTTCACAGCTCTACAATAACTTTATTATTTGAGATATTTTCAAAATGCTTTGCACACACGTACAAAAACTCAAAAAGTTTTTTTAGGCATTCACAAACGTTCGATATGTGCCCCTTTAGTGATTCGGCAGACATCAAGCCGATAATCAAGTTCCTCCCACATTCGGTGCAGCATGTCCCCCATCAATGAGTTCGAAAGCATCGTTGATGCGAGCTCGCAGGTCTGGCACGTTTCTCGGTAGAGGAGGTGTAAACACTGAATCTTTCACATAACCCCACAGAAAGAAATCGCATGGGGTTAAGTCGGGAGAGCGTGGAGGCCATGACATGAATTGCTGATCATGATCTCCACCACGACCGATCCATCGATTTTCCAATCTCCTGTTTAAGAAATGCCGAACATCATGATGGAAGTGCGGTGGAGCACCATCCTGTTGAAAGATGAAGTCAGCGCTGTCGGTCTCCAGTTGTGGCATGAGCCAATTTTCCGCGGGCTACGCATGAAACTTGCCCGCACGCGTTCAACCGTTTTCTTTGCTCACTGCAGGCCGACCCGTTGATTTCCCCTTACAGAGGCATCCATCGCCGAATGGAGTTAGCAGTTGGTGGATCTTTGTTGAACTTCGTCCTGAAGTGTCGTTGCACTGTTATGACTGACTGATGTGAGTGCATTTCAAGCACGATATACGCTTTCTCGGCTCCTGTCACCATTTTGTCTCACTGCGCTCTCGAGCGCTCTGATGGCAGAAACCTGAAGTGTGGCTTCAGCCGAACAAAACTTCATGAGTTTTTCTGCGTATCTGTAGTGTGTCGTGACCATATGTCAATGAATGGAGCTAGAGTGAATTTATGAAATCGCTTCAATCATTTGTAATAGCCCTGTATTTGATCTTAGATTTACACAGAAATTGACCTCAGGTCAAGCTTAACTTGGAAATCTACATTGTGTAAATACACTACATGATCAAAAGTACCCCAACACCTGGCTGAAAATACTTAAAAGTTCATGGCGCCCTCCATTGGTAATGCTGGAATGCAAGATGGTGTTGGCCCATGGTCTTCATGACAGCTTCCACTCTCACAGGCATACATTCAATCAGGTGCTGGAAGGTTTCTTGGGGAATGGCAGCCCATTCTCATTGGGGTGCTGCACTGAGGAGAGATATCAATGTTGGTCAGTGAGATCTCGCACGAAATTGGTGTTACAAAACCTCCCAAAGGTGTTCAGTAGGATTCAGGTCAGAACTCTGTGCAGGCCAGTCCATTACAGGGATGTTATTGTCGTGTAACCACTCCACCACAGGCTGTGCATTATGAGCAGGTGCTCCATCGTGTTGAAAGATGCAGTCGCCATCCCCGAATTGCTCTTCAACAGTGGGATGCAAGAAGGTGCTTAAAACATCAATTTAGGCCTGTGCTGTGATAGTGTCACGCAAAATAACAAGGGGTGCAAGCCCCCTCCACAAAAAACACGACCACACCATAGCACCACTGCCTCTGAATTATACTGTTGGCACAACATACTCTGGCAGATGATGTTCACCGGGCATTCGCCATACCCACACCCTGCCATCAGATTGCCATATTGTGTACAAGAATTCGTCACTCCACACAACAGTTTAATCTCCAATTTTTACGTTCCTTACGCCAGGTGAGGCGTCGTTTAGCATTTACCGGCATGATGTGTGGTTTATGAGCTGCCTCTTGACAATGAAAGCCGTTTTCTCACCTGGCTAACTGTCATAGTACTTGCAGTGTATCCTGATGCAGTTTGGAGTTCCTGTGTGGTGGTCTGCCTATTACACATTATGACCCTCTTCAACTGTCGGCGTTCTGTCAGTCGAGAGACTGACAGGTAGGCCTGTTGTACGCTTTTGTGCTGTACGTGTCCCTTCATGTTTCCACTTCACTATTACATCAGAAACAGTGGACCTAGGGATGTTTAGGAGTGTGGAAATCTTGTGTACAGACTGACCACATTCAAAGTCAGTGAGTTCCACAGAGCACCCCCTTTTGCACTCTCGCGATGTCTAATGACTACTGAGGTCGCTGATATGGAGTACCTGGCAGTAGGTGGCAGCACAGTGCACCTAATATGATAAATGTATGTTTTTGGGGGTGTCCAGATACTTTTGATCACACAGTGTAGTAATCCTAGCTTATATCAGCATGAAGTACAATCATCTTTGACTGTCTAAAATTCATGGATAAAAGCCAGGTTCAAATGTAATCATCAGTTGCATTTTATAGTGACATTACAGAGCAGTGCTTCAGTCTTGCACAAATGGAGATTGAAATAATAAAAATGCTGTTGTTGGCACCTACATATGTGATTACACCACTACACATTGCTGAATCTGGAAATACATTTTTCGATCTGTAAAGTTAGTTTAAGGAAATCATTTGTTATGTATGTAATGAATGCAGATAATAATTGTTCTCATAACAATACTTTGAGACGTCTCGCAATTTTATAGACATTCAGTGGCACGGTAAGAAAGTAAAATTTTAAGTATTTGCCATGAAAAGTATGTAGATTTTGAAGCAGCCAATAATGATTGAACGTCTCTTAAATGTGTTCTCTCAGCTCGAGTAGCAGCAACTACACAATGCGTGCATGTGTGTTAAAAAAAGGCGTGCATAAACTGTTGTAAGTCAGATGCACTTTGATGAATGAAACGTAAGGAAGTATAGGTAAGTTCTTTAGCAACATGTTTCTGAGGATGATTGCATTATTGTTTTGGTAGCGTGCAGTACAGAGGTCACCAAGTTTGAACCTTCACCAGTTATTTGATTTTTTTTCCCTCCATTTGATACTACTTTCTCTATTGTACTGATAATAAAGATGACTATAACAATACTCTGTTTTTAAGTCATACTATACTTCCGTTTTCTGAATGTTTTGGAACCCCTGGGGCCACTGTTTATTTGTGAGTTCGTTCATGGCACCCAAGGGCACCTGAGCTGTTGCACCCCATTCTTTTTCCCTGGGTTGCATTTACTTCCATGTGCCCCCTCCATTCCCAATCTTGCTCCTTCCACGCTGTCCCCTCCTTCCCCTCTCTCTGTGTTCTTACTTATGTCAGTCTGGCTATCCATGTGGTTTCCTGTATTCCTTACAGTTTTGTTCTCCTTGCCTTCTATCTTTCATCCTTCCTTTTTGGCATTTTTGGTCACACTTTGGGTTTTGGCATTCACTTCTAAGTTTTCTCTCTGTAGTGTGAGCCATTTGGGGAAGAACACCCTCCCTGGCATCTACAACATGGATTCCTCTCCCACTTCCTTGCCTGCTGTAGCCCCCCTCTGCCTTGCTAGGTCACCAACACGTGTAGCCAGTCCATGTGGTGTGGCTGTTACGTACCCACCTGGCTGAGCCCCTTGACGGCACAAGGACCACACTTCTGATACCTAAGCTGTTGCCTCTCTATGTATGCCAAGGAGTGGTTGCTCATTGTTTTGGAACACTGGAACTCCCAGCAACAGCCACCAGGCCAGACAGCACTTGGCATGGCTTGTGGCAGGCATGGGAAGAGCCTCTGATCAGAGTGGACAGTATCAGGGTAGATGCTGTGTGTATGAAACATATCGAGCTCCAAAAATCTGGCTGTTCTTGTATGGCCATATCTTTGGTTGGTAATGGATAACTGAATGCCGCTGCTTATGACCCTGCCCCTTCCCTTCCCTTCCCTTGTTACACTCTCGGAGGAGGGCCAGGTTCGCCAGCTTGAGGTGAAATACTTTCCACGCTACCTGGTCTGTACTAGGACAGGCAGGGACACATTCGCCACCTCGAAGCCATTATTTTTTTTGTTGAAAATATGGAAGACAAGTTTGCCGAAATGGAGTCTCTCAGTAAGATGTGGTCGGGTTCCCTGTTGATGATCAAAACTACTTCTGTTGCTCTTTATGCTTGTGATCATCTTGGCAATGTCCCGGTGTCCATTATACGTCACCAGTCTTTGAATATGGTCCAGAGAGTCATTTTTCATAGGGACATTAGCCTTCAGACAGATGAGGAACTCTGAACCAATGTGGAACATTGGGGTGTTCATTTTGTCTGTTGTGTGCAGGAAGGTCGTAAGGACAGTTGCACAGATGCTGGCGCCTTTATTCTAGCTTTCGAGGGAGATAACTTTGCACAGGAGGTCAAAGTTATGTATTATTGGTGTGATGTGAAGCCGCATATCCTGCTACCCATGAGGTGGTTTCGGTGCTTGCGCTTCAGGCACATCTTCCCGACATACAGCGGACCCTCTATATGGTGGCTGGGGACACCCATTCCATGTGGGGAGCCCCTGTGTTCGGGCACTGATGTGTGTCACTTGTCGCAACCATCTCTCTCCACACTTAGCAGATTGCCCATCTTAGAAGAAAAGAAAGAAGGTAAAAGGGTAATAATCCCTGGATCGTTTATCTTCCACTGAGGCTGATGGGAAATTCGACTGACTTCATCCTAAGTCAATGACTTCTGCTTTTACCTCTGTTATGTCCTTTCCCCCTGCCCCTCTCCTGCAGTTCCCACACCCTTACCCCCTTGTGCCACTCCCCTTCCCCAGCTGAAGAAGGCATTTTCCCCCTCACATTGGAGAGAAAGTATTCTGGTTCCTATCCTTAAGCCTGGCAGGGATCTGTCACCCCTTGATAGTTACCAGCCAGTCAGCATGGCCAGTAACTCCAGCAGGTTACTAGAACAGATAGTGGCTCATCAGCTCAGTCTCCGAATCTTGGGACCATTTATCTCCTTACCAGTCCAGCTTTCGGGATGGACGGTTTCCGATTGATCATCTGCTTCAACTGGAAACTGCAGTTTGGCAGGCCTTTTCTCAGTGCTGTCATCTTGTCACAGTTTTCTTTGATCCTCATAAGGCCTACAGCACAGCTTGGTGCCATCACATCCTCCTTATGCTCCGTGAATGGGGGCTTCAGGGCCCCATTCTGATTTTTATTCACCTGTTCCTACCGGTCATTCAGAGTCTGGGTTGGTACTGTTCTCAGCTCTCCGCGGTCTCGGGAATGGCATTCCACAGGACTCTATATTAAATTTCCTTCTTTTTCTAATTTCTATTAATGGAACTGTAGCCTCTGCCAGACTGTTGATCACCCCTGCTATGTATGTGGCTGATTTCTGAATGTGGGATAGCTTCCACTCTGTGGCGTCTGGAGGACGACAACTTCAGGGTGCCACCCAGCCCGCTTGCATGTGGACACACTTGAACGGTTTTCAGTTCTCTCCCCTTCGGTCAATGGTGGTGCGTTTCTGTCGCTGTGATGTGGTCCATCTCAATCTGGAGCTCTACCTTGACATCCAACACTTGACCATTGCCCTCCTGTTCCATTTCTTGGATCTTCTATTTGACCGTCATCTGAAAGTTGGCTTTTTTCATTTACTCAATGTTCATCACTTCCTTGCCCACACCTCTTGGGGCGCAGATTGTTTGACCTTTCTCTGCTTGTACCGGGCGTTAGTTGTGTGTCAACTGGGCTATGGTTGTCGAGTTTATGGATCAGCTGCCCCTTCCACATTGCTCCCCCTTGGACCTTGTTCATCATCGTGGTATCCGTTTATCCACTGGTCCTGTATGCACTAGCCTTGTCGATAGTCTTCTGGTTGGTGCTGGAATCCCTCCTCTTCAGATTCGGCAGCCTCAGCTCCTTGTTTCCTATGCCATTGCTGTCTGCTCTTTCCCTGCTCTCCCCTCCTATTCTATCCTTTTTGCTGCTTTGGGCTGTCACCCACCTGCTGCCCACCCTCTGGTGAATTCACTGGTTGGGCTCTGCCTTGCTACTCTGTGCTGTGACTTCAGTCTCTACTCGTTGCCCTCTTCCCCACTCACCCGACCACTCTCCCTTGGTTAGTTCCTTGGCCCCAAATTTGGATGGATCGTTTCCAGAGTCCGAAAGACTCTGGCATGTCAGTGGTGTTCTGTTGTTTGTTCAGAATGCTCTTATGTAAATTTCAGGAAGCTACTGTTCTCCCTCCAATGGCTCTAAATCCACTGATCATGTGGGATATGCCTATATGCCTTCTGTTGGCATGGAAAACAATGTCTCACCTGCCACGTGTGCTGTGCTGTGTTTATTGCAGTATTGATGGCCATCTATCGGGTCCTCTGCTTCTTTAAACAGTCCTTGCTCACCTAAGTTTTGGTATGTAATGGACTCGGTGAGTCCTATCGCTCGGAGTTTACCCCACCATCTTTTAGTGTCTACCCTCTGTGACCACCTCGCTGATCTCGGTGATGGTGCTTGTTCGGTTGATTTCCTTTGGGTTCTTGGTCACGTAGGTATCATGGATCATAAACTTGCTGATCATCTGTCTGGAGAGGCGGTCACCTACCCGTCCATTCCCATGACTTCCCCAGGGGCTGATTGTCGATCATGAGCTGACTCTCTGGAGGCTACCACTCTTGTCTAATAAACTTCTCACTATCAAGGGGACTACCACCATGTGTCATTTTTCCCTCTGCCTCTTCTGCTGGGAATCTAACATCCTCTACCATCTTTGTATAGGCCATGCCAGGTTGACCCATGGTTTTTTTTTCTCTGCAGTGAGCTGCCCCCCCCCCCCCCCCCCCCCACACCCCTCTCCCCTGTTGTAGTTGCATGGCTCCACTCACAGTGATCCTTATTTTGCTGGAGTGCCTCTGCCTTTTGGCCCTTTGCACTAAATATGCCCTCGCACCTTCCTTGTCTCGTGTGTTAGTGAACGATGCTCTCATGGTTACGCCTGCCCTCTTTGTTCTTGAAAGTGGTTTGTCCTCACAGGTACAAGCCCTTCAGTTTTCCTCTGGAATTTGAGTCCCTCAGTTAGCATAGATGTTGGTTACGGAGGCTTTAACCTTGTTTCCATACAGGCCAGGTTGTCTCTGCATTTTCCATACATATTGTTTGGTCTGTTGTGCTGTTTTGTTTCTCCTTTGCTTGTGTCTTCTTCCCCTGGTGTTGTTGCCATTGTATTATGATAATGATATTATATGCTGTGGGTGGTGGGATGGGTCGGTGGCAGTGCTGGTGCCCCATGGCACATAGCATTTCTGGGGCAGCCCCTGCTCTCCCTGTTTCCACCCATCCCGTTCCTGTTTTCCTCTTCCTGCTGCTCTACCATCACTTTCTCCTCTTTGTTTGCATGTTATTCCTTCCCCTTGGCTGGGCTATGCTGTTTGTGTAGTTTCTCCCTTGATTCATGCCATCCAGATCATGGGACTGATGAATTCGATATTTGGTCCCTTCCCCCCAAATCCTCCACAACCACTGAACATTGTGGGCCACCAAGATGGGCAGCAGCATTCTGTGTTCTTAAGTGATATGAATTATATTGTTCCTTTTATTTAAGCTTGTGGTCTAGTGGCTCGTGTTGCTGCTTCTGGACCACGGAGTCCCAGGTTCGATTCCCGGCCGGGTTGAGGATTTTCTCTGCCTGGGGACTGGGTGTTTGTGTTTTCTTCATCATTTCATCATCATCATCATTCATGAAAGTGGCTAAAATTGGACTGTGTAAAGATTGGGACTTTGTATGGGTGCTGATGACCGCTCAGTTGAGCACCCCTCACACCAATAATCATCATCATCGTCATCATCATAATTTTATTTACTAATATCCAAATATTCTAATGTCTGTGATGACAAAAAAGGATGAACCAATTTTTGGAAATGAGAAATCATTTAAGCTGATGTTTCTCTTGGTCAAAAATATTATGCAGCAGTTGAGAGCACAGAACGTCAAGACAGTATCTGCTGAATCCGAGCAAAAGAAACCAGCCACTGGCTCCAGTGTGAATGGTACATTTAAAGTTAAGGTATTACTGGTGTATAATTCCATTGGGAAAAATGTGCACCACGACCGTATTGTCAGTATATTTCGGGTAAATGGCAGCATCGGTCGTAAATACTGAAATGCTTAATTTTACGCATTGATTTTGGTCACTGTGTGACCATTGTCAGTGCAAATTATTCGAACTTTTTAGGCCCATACCATAACGGCATAACATTTTCTATGAAGTATAACATGTACTGTGATGATTACTTCCTACACATCTTCACTTTTACTGCATACAATAATTTTTAAATTTACAGAAGAGTCTACCTTGTAACCTTAGCAGTTGCCGATCCAACTGCTAAGGTTACAGTATAATTTGCACTGAAGATTATCTTACAGCGACCAAAATCAATTTGTAAAATAAAGGATTTCAGTGTTGATGACTGATCCTGCCATTTATCCAAAATATATCAATGAAGATATTATGCTACAGGATGCTTGCAAATGGTGGTTGGCGATATGTTTAAAACAGATGTAACAACAGCTTGCGGAGCCGTGCACACATATCAGCCTATGTTGCCTCACTGAAGGAAGAATTCATCGAAACGCGTAGGAAAGAGTATGTGTGTTTATTTATTAGATGGGGAGAAGTTCAAAGATTGCTCCTTTTACAGTTTTATTTTTCTCCATCTTTGTAGCATGAATCTTCAGTTATAAATATCATGTATCCACGATATACAGTTAATGTCTGCATTTGAAGCACAATAATTGTGTCAATAGCTGATTTGTAGCAGTGTTGCCAAACATGTTTTGTGCTAACATAGATCAGTGCTGAGCCTCCCTCACTGGATCCAAGTTTACTGTTATACGGTTGAGTGGAGAGCTGAATAGAGTTCAGTTTCTGAAGTAACATCAAAATAGATCTCCAGTCAGTGATGTTTATACAGTAGGCCCATAATGTGATTACATACAAAGCCAGCAGTCTTTTTTCAGTCCCAAATGTGTCATTATGGTAGTTGCGAACAAAATATTACTGTGTGTTGGTACTAATTTACTTACTGTCTACCTAATGCCTCCTCTCTGTAAAACTGTAGACAATATGAGGAATCTCCACCTCTTCCTGTCTGCAGCTGTGGCTACGTTGTTGTCTGTTGATCTCTAAACTTGTGACATTTTGACATTCTCTGCACAAATTAAGTTTATGCAGTGTGGATATTTTTCAGCACCACAAGAGTACTAAATTAATTACAGACAAATCCAGTCACCTTATTTGCATATATATATATATATAGGCCTCAGTTTTTATTTTTATTTTTTTTTAATTTTTTTCCCCCACATTCGTATCATAAAGTGCCAGTTTCAGTATTACATGTACACAATTACCTAGTGGGTTGAAATTAATACCATTACAAGTTATGGCAGGTACTTGTAAACCATCAAAGACTTAAGAAGAAAACAGCAAAAAACATATTCCTTGTTTGCAAATGTAGTTGCTGTTCTTGATAAAAGAAACCACTCCACTGCTGCTTTTCAACAGCACATGTACGTATGTGAACACTATGTTCCCCTACATTATTTACTGAAAAGTGCTGTTGAGAATATCAAAAAAGACTAGTGTGTGGTCTGCATTTCCTATTTGGGAATATATATAACAATTTTTGCATTGGAGCTGGATCATGTACCAACAGAAACATATGTAACAATTTTCGCAAGTTTGAGGCAGTTTTTGCACAATTGTAGTTCTACAACGAACGCATACATTATTTCGTTGCATAAATTGCCAAAGTTAACCAAATAAAACTTCAAATTCCATTGATGAAATGTTTGTTTTAGATGCTATTTAACATCCTTCAATTTAAGTTATTTCAGTTGTAGCGGCATATCCACATTTTCTGTTTTGACCAACAAAATCGAGTTATATCTTTTTCCACATCTAGGTATTTGCTCCTGACAAACATGTTTTTCATGTGAATGAAATTTGTTCAGCTTTCCACTTTCCATGCTCCTTTGCATAATGCATAGCTGATAACGGGCTCAGTTGCATGTAAATTGAAGATGGAGGGAGGAAAGGAAAGGGGTTACTGATGTCAGTTGCATTGGGACATTACTCGGAATCAGCGGCGACAAGTGAAAATGTGTGCCAGACCGGGATTCGAACTTGAGATCCCCTGGTTAATTGGCAGGTGCGTTAACCACTTTTAATTGTTTCATCTAGATGGGCAATAGACCCACTTTCTCCAGTGCAGATGCACAAGTACGTCCGACCTGAAAGAATCTCAGAGTAGCGAGCATGGAGGAAATTGGCAGGGGCTGTGGATAAGTGATGCTTGGTGGCAGTGTGGGTCAGCTGAGAGGCCCCCCGAGGTAGTCTTCGCAGTTGCAAGAAGCACTGTGTCCCAGATGCTGCAGTGGTTAATGCAATGATCAGTAATCCCTTCCCTTCCCTTCCCTCCCCCCCCCCCCCTTCCCCTACAATTTACATGTAATGTATCACAGCTGCAGATTCCCTGTGGTGTCTGTCCTTTCTTTCATACATGTCAGAAAGGACAGAAACCACACATTCATGTAGCTGCTCAGTTGTTATGTAGGGTTGCCATCAATTTGGTGCCTGCACCAAAAATGTAGTAGTAGTAGTAGTAGTAGTAGTAGTAGTAGTAGTAGTTCATGATTTGAGATAAATTTAGCAGTGTGGCCCATACTGGAGGTTTATTTTTTACAATAATCTGGCGTCAAAAGATCAGGTGTGGACTATTTTGTGCAAATGTAGTAATTGACTCATTGTAGCTGTATGTAGCTATATTGATGTACTGGAGACATTCAAAACGTTGTTGTTACTCTAGAGCAGTCTTATTCACTCGTATTTGTCTGTTTTCTGAATTTTATCTGTCTGTCTGTATTTTCCTAGTTGCCAGAGATCTTGGATTCGGCTTTTCATGTTCTTATTGTTGAGTATCAGCATCCAAAGGTCAGCATTACAGAATAGTTAACTCTATAGGTATTTATCTTATCGTGTTAGAGCTGTCTCTTTTGTTAAACATGTTCATTGATTTTAATAAACAGGCAGGTGGCAGCTCTGATTGTTTACTAATTTCATCTTTTATCCTCCCATTTTAACAGGTGCTCAAACCTTTCATCTTTTATCCTCCCATTTTAACAGGTGCTCAAACCTAAGTATTTGAATTTGGCTATCTTATCTATAAGTTTAATGAAATAACTTTGACAGGTGACAGTGTCAGAGTTCGGCATTGCCGGATCACTTGTCACTGCATGCAAAACAAAACTTTTTTTTGTGTCCATATAACAAAAAGTTTATGAACATTGTCTGGAAAATTTAGATTACACTATACATATACAGTAAAATATTTACATTATTTCATAACATATGGATCAGACACATGCCTGTACACATTATTTTTCAAAAGGGCACTAAAAGTAGATTCCTCTATAGTGTAACACAATTTAGCTTATATTTATAATAGTACAGTACACATAATACAGTGTATAATTTCATTCTTTCATACCACTGACAGACCGGAGACATTGTCTATATACACTGTTTTCCAAGATGGCACTACAACTTAAAGTCCTCTATCGAGTAACAACACTTCTCTATTAATAATTGCTTCAGTCTACTCTTTAGCATATTTAGATTTACTTTGAGTTCACAGGGTAGTGCATTGTAGAAAATAGCTCCCATTCTGTGTGGGCTGTGGTCCGTTGCATTTTTATTGGTCACACAATTCTATGAAAATTTTCCCTTCCCCGTGTATCATAGTTGTGTGCATTACTGTTTCTCATATTAAATTCAGGATTTTGTTTCACGAACATGACTGTCTGCAGTATATACATGGAATACACCGTAAGAATTTTATATTTTCTAAAGATGTCTCTACAAGGCTCTCTCTTCTTTACCTTGGCTACCATTCTTACTGCATTTTTTTGTAATCTAAAAAGTCTATCTATATGAACTGCTGATGCTCCACCCCATATCTCAATACCATACTCAAGGTGCAGATGAATTAACCCAAAATATATTTGCCTTAAAGTATCATGGTCCAAGAAGGCCGAGACCTGTTTCAGTAGATACACATTTCTACTGATTTTCTTGCAAATATTATCTACATGGTCTTTCCATGATAAGTGTTCATCAACAACGATGCCCAAAAATTTATGTGAATTTGCATATGCAAGACCCAATGGGGATGTAAATACAGTATCAGTTATGGCAGCATTATAACTGTGGATGAACTTCATTATTACCGTTTTGACTTTATTTACAAGAAACTTGTTTGCTGTAAGGTATGCGGACAGAGTATTCAAACTGATCTCGGTACTGTTAGCTGCAGACTGCATATCACTGCCACAGCTGATGAAGGATATGTCATCAGCATAGCTTACAACCATGCAATTTTGGGGTTCAAATAAATTATTTACATATACAAGGAACAGAAAAGGCCCTAGTATGCTTCCTTGAGGCACACCACATTGAGGTGTCCTGAAGTTTGATTTGGTTGTTAGGAGCTGTTCATTATTTTGGTAAGTTAGCTTTACACACTGTTCCCTGTCTTTCAAATAGGAGGGAAGTAGTTTCAATGCTGGTCCTCTCAACCCGTACTCTTCTAGCTTACACAGAAGAATGGTATGATTCTGTGTCCTCTCAAGTTGTTTTCCTTTTCATTCAACTCTGAAGGAGCTTACAATTAACACCCCCAAATTCTGAGCAGATACAGGCAGTGCACATCGTCATTATGTATGATCTCTTGAATTTCTGCTGCTTTAGTTTCCAAATAATACAAATACAGATAACATTTTGTATCTTTCAGTTTCATGTTAACTGATTCTTCTATTGCTTCTTTGTAGAAAAACGTAACAACTTGAAAGTACTATATTGCATGTGTTCTGCATGATTGATCCCGTAGAAAATATGCGACTGAACTTTTCATTTGTCATTCAGTTTCATTCGATATAAACTAGGTATCAATCTTAAATGATGATATAATTTTTCTAGACTCTCTTATTCTTGATTATACTTTTAGCCTCAAGTTATTTTAAAAGAACCAATGGTACTAAATGTTTTATGAACTTGACTGATTAATTTTATTTTTCTTGAAGAATGAGTGATAAACCTTATAACATACTTAATTTTGATGTTGTTGCAGAGGGTCCCAAACTTCTGTACCTGAACACCTCAATACGGGGCTATCCAGTAGCACTGCGAGCAGGGCAGGATCCCCGGAAACCCAGCCTTGAGGTTGATATAGATTTCTCTGTTGTCAAATTTTGTGACATCCCATACAGCCTCCTTGATGTTGAGGTGTGGGGCTGTGGACCTCAGCAATCTAGGTAAGCTATTACTGCTAGTTCAGTATATGATTTTTTTAATTTTATTTATTTATTTTGAGAGGAGGGGAAGGGGGGTCAAATTATGAAAATTATAAGCATAAAATTAGTGCCAAGTTTCCAGCTATGTAGCCTAATGTACAGTACCAACCACTGAAAATGTTTTATTGACAGGTCTAAGAAACAAAATCATATTACGAAACTAATAGTGGCATCTGAGATTCTGGCACACATTTCTGAATGTTAAGTGTTGATGCTTATCAGGACTTGGAACTTGTTTCAAGGCATGTTGCAGAGTATTGAAGAAAGTCATAGAGACTTTCAAACAAAATTTACGAGTAGAGGCCAGTGAAATGAGAACAACAAAATAAAGACTTCTTGGTGTACGCAGAAAAGGGGAACGGGGATTATTATAACCATATGTGAAATAGCAAATAGTTTTGAGAGTAAATGATACCCTGGTAACAGATGTTCGTAATGTGACAAAGCTCTTTAACAAGCAGTTTACATCTGTAATGGAGAAGATGGGGTTGTCAGACTCAGTGGCTGCAGCCCTGAAATTGGAGTCTAACCTTTCCAAGTAATTTCAGTAACACAGATATGAGCCTCCCTACACGAGAAGTTATGTTTACCGTAAAATATTTAAAATAAAATTTCGTAGTTATTGTGAAATATCAACAGAGGTGTTTGAAGTGTGTTCTTGTGAGTTTAACAACCTCCTGAATTATCTTTGTAACCAGTCATGTATTACTTAAATATGTCTTCGAATATCTGAGGTATGCTGAAGTTAACCTGCTGAATAAGAAAAGGGATGAAGAAATATGGGACATGTGCAGAATGTAAGTGCCTGCATTCAGAGAGAGTAAAATACTGGATGTGTGCATGTGATACTAGAAAGAATGTTTAAGGTGATAATGTGAAGTGGTTTGTGTTGGGATCACAGTTGTTATTATACAGCACTGCAAGAAAGTGGATGCACTAACATTATCTTACACCAGCTGCAAGCTACAGGAAGCTGTTTGAGTTACGTATTCATGGGAGCCTAATCCTCTGAGACCCACTGTCAACCAGAGTGCGTGTAGTGCCAGGCAATTCACTGAAGGTGGCACCATTGTGTCTGACAAAGACCATGGTGACTGACCACTGCTGGTGACACCAGACATAACAGAAAATGTTCAGCAAGCAGTCTCGCAGAATGTGAGGTTCACTTTTTTTGGGTGAACTGCCCCAGAATTAACTGTTGCACAAATTGTCACCTCATTGTTTGTTTTTCATCAAAAGAGTGAAAGATTGCTGCCAAGGCCAACAAAAGATGAACTCAAAACTAAGCATCTGGCTGCAGCTGTCATTCTTCTAGCAGTATGAAGAGTTTCTCGTCCATATTGTCATCAGGAATAAAATGTGGATGTTGCCTGTCCTGCTAGAAACGAGGTTGCATTGGGAACAAAGTAGTTCACCTGTGGAGACCAAATTCAGCTGGACAATATCTGTCAGAAGTCATATGTACTACCTTTTGCAATCAACATAAGTGCCCTTATCAGGTTTTTATTGTGAGGGGTGTCTGTAAATGCTGACTGGTATTGCCAGGCATTGCTAAAACCGCAAAAGGCGATGTATGTAGATGTAGATCCAGAATGAGGAACGTGGAATGCTGAGTGGAGGCTTCATGATTTTGCAATGCAGTGCACTACCTCGAGCATCCCACACCACACGGAATTGGTTACTTCAGTTAGGATGGAAAGTCTTAACCATCCACTTGGCAGTCCTGACATCAACCCAAGTGACTTCGGGCCCTTTAAGGAGTTCCTGACAGGAAAACATTCCCACAATGACATTGAAGTACAGACAGTTTTCTTTCATGGCTATCAGACTTAATTTTTGAATAAGATGTCTGCCATCCAACTTCCCTCCAGTTCCACTTTAGCCAACATTCTCAGGAACTATAGAAAATGATAATAAATAAGTAGCTTCCTAAGTCTTTGATTGCAGTAAATATTTTCAAACTCAACATTTCGATTTCGCAGGTGTTCCATTATTGAGAATGCTATTGATAAACACAGGTTAATGTTTGCAATTCATTAGAAAATATATGCTGCATGGCAAGGAGTGTGAAATACCCACAAGGAGAGGAGGAAATGAAATGATACTTCACAGGTTGAGGGTATGTGAAGTCAGATCAGTGATTATAAGATGTTCATAGAGAATGTGGCAGTGTGAGCTCGCTTATTAGTATCATGTTTTGCTACCTCTGGTCTAGATGCTGGCACTGTTCAGTTGGGCAGGGTCTCATAAAGCCATTGTATCCTTTCTTGAGGTAAGCTGTCCTGTAACTAGTTGGTAACTGGTCCTTGACATCCTGGATACTGGTGGCATCTACATATACATCTGCACTCTGCAAACTATCATGATGTGCACAGCAGGGGGTACGCCCCACTGTGCCAATTAAGATTTCTTCTGTTCCATTCACATATAGAGTGCAGGAAAAAATATTGTTTGAATGTCTCTCTGTGTGCAGTAATTACTCTAATCTTCTCAAGATCCCTATTTGAGTGATATTTACAGGGTTGGAGTTTGTCCCTAGAGCCATCATTTAAAGTCAGTTCTTAAAATTCTGTTAATAGACTTTCTCAGGATAGGCATGGACTGTCTCCAAGAACCTTCCATCTCGGTTTCTTCAATATCCCTATGACTCTTTCCCGTGGATTAAACAAGCCTGTGACCATTCACACTGCCCTTAGCTGTATACTGTCAATATCCCCTGTTAGTTCTATTTGGTACAGTCCCACACAATTGAGCAGTATTCTAGAACCAGTCGCACAAGTGATTTGTAAGCAATCTTCTTTGTATATTGATTGCAGTTCCCCAGTATGCTGCCAATAAACCGAAATCTACCACCTGCTTTACCCACTACTGAACGTATTTGAACATCCCATTTCATATCCCCACAAAGTGGTACACCTAGGTATTTGTATGAGTTGGCCGATTCCAACAGTAACTCATTGATATTATAGTCACAGGACACTACGTTTTTTTCATTTTGCGAAGTGCACAATTTTACATTTTTGAACAATTAAAGCAAGTTGCCTATCTTTGCACCACTTTGAAATCTTATCAACATTGGACTCAATATTTATGCAGCTCTTTCAGATAGTACTTCATTATAGATGACTGGATCATCTGCAAAAAGCCTGATTTTATTATCAATATTATCTGCAAGGTCATTAATATACAGCATCAATAGCAAGGGACCCAACACACTTCTCTGGGGTATATCCAAAGTTACTTCTACATCTAACGATGACTCTCCATCCAACATAACATGCTGCATCCTCCCTACCAAAAAGTCCTCAATCTAGTCACAAATTTCACTTGATCCTCCAGATAATCATACTTTTGACAATAAGTGTAGGTGTGGTGCTGAGTCAAATGCTTTATTGAAATCAAGACATACAGCATCTACCTGATAGCCTTGATCCAATGCTTTCAGTATGTCATGTGAGAAAAGTGTGAGTTGGGTTTCACTTGATCGATGTTTTCCAAATCTACACTGGTTGGCATTGAGGAGGTTATTCTGTTCAAGATATCTCATTATGTTTGAGCTCAGAATGTGTTTTAAGATTCTACAACAAATCAATGTCAACAATACTGGACGGTAGTTTTGTGGATCACTTCCACTACCCTTCTTGTAGGTGGTTGTGACATGTGCATTTTTTCAAGGAACTGTGCACGGTTTTTTGGTCAAGGGATCTACAATAGATTATAGTTACAAGAGGGGCAACTCAGTCGCAAATTCAATATAGAATCTGACATTCCATTGGGCCCTGGAGATTTTTCAGTTTTAACGATTTCAGTTGTTTCTCAACACCACTGGCACTAAAATATATTTCATTTATCTTTTCAGTGGTACGAGGATTAAATAGGGGCAGTTCTCCTGAGTTTTCCTTTGTAAAGCAACATTTGAAAACAGAGTTAAGCATTTCAGCTTTCGCTTCACTACCCTCGATTTCATTTCCTGTCTGATTTGCTGGGGACAGGACACTTAAATCTGGTGCTACTAACAGCCTTTACGTATGACCGGAATTTCTTTGGGTTCCATGAAAGATCACTTGACAATATTCTGCTACAGTAGTCATTGAAGACATCGTGCATTGCTCTCTTGACAGCCAAACACATTTCATTCAGCATCTGTCTATAGCCCTATGCTATGTTTTACACCTATTGTGCAGTAACCTCTGGTTCTTTAGAAGTTTCTTTACAGTGCCTATGTACGGTGAAGGTTTCCTCCCTTTATGAACTGTTTAGCTGAGTATGTATCTACCCATTGCATGGTCAGCTATTCTTCTAAACTTGAGCCAGAATTCTTCTGCATGCTCCTGCCATGTGCTGAAAGTTTCAAGTTCCTGACAGATGTGACACTACTCATTTCTTATCTAGTTTACTTAACATACGTATCTTTCTTCTTGTGTTAGCTGTCCTTTGTACTTGAGTAATCATTGTTGCCACAACCACATCATGGTCACTGATACCAGTTTCTATATGGACATTCTCAAAGAGGTAAGGTCTATTTGTTGCAGTTTGATCCAATATTATGTCTATCGTGAGTGGTGTCCTTTCTATCTGCTCTAGGTAGTTTTCAGAGAAGCTTTCGGTAAAGTTTCACGGGATGTCTTATCACACCTGCCACTAACAAAACTATAATTTTCCCATTAAAATTTTGGACGATTGGAGCCGGCATTGACAATTACAATATGATTGTGGGACTTGTGTACATGTGAACTGAGGTTATGTCTAAAGTTTTTGGTCACATCAGGAGATGAGTCTGGTGGGCGAAAGAAGGATCCAGTTATTATTTTACACCCACCCCTGCTGCTGAGTATTGCCCAAACAACCTTCACATGCAGCTTCAATTTCTACCTCGGTGGATTTGTGTTTCTTGTCTACTGCAACAAATACTCCACTTCCATTTCCCATTTGCTTATCCTTTCAATATACACTTGAATTTTTCCTAAAAATTTCAGTGCTATCAGTTTCAGGCTTCAACCAGCTTTTTGTACCTAGTGATAGGCGAGTTTCACTGCTTTTCATTAATGCTCCAAACTCTGGCACCTTGTTGTGAATGCTTCAACAATTATCATTAGGATTTTAATATTCTCACCAGTGGTAGGCCTTTCTTTTGATCTTACACTGATACTTCCGGGTTTCCTACAGCTACCATTATCTAGATTGGATGGAGAGTCGTCTAATCTAAAAATAAAAAATAATTAAAAAAAAACACCTTGTGTGCACCCCACACAGTCAGCTACCCGAGCAGCAACCTCCGGTGTGTAGTGCACACCTGACCCATTTAGGGCGACACTACAGTTGTCAACCCTATCACACAAATCCGAGAAGTCACAGCCCAGCTTGTCACAGAACTTTCACAAGTCTGTGGTTCAGTCCTTCCAAGATCAGTTCTGGGGACAGTGCTGCAAATTGTTGTAGTGGTACAGTGTTGACGTCTGAGCTGGTCCCACAGACATTCTATCAGAGACAGTTCCAGTGATCGTGCTGGCCGAGGGGGTATCCCAACATCACGCAGTTTGCACACGTGCTGCATGTGGACAAACATTGTCTTGTCGAAAAACAGCACTTTACAGTTGCACGAGAGGTAACACGAGAACGCAGGATGTCCCTGGTGGACTGTCGTGCCGTCTGAGTACTCGCAACCTCCGACAGCCGTGACCTGAAGTCGTACCAGACGGTTCCCCTCACTGTGACATAGGAAAAACACTACACCACATTGGAGCAGGTGGACCCCTCCCTGCGCCACCACCGTACTTACCGATGATTGTCATCTGGGGTGGAGCAGAATGTGCTTCGTCACTGAACACAGTGCAATGCCGTTCCTCAGCAGTCCGTGCTTCCCAGTCGTGATACCACTCCAAATGCAGTTGTTTGTGCTGTGGTGTTAATGGAAGTTTATGTATGGGCTGATAGCCTCTAGTCTGGCTGCTGCTGGTCTTTGACTGATGGTGCAGGAATGCACAGAATGTTGCAGGGAGTCAACTACTTGTTTTTGGATGGCAAGTGCAGATGTGAAGGGGTTATGATGTGCGTGGTACACACTACAGCATTCCTACCTAGTGGTGGTCAGGAGTGAGTGATTGAACCTTGAGAACGAATATGCCTGCGTCCACATTCCTATTCAGTCTGACATTGGACTACTGTTAAATCTGAGTGCCTTGCAAATATGGGTATTTTATAATTTGGCTAGCTGGCCAAATTGGGACCCCTTTCAAACACCTTTCAGGTGCTGATACTGATGTCTCACACGAGTATGTGGTATCTTCGTGTACTTTGTAACGATCACTCGATATCTGATGCTGATGCTGTTCGCAGCCCTTATATACCCTACAGTGCCTGG
Source organism: Schistocerca cancellata (assembly GCF_023864275.1). Classification (NCBI taxonomy): domain Eukaryota; kingdom Metazoa; phylum Arthropoda; class Insecta; order Orthoptera; family Acrididae; genus Schistocerca; species Schistocerca cancellata. Next base: position 3,649,662 of record NC_064634.1, on the reverse strand, counting down.
TAACAACACTGAACATGAACAACGCTAATGCACTCTGATGATTGTTCTATCAGTCATGTAGAACTGCAACTTTAATCATTTAAAAGCCCGGTGATGATTTGTATGTTACAAAGTTATATTGACATCTGACCACGTCTTCTGGCTGGTTCACTTTTTTATGCTAGACAATTTATTGAAAATACATGTATAGTGTATAAGCTGCCAGGGGTTTTTGACCATGTAACAACTACCATTTCATGTGAGTCACAACATTTTGATGTCCCTGAGAATTCTGTGAAGTGAAGTGGTCAGTGTAGTACCACTAAAAGAAATCCGCAGCTCACGGTCGCATTCTCGCTTCCCGAGCACGTGGTCCTGGGTTTGATTCCTGGCGGGGTCAGGGATTTTCACTTGCCTCAAGATGACTGGGTGTTTGTGTTGTCCTCATCATTTCATCATCATTCATGAAAGTGGCGAGACTGGACTGTGAAATGGGTGGGAATTTTTACGGGCACTGATAACCGCGGAGTAAGAGCCCCACAAACCAAACATCATCATCATCATCATCATCGTCGTCGTCGTCGTCATCAACTACTAACAGAAAATTAAGAGTGTCAATAGGAATGAGTTCCTTATCAAGCTATCAATCCTCACTTGATTGGGAACTTGTTATACATGGTGTTCCACAAGGTTTGATCTTCAAGTCCTTATTTTCTCGTGTATGTTAATGACCTTCCATCAGTAACAGCACAAGATGTTAGTTTTGTTTGCAGATGATACAAACATTGCAATAAATAAGAAATAAAACTGCTGCTTCAGAACTGAAGCTACCATATACGTGAGATAACGTAAAAAAGGAAATATTGAGAAAGTTTTATACAGCAGACTGAGTCATTGAAGTTGGATCTACATGTAAAAGTAAAATAAAAAAAAAAATTGAAAAATTTATGGATATGAGCTATTTAGCTGTAGTCTTTTTTCCCCTAGTTGTGGGCAGTTCACAACATTTACACATGCTGTGCAAAACTGAATGGTTCCTTGTTTTTCTCCTTGACTCAGAGTGCCTCCTGAGATGTTAACACCCTGCCAGTGTTTGCATTGGGCATCCAGTTGACATTGCGCATAGACCACTTGAGCGCATGTGCGTCTGCTGCAAGTATGTGTGTTTGACCACCACCAGGTACGCAGAGCATGAAGTTTTTGTGTGACAGAATTCCATTCAGAATTTAGCTGAAGCTGCCGTCTTGATTTGTAAGAAACTCAGTCCTATTTCCTCTAATTCATTGACGATGTAGCTACAAAAGTGAACCACAATTTTTGATTCATTTTATTTTATGAAATGAAATGGACAGTAGAATACAGTGTTCAGCAATGGTGGTCTTATGCTCTTGGAGAAGCAAATACGCCACTGATGTTCTGCAATGTGATCCTGTACAGTGCTTGTCATGTGCTCTGTATAAGATTTGCCACATTTATGTGGAATTGTGAAACGCCTTCCGTGCGCAACTTGCTGTGTGCAAGTCGTATTTAACAGATCCCAGAAGTGCCAAGATTTTGGAAAGAGCAGGACAGATTGCTTTAACTTTGTCTTCTTAACATTCTTCCCATTTTCACCAAAAAATTTCCAATATGTGGTAGATAAGCACTATTTAGAAGACCTGATTCTATTCTAGTACTGTCATTTGTATGTCTGTGGTGCTCACTGTACTTGCCGAGACAAATATCCATTGTTCAGACAAAACTGGAACATCTGCAGACTGTGTTCCTGAACAACAGATATTTACCTCGGTAGAGAGAACTACAAATGTACAAATGTCAGAACAAGCAAGAGGATGAGACCTTCAAAACAACTGCTTATCTACCATGTATTGGAAATGTTTCAGCAAAAATATGCAGCATATTAAGAAGACATGAAATTAAAGTAATCTCCAATACTCCTTCCAAAATCTCTGCACTATTGGGATCAGTTAAAGACGACTTGTTGCAAAGGCAAGTGTTTACAGGATTCCGTGCAAATGAGGCAAATTTTACGTAGGGCAAAAGACGCGCACTGTGCAGCACTGCATTGTACATCAGCAGCAGCATATCGCTTTCTCCAAATCAATAACTCTGCTATCGCCAAATACTGTATTTCCACTGGTAATTTTATGAAATGCAGTGAAACAAAAATTTTGCCCCTTCGCCAAACTCTTGGAGCTCCATAGTCAAGAGACCAGTGGAAATAAGACTGTCCCAGGCCCTTACTAATCAAGGTGGCAGCTCCCACATGGAATCCTGGCACACAAAGAATTTGTGCTGTGTGTAGCCGGTGTCATTCTGTGATTTTACTGGATGAAGAAAATTGATTTGATATAAATGAGGTGAACTTTCATTGTTGATGGTGTACGACGCAGCACACCATCTTGCCTACAGGAGCACCCGCGCTCAAGCATCGCACGCACAATGCCCACGGGACACACCCCGATGGGGTATTAAAATACACGAGCTCAATGCATTTTTATCAGTGTTCAGCTGAAGATGGCCAGAAGATTATGCGCCGAAATATAGTGTTAGGAAGTTGCAGACATCCGCAGTTTGCCCGAATTTTGTGGAGCAACTTTAAAACAATTTGTGCTGTTTTCTGTCTGCAAATGTCACTGCCGCAGATTGAAAGTTCTCACTTTCACGTTCTTTGATTGATGCATCTGACAGGTTTTGACAGCTACAGTCTTCTGTTACTTGGTTTTTAAGTGTGGCAGTGTACACTGGATGGAAAAGAACATAGCTGCTCTTCAACTTAATTTAACTAGTAAGTGTGATTTGTATTTATACTGTGTGCTACAAGCTGACTTACACTACAGGTCAGAGACGGAATGAAGTTTTCCAGAATCTGTAATTACCATTGTCTTGTTCATTTCTGCACTCTGTTCAATAAATGGTTGCCTTTCTTTATGTTATTCTATGTATTCCCTCCATGACTTAATAGATTTTTTCTCATCAGTATTACAATTACAAAGTTCCGACATTTATGTTTGTCTAACAATATGTTAGATATTTCCAAGCTCAATCTGAAGATTTTGAAGATATTCCCTTGATAAAGGTATCAAGACTGTGAAAGCTACATACTTGGAAAATTTAACTCTGTGACGCCTTCTTAGTAGCCCTCACGGCAATTTTAGATATGCTGGCAGAAATATTCAATAGATGTTTAAATGGTGAGGAACTGGCAAATGAATGATAAAAATCAATTATTCAGGGTGTATACGACCTGGGAGATCCGGGAAAAACCCGGGAATTTTTTCATCCGGGAGAAAACTGGGTATTTTTTTAGAATTCTGGGAATTTTCTGTTTTAGTTTTCAGTTAAATTTTTGTCATTTTGACTGGTAAGAAATAATATTCAAACAAAGGATATTACTGTATCCCGCTACTGCAGAATAATACTGCAGCAATAAACCATGAACGAGAGAAAAAAAAAACTAAAATAAAACTTAAGTTGCAAAGGAAATGTGTCATGTACAACAAGAAAACTCAGTGCTCATAACAAGCATCTGCCAGCAGCAAAATGTGTCAGAGGCTTTAGGAAGACTATGCAATGCGTCATAACAACAAATTGCCTCCGATGAGCGTGACGTCGCAACTGTTTACATTAGGTTTGTGTGAGCAGTTGCGTGCGGGCCCATGCGCGTGCGCAGTTGCGTCACGTGTGTGTAGTACCTTCTCCCGCTTCTGGCTACTAAAGTGTGTCTGTTAGCTATATATGAATAGCAGCAAGATGCTATTCGGAAAAATTTTACTGTCGCGCAAGCTGCCATATTCACTAGGACCGAACTGGGGTACCTGCCCCGGGCAGCAATTTCAGTCAAGCAGTAATCGCCTTGCAGAACAATTAAGTTATTTTTGTTTGTTTGCTAAAGAAAATTGGTTTTTATTAATCTTTCCCGCTGAGGCAGTCAATTTATTTGTAACGAAAAGCTTAATTCCACACTATTGGCTAGTTTCAACTGTTTTCTGCATTTCAAAAGAGCATGTTTTCGTCTTCTTGCAAGTATGGCATAAAAATAAAGAACCAAAAATGAAATTATACAGTAATGGTATGCCAAGAAAATTTACAACCGAATCTGGACGTATGAATGTGCACTTTAAACTGAATTATGCACGTTATTATGGTTCACGAAATTCCGATGCTCTTGGAATATTCTCTGATGTCTTTTTTTTCTTTTGTGACGTAACGTAAGTTTTTAATGTTTTACACATACGAACATACAGGCTTCTTGCGTCATCGTAGCTGTGCAATCGGTGTGACGCCTGTAATTGGCGCTCTCTGGCAACTCCTGAAACGAACCTCTTTCTAACAGGTCGCAGGAAAATATTGCAAATGATTGAGAAAAGCGTTACTTTCAAAGTAAACTTCCTTTTACCCAAGATGAACTATGTGCGATGAATTTCTTTAATCACAGAGCGTTTGACTCTCATTTAAAAATCAACTCTTTGAGGATGACCATTTAGAAAAATTTCGAGCCCAGAAAATCATACATTTATGTCGTTATTAAAAATTTTACTGGCACATTTGTGTGATGTATTTTAAAGTGTAACACGTACAAAGAAGATCAACGTTATACGTGAAAGTTAAGCTTCTCTTGCAGCTTATTAATTGTTGATATCAATATTGTATGTGAAAGCTTTGCTTTTCTTGTAGTAACACTATGTATATTAATTTAAACCATTAACTTTTCCTATTTGTGTGTATGCGCTACTTAACAGTGATAATGCTATTGGCTGACGACATGACGTGTCCTTTGCTTTGAATATCCGCTGTATCGGCTGGCGAGATCACGTGACTTGAACTACGACTGGCTTACAAAAGTGCTTTGCAATCTCTATAAATTGATAAGTTTTACAGTTCCGAGGAAAAGTATACTGTCACTTAACACGGAAAAAAGTGTATTTTCATCCGGGAGAAAGTATATTTTTAACCGGGAAATGCGGGAGAAATCCGGGAATTTTTTTTCCTTGTCCATGTATACACCCTGTTATTTCATCCATATTTAAAACAGGAAGCCAGTGTGATTGTGCAAATGATAGAGGAATTAGTTCTATTTGTACAAGGGTTTGTTGAAAACTAATGCCTCTAAATGTTTTATGTGAAATTTTTTTTAAATTTTAATGTTTTTAAATAAAACAAATGTTATTAATGTGGTACATCATTATTTTTCATATTTTTCATGCCTGTCGATAGAGGTCTCCAAACTGTAGCATGTAACTTATATGTCAGTGCGTGAGAAACAGTGTACTGTAATCAAATTTCGAATTCAAAGAGTTTGTCCACATGTGGAGCACCCTCTCCTTCATTATGACAATGCTAGACCACACACGGGCACCGCATCATCTGCAAGAATCAGATGCCTTGGATTCACTGTCATCCATTGCCCTTGTACGGCCCCGACTTGGCCCCCATACACTTTTCATCTGTTTCCAGAACTTAAAGAATCCCTTCAAGGACTTCACTTTGATAGCATTGAAGCTGCGCAAGTAGAAATGAGGTTGTGGCGCCATCAGCAAAGCCAAAAATTCTACAGCGGTGGTATCAACAAACTGGTCTCTCATTGGGAGAAATGTGTCCATCGCTAAGATGACTATGTTGAGCAATAAACATGTTGACTGAAAGTAAAGATGTAGGATGTTAATGTTTTTTAAAGTTTTCACATAAAAAACCTGGTGGCATTTCTTTGCAGCACACCCTTGTACAACAGCCTGATAGTATAGTAAAGAAATAAAGCATAAAACAGAAGCACATATAATGGAGTCGTAGGAGCAAAATACATTTAGAGTGGGACGTTCATGTACAAATGGCGTATTTAATCTTTTAAACACCTCATTCATAAGAGTTTAGAATGGGGGATGATGATTGATTAAACATTCATTGATCTGCAGGAGGCATGTGATAACAAGTAAGTTATGTGTAGCAATGTAGAATTTTGGTATCAGTAATGAGAAATTAAGAAAATAAGGCTTAACTTAAAAATTAGGGTTGAACAGAATTGTTGGAGTAGGTGACAAAATTTCCCAAGAATTCTCCATAAATTACTGTTAAGACAAGGGTGCTCATGAGAACTGCCTTCTTTAAGTATACTTAGAGTAGACTTTTTTTTTTTTTTAAATGAAGTGTCATGGCATGGGAGTCACTGTAGGACAAGAAATGTTGTGTACTGTACTCTTCGCCAGGTCGTGATAGGAGGAGACAGATGAATCCAGTTACATGTAAAGGGAACTGGATGAAGGATACTCAAAATGGAGCCTGACAGTGAACACAAAAAAAATCTGATACGTTGTACTGGGTGAAGATGAATGAGAGCACTTTAATGTAGGATCCTGTAAAATTAAAAATGTCTATACATTTAAATACTTGGGCATCATTTTTGCAACCAACTGAAACAGCACACAAGATGTCACTAGTAAAATTGGGCAAGGAAAACGAGTAATTGGCGTACTTAACTCCTTGCTATGGAGTGACAAAATAAGAGAAAATGGTCTTGCTGTACAAGTCAGTCACATAGAGCTTCACCGTGTGTCGTGCTGAAATATGGTACATAACAAAAAAGAAAAAAAAATATTGATGTTCCTTGCAGTAGATTTTGTGGTGAAGATCATGTTGCATCTTCAGACTGAAACACACCACAAATGGGAGAACACTGGAAGTTACAGAAGAAAAGAATGCTGTTCTTGACTTGGATGACCACCTGTAACGAACGGATGGTATCTGGTGACCAGAAATATTCTGTGAATGGACACAAACTGAGTGAAGAAAAGTGGAAGACCACCTTGAAGATGGATTCAATGGACTCAAGGGGCTTCAGGAAGAAAATTGGACAGATAGGCAATTGAGAAACTGAAGGCTGTGGATGTCATGGGTGTGTGTGTGTGTGTGTGTGTGTGTGTGTGTGAGAGAGAGAGAGAGAGAGAGAGATACAGCCTATCTTAGCCTGTAAAATAAATGTTTCTCATTTACTCTACAGCTTAATTATTTATGAAATTCACACTCTTATTTAGAATGAGAATTTATACAGATCAGTATTCTTTAGTTAATTGTACATAACAATTTCATCATATGCTGCGATCTCTGTAATTAACTTTGTTTTCTTGCAGGGAGTCTCAATTGGAAATTAAGAAGTGGCAGGTCAAACAGGCAGAAAAGCAACGTGTTGTGAAACTGAGTGCCGCCGAGTGGGTGGACCATCCAGACCGCTACCTGCTTGAACTGGCGGGGCGTACGTGCTACAACAATAAGGCTAGCTAGCCCTAGTCATTTTTAGTGCTAATTGACTGTGTTTTAAGTGCTGGAGCTTCTCTGTTTAGTCCTGTGATGCACACGGAAGTAGTACTGGAGCTTGTGGTCGGTGAGCTGGTCTCTTGTTCCTAATCACATGCTAAATTTGTAAAAGACCTGTTAATATGCTCTGCTGTGCTTGTAGAGTAACTGCATAAATCATTCCATTGGTTTTGTTGCCCCAGTCAGACTATAATGTTCACAAGGATATTCTACCTACTATATGATGGCACTTACGTATTTTCTGTCTGTCTGTCGTGTGTGTGTGTGTGTGTGTGTGTGTGTGTGTGTGTGTGTGTGTGTGTGACAGGAACATCATTGCTGAATTTTTACAATCAACTGCACATACTGATCACTTTCTTTATGTATTTTGACAAATTATTTCCTTCCTGGACTAGTGAACATGTAAATCAAGAAAAATGGTTTAGGAAGGTAAATATTTTTACAGGTTAGGACCCTTGATGAGTGTGAAAATATTTTATATATGGTATAAATATATTTTTTTAAATTATGTTAACTGGCTTGGACACACCACACTTACAGCACAAAAGTTCTGATCAGTTTGAAATACATTACAAGCCTAAGAATCTGAGAATCAATGTAAAATAGCTTTTTACTACTGTGATTATTACAGGGCTAAATATAGGCAACAACAGAATTAAATTTTCTGTTATCTGTACTTGATACCGCAGAACCAAAAGTGCTCTTGCAAGAAGCTGCCTTGTTACTTGTGGCATTTAAAATTCTCTTTGATAATGTATTTTGAGACTGTGGTTTTGATACTGGTGTCACCGAGGAGGAATAGTTTCGGAGAAGAGTTCTGCTTGCAGTTGTGAAATGTAGTACCAAGTTTGTTTAGACATAGGTAACAAAATAATACATGGTTTTACTGGTGCTATGTCTGTGCATGACAGTGACCAAAAATTGCTGGATGGGACATATTTTTTAGATCTGTGTCTCATTTCTACAAAATTTACTATCATAATAGGTAGGGGCATTTTGACAATAAGTTCTATATACAAATCTGTGTATAGATTGTCAATGTAACAGGTAATGTTAATAAAACATTTTTCTGAAATTTTAAATGTTTGCTTGGATAAGCCATGTTGTTTGAAGTTGCACATCAATAAGTAAATGTGTAGGCAACATAAAGAATAAGTAGACACAGATCTTATCTAGTTTCGAAATGCTATGTACACTGTTATAATCCTCAGTGCAGAGTAATCAGAATGTTTTTAAAAATAAATTGCTCAGTCATGGCTCATACTTTTTAATGTTTGAACATTTCAGAATGTTTTAAACTTGTTCATGTTTAATTTTATATTTGTATATTGACACTGTAGTCTTAAGAGTTCTAACAGACAATTTTTCTATGTCATTCATATAAAAAAATTGTCACTTCTTATGAAACAACATGTTTCAGGAGTAGCTTTCTATTTCAATTCTGTTGTGTATGAGATTATGGCACTGGTTACCTATTTGATTTAAATATAAAAATTGTCAGGTCTTCCCAAAAGCAATGTGGCTGTTTTGTGCCTTTTTTAGTATTAGTGTAATTATTTCACATTGCCTGTAAACATATTTATTTTTATTTTTTTCTTTAATTTTGTGGACTGTAATTTTCTTTTACAGTTTCACCAAGAATATGGACAGAATTATATTTTTGTTTAGTGTATGTAACAGTTCATGCCTTCATTTTCTGGCAGTAGTTTTCCCCACCTGCAGAAAAGTATGTCAGTTTTCACCAACACATCATAATTATTATTTATGTATAGTGATATATATATAAGTTTAAATCTAGGTGCCTTAAGAGTTTCTTTAGCAAATATATTACTATTCTAGAAAAATCTTGTATGCAGAATACACTTGGACTGAGCTGCAGTGATGTTGGGTATGCTTTTACCAGTCACATTGAGGTGGCAAATGTGTTAATTCTTTTGCGACAATGAATTCTGCGTGTGTGACTGCATTAACATGGTTGGTTGATAATGTGATTCACAAGAGCTGATATATTCTTCAAGCTTCTTGAAAATTTCCAAATGTACTTTGTAGCTTCGTTTAATGTGACATTTGGCTCTCGGAAAGAAACCTGTTAAGAACACAGTAATGTTCTTGGCACCATGCAAGAAGCTCCTTAGTTGTTGAAACAAATATGTTGTTGCCTCAAGATACTGAATTGGCCTTGAAAGGAAGTGGAAAGCTAAGAATGAGGCCCTAAAATGCAACCATGAAAGGCAGAAACAACAGAAAAGCAGACAGCAAAAAGATACAGCAATAAAGGAAAGTTTCTTAAAATGATAAAGACATAGCAACAAAGAATAATATTCTAATGTTTTTCAAAAAATGTCAGTGTAGTGAATCACACAATAATTTGGGCCACCCACTGTCTGTGCTTATATGGTTGTCATTGTCGCAACTGAGCAACCTGGTCGATGGTTGTGACAGCATTCTGACCTAGCATGTTGTTTTATGTACAGTAGTTGCAGTCTTGTGAGCTGTACACCAAGCAACAATCTGCTGCACGTGCTCTGCTCCAACTTTGTTGTCACTGAATTTGTCAATTATATTGGCTTATTATCACACATTCTGTGTACTGTGATCATCTGCTGCACGTGCTCTGCTCCAACTTTGTTGTCACTGAATTTGTCAATTATATTGGCTTATTATCACACATTCTGTGTACTGTGATCATAGGGTGCTTACTTCTCAGATCTCATAACTGGATTTTAATGTTTCAATATTGGTCTGTATGTGAACATCAAAATCCAATTTTCAGGGCTATTAATGACTGTATAATTGTCAGCAAATTGCTTTTATTGTTGCTGTGAATACCATGTGATAACTCCTATCATCCAGTGTGATGGTGGTGATGACGATGATGATGATGATGATGATGATGTAGTGATAGTGGACCTCTGAAATCGCCATTTATGGGCATATTCTAAATTGATTGGCTGAATCATCCCTGTGGGATGCCAATCATGGATAAGGTTGCTCATTCATTGAGTGCAAATTTTTGTCATTATGTTTGTATCTATGACTATTTAAGTTCAAAATATATGTTTGAAATCCATTGTTGCACTAGGTACATGATTTGTGTAATTCTCAGAAACTAGAGCTGAAAGCAGCATCCCATATAGCTCTTTGTGAATGTGTAGTAGTTATTTTGTAAATAGATGCCAAGCATCTTTGTTGGTAGCTAATCTCATAGCTGTATGTTTCGCAGTACATAGCTCCATTGAATAATGTTTCTGTTTTTAATTTTGGAGGATAGATTCCCTTTAAATTGACATACATTCCAAGCAACAAGTGACCAGAGTGTGTAAAAAAATGTGGTACTTAACTGGGTGGTTTCTAAAAGATTTCTGTACAAGCCCACAAAGTTCCTGTGCTTTTAAAGCAAGGCTTAAGTTCTTGTATGAATAAGTTCATATTATTGTTTCACTGGTAGAGGATCCTTATGTTTGAAAATTATGGTACTTAAAGATTTTGAATGACACGAAGAATGGCTGTTATTTCGTACAATTGAATCTAAGCACATTCATCTCTCATGTGATTCAGTTATTTCTGTTTAAGAAGTAAAGTTATCTTGATGTGATACCTAATACTTATGTGTTATCCAATGTTACTTATTGTTCATGATAAAGTTATATTAAGGTTTTTTTTCTATGGAGATGCTGATGTACAGCCATTGTGAAAATTTTGATGTTACTAGAGAGGCAATACATTGTCATAGAAAACCAAAATGATCTTTGAGGATTCAGTTTTATATCCTCTTCTAAGGAGAAGGCTGGAAGAAGACATAAGCATTATATCTTTGTTATATGAAAGAAATATCGCATTCCTCTCCTTACATATTATGTGATACATATCTGCTCTCCCCATTAAAAGGAGTTGTTCATATACTAACCAAGAAAATTATAGTTTTTAGTTTCATTTTGTAGTGTTTTGTGACTGCCTCATATCAGAATTGAATTTTCAGTGTTGCAGAAAATTTCTATATTACCTTTTTAACTTCATACTTGTTTTTTCTTTTGTTTTTGTAATGATGAAATTTTCAAATAAGTACAGTTTACTTTTTATGATGATGCCATTATAGAATTTAGTATTCTGCTGTCCCTATCCCTACTAGTAGGTGGACTTAGTTATCAGCCTGTGTGTGTTGTTCTGTGTAAAACAGCAGAATATAGGCAGATCAAGCCTGCATTTCAGGAACACACAAGTGAATGTAGTTTCTTTAAGAGGAGCTACTTATTTCATCTTTGTTGAATGTAACATAATAAATGATGATTCTCAAACAGTTTTTTGGTGAGTGAAGAAAGTACATTGCCAGTCATGAGATGTATTGAATGTGAGATAAGGGATCAATAATTCGTATAAATTTTGTAATTTCCTTTCCTGAGTCATTACAAAGAAAAGACACAACAACCAAAAAATATCAGTTTGATTTTTTCAGCTCTGTGGTTAGCAAGCATATTGGGCTTGATGTAAAGCTTACAAAATACTCTCTCTTACAAAAATAGTACAATATTCTTCCAGTAGGCTTGTGGTAATGATGCTTTAGTAGCTCATTGAAGTCCAGTAGTCATTATTGGTTAAGGATGCTCAAATATGGTTGAATAGTTTTGGAGTTCTGAGTGATCTGTTCTACACTGGTAACCTTCAGTATTTACTGCATATTCTCATAACTCCAGTCTGTCATTTTCCTTATCACAGTTACAGCTACCAACAGTTGTACAATGAATCTCTTCCAGCTTTCATTTTTGTACATCTTAGTAATAGATAAACATATTGTTTTAGGTACTATTTTTGTGCGTTGTCAACATTCCAAAGTTTGTATTGGGAGGTGCATGAAGCTATTTTTGGCATGTACTTGGCTATTTGTACTTAACAACTTTTTAATTTTTCAATACTATTTTAAGTGGTAAGATTAAATCTACACTAAGGGTAAAAAGACATTTTTATTATTTATGGATAAGTATCAAATGACAACTGTAGTAGCAATAATTTGCTGATGTTGAGCAAAATGAATTGATTAAACTGGATGTTATTTGCCAAACTAAAATTATTGTGAAGAAAGTCAGTGTACTTAAATTGTGACCAAATAAATATTTCACTACATAAAATGGGATACATTATTTTACACTTTCTATTTCCTGTTCTTACACCTTTGCTATAATAATGTCTGCATTTGAGATTATAATATGGGTAGATAGAAAATCTACTAACCATGTGGTGGCAGGGGATTTTTTATCTGTCCATTTTACATTCTCAAATACTGATTACTTTTTGTTGATGTATTAGCTCCTGTGGCCAGTAATCCCCCATATTTAACCCCTTTCGTCAGTCTTATCTTTTCAAACTGCCATCTGCTTTCAACCTTCTGTGCTAGTTCATTCATTTATTTATCTGTAATACCTACGATTAAGCAACATCTTACCCTTATCTTTTCTAGTACTGATTTCTGCACACTTTGGTTGGTCCAGTGTTGTTTATGAACTTTCATATAACAGTTTGTTTAGTATCTCCGCTAGTGGACGTCCTGATGGAGACAGATGAACTGGCGTGGGTATAACAGCTGAGAAATTTAGGACCCTTCCACAGAGGGTGCACGCATTATGTCATATGGGCAGACTCACTGATGTCGGTGTTTATTTGTGAGTGGCAGGAAGCAGTGGGCAGTGCTCTTGCAGAGTTAGACCGCTGCAGACCTCGCATAGCGCTCATGCCGAGAGTTGTGTGCTCAGTCGTTAGCAACCCGCAGCAGCCACATGCTGTGTTATTGTTGTGCACATATCTCCTTGGGTCCGATTGCACCACTTCCTCTAGTTCAATTTGCACGGCGAGTTAGTTCAATTCGCATTGTTCTTGTTTCCCCAGTTGCTACATAGTCACTGTTGGCCTGAGTTACTGCAGATACTAAACTTCATTTACAGTTTACACTGCAGGACCATCTCCTGATGATCTTTTACAGATTCATTTAGCAAACAGACGACACTTTTCTTTCCTCATCACCTTGTTTCTAGACAATTCTTTCACAGTGTTGTGCGTTTGTTTTTAGCCAAATCGCTCTGATCCATTGTTACTGCCATTCTGCATTATTTGGTTTCACAATTGTAGTAGATTCCATTTTCCCTCTCCATTGGCTCTGTCTGGGGGCTTTTGTCCATTTCCACATGTTTTTCACAACTTTCCCTATCAAGGTTTTCTGTTTTAATTTTTTTCTGTCATGTCTTCCACTTTTTGCATGAGGAACTTGCCTCTTCTCACACACTTAATGCCTCTTCTTAGCTTTGTATATTCTCATGATTTTCATTCAGATTTGTCTTTCTTTTCTTTCTTTTTTTCTTCCAATCTTTCTCCTTGTTTGTCTTTCTTTTTTTCCTCTATTTTTTCATTATCCAGCCCCCATATGTTTTTCACCATTCCTATCATCTCTGATACTCTAAATATTTGGTCCTTTTGAAAACATGGTTTTGCACTGAAAACAGGTCCCATATTCTGTTACTTATAATCAGCTTGTCTGTGGGAATTTCAATCCAAAGCCTAGCTTTGAAAGTCCATGATTTTGGATATAATCTCGCTGTTCACCAACCCCTTTTACAGTTTCAAATAAAGCAGTTTCTTGCACTTACACTGCTAATCTGTTGTCTATCATCTCATCTCCCAATTTTCACTCCACTAGACATCCCATCTTTTGTAAAGTCCAAAATTCATCTGTGACTTGTGTTTCCTTAGTTGGTATCACATACCGAAACAACTAGAAACTGCAACAACAGGCCAGACCTCCTCTCAAAAAGCTATCCTACCTTCTCCAAAATGACCTAAACAGTGGTGTTCACATCCCTGTCTCACTCTAGCTCACAAATCAGCCACTCCATCAACAACTAGTCCTCTCCTACAGACAGATCTCAGCCAACTTTAACATCTCTCAGCCTTCACCACTGCCTCCCAGAGTGGTGTCAGCTCAGAGACACAAGAAAAGCCACAACACTACTGTGTTCTAAGCCTCTGGAATTACCAGTATTATCCAAAGGCTTCACTTTGTCATAAAACTGTAGGTAATTATGCTGCTTTGGTTATGGACCTTTGCAACATATTCTTAGAATATTTTCAACAGTGCACCTGACACTGAACCTTGACTTAATCACTTCCCACCAGGATCCAAACTTAATCTGACACCACTACCTCAAAATCTCTCCTTGCCAGCTTTCTAATAATTCCTATCATTGAGCATTGCTTCAGTACCCTACTAACCTGTTCCCTGCAGAATTAAAGGCACTTTGCTCCCTAAAATCTGATGGCTCCATCTTTATCCACTTGACCAACAGGAGTAACTACGTGAGGGTCTATGCCCACTTTCTGACACTTCTGTATAGTGTGTGCATCAGCAGGGTGTATACTACCTGGGACAGCCGGGAGACCTGGGAATTTTTCCATCTGGGAAAAATCCGGGAATTTTTTAGAATTCCGGGAATAATTCATTGTTTTAATTTTCAGTTAATTTTTTGTAATTTTGACTGGTAAGAAACAATACTCTAACAAAGGATATTACTGAATCCCGCTACTGCAGAAAAATACTGCAGCAGTAAACCATGAACTAGGAAAAAAATATGAAAATAAAACTTAAATTGCAAAGGAAATGCACCATATACAACAACAAAACACAGTGCTCATACAAGGGTCTCCCAACAGCAAAATGTGTGAAAGGCATTAGGGAGACTATGCAATGCTTCGTAACAACAAATTGCCTCCAATGAGCGTGACATCACAACTGTTTACATTTAGATTCGTTTTAGCTGTTACGAGTGGGCTCGTGCACATGCGCAGTTGAGTCCCGGGTGAGTAGTACCTTCTCCCACTTGTGACTACAGAAATGTGGTTGTTGGCTGTGTAAGCAGTCACAGCACAATTCATATTCTTGAAGAAAAAAAACCTTGTTTCACAAAGTGTCCAGCGCACGTTGGTCTATCGCTATCGATTATTCGTATGATTTTGAAACGCATCCCTGTTGGTTTTTGAACACATTCTAAGCCGATTTTTGATTGAATCATAAGTTGATTTTTGAATGTGTGCATAGTGTACGTGATGTCTATCTCAGGGGAATCCTCGTCGTATCTAGAAATAAACTTTCCTGCAGGCAGAAGGGGATGGGGCTATACGAGCTGTGCGGAGTAAAGCCGAACAGGTGAATGCCAATCACTGACTGAGTATGTGGTTGATTGGATTTGCGAATGACCAGTGTTGTTATAATTACTAGCGAAATCCGTAGATTCAAACTACCAGAGTGGAAATGAATGTCTAACAGGTAAGAAAGATTACGTATTATCTCCTCGATGATCCAAGAAATGAAATTTTGACAAATTTTTGGTCAGATCGCTACATTAGTAAGGGCCAGTTGCACAGTCCCCAGTTAGCAGTCGCTTAAGTTGTATTCTGGAAGTAGCGCGGAAGACACGTTGTACGAATATATAACGCCTAACCGGAGAATAATCGTGCTATAACTAAACCGGTGACTCTGGCAGAGTTAGTGAAGTTAACCTGCAAAAAAGTTTTGACAGTGACAGGAATAGTTCCACAATTAGTGATGACAAAATTGTTTGTTAGAATGAGGAAGGAGAAGAAATGGGCATCATGCAAATTATGGAAGAATATGATGATTCCAAATTTATGTAAAAATTTTATACTACTACGTTTTGATCTTATGCTTGAGAAACTGGAGCGTATGAATGAAATGTGAAACTAACATACAGCTTTTTACTCGTAGTGGGCCTAATAGGTATTTGATATTGGTACTTCGTGAATATATTATGTCGTGTTATAAAAATGACCATTTGTGCCAAAACAGCCTGTTATGTGATGTGTGTTACAATTACTGCAATATTAGAAAGCCTATTTTGTTTTATCTAGCAGACAGTGACAAAATAGATGTAATCAGTTCGAGAAACCATATTAGTCTTGGGTACTATATGTATTAACAGCTTTTGCAGTATTAGATGAAGACATTTTGATTTTTCATGTAGCAAAATGTTTGACGAGCTTTGTTGAGGTAATAATTCTTTTGCAGAAAGGAAAGCACGCCTTGTAAAGTTGTAGCAAGTTTAGAGAGGAAAAAAACTGCTAGGAGCTAAGGATTGAAGAAAAGTGTACTGTCTTGCTTGTCTCTTGTCTTTACTGGTTTTATGTATCCTATATTTAGTTTTGTCAAGCAAAAGAGAGAGTTATTGCCTAATAGTCAATAAAGAGTGCAAATTTTCTGAGCTCTTGTTCTCCCGATTACAAATAATCCCATCAAGTATTAATAGCAGGAGAGGCACCACAGAACATGTTAATTTCCACTGTCCTGATTACAGTTTGATGGCATCCATTAAAAAATATACGAGTTTCAATTCCACAGAGCGAAATTGAGTGACGTGCGATAGAAGAATGCTGTGCGAAGAGGTGTAGCACTGCACTTTGGCACACTTAAGACCAAATAACATGCCTTACATTTCCTCAAGCACATATGTTTTATGTATCAGACTCTTCAGAAAGATGTGTGCTACAAATGAACATATTTTTGAAAATTTGATTTTTTTCAAATTTATTTTTGACATCCTATCTCAAACACTATCTAGTGTTGCCCAGGTGCGGAAATATCTTAGATCCGGAGCTGATGCACAGAGCAGTCTGAATTATAGTGGGGGAGTGTGTAGTCTCCACGTGACTCGTGTTTATATTTAATGATTTTGCTGTTTCCTCTTCGTTTACTGCTCTCTCGTCAAATGAAAACAAAGCGCATTACTGTGGCTGGGAGCTATTGAGTGGATTAAAATACATTCACATAATTACGGAAGGCTAAAATATGTTTCAGATTTGATTTTATTTACACCTTTCTGACAGTCTAGCATTAATCGCCTTGCAGAATAATGAAGTTATTTTTGTCCGTTTGCCAAAGTAATTTGGCTTTTATTAATCTTTTCCTCTGAGGCAGTCAATGTATTTGAAACGAAGTGTTTAATTCCACACTATTGGCTAGTTTCAGATGCTCACTGCATTTCAAGCACATGTTTTCATCTTCTAGCATGTATGACGTTATTGTGGCCTTCAGTCCAGAGACTGGTTTGATGCAGCTCTCCATGCTACTCTATCCTGTGCAAGCTTCTTCATCTCCCAGTACCTACTGCAACCTACATCCTTCTGAATCTGCTTATTGTATTCATCTCTTTGTCTCCCTTTACGATTTTTACCCTCCCCGCTGCCCTCCAATACTAAATTGGTGATCCCTTGATGCCCTACCAACGAATTCCTTCTTCTAGTCAACTTGTGCCACAAATTTCTCTTCTCCCCAATTCTATTGAATACAGTTTTGTGATCTACCCATCTAATATTCAGCATTCTTCTGTTGCACCACATTTTGAAAGCTCCTATTCTCTTCTTGTCTAAACCATTTAACGTCCACATTTCACTTCCATACATGGCTACACTCCACACAAATACTTTCAGAAACGACTTCCTGACACTTAAATCTATACTCGATGTTAACAAATTTCTCTTCTTCAGAAATGCTTTCCTTGCCATTGCCAGTCTACATTTTATATCTTCTCTACTTCGACCATCATCAGTTATTTTGCTCCCCAAATAGCAAAACTCCTTTACTACTTTAAGTGTCTCATTTCCTAATCTAATACCCTCAGCATCACCTGACTTAATTTGACTACATTCCATTATCCTCGTTTTGCTTTTGTTTATGTTCATCTTATATCCTCCTTTCAAGACACTGCCCATTCCGTTCCACTGCTCTTCCAAGTCCTTTGCTGTCTCTGACAGAATTACAATGTCATCGGCGAACCTCAAAGTTTTTATTTCTTCTCCATGGATTTTAATTCTTACTCTGAATTTTTCTTTTGTTTCTTTTACTGCTTGCTCAACATACAGATTGAATAACATTGGGGACAGGCTTCAACCATGTATGGCATTGTGCCATAATAAAGAACCAAACATGAGACAATACAGTACTCATACTCTAAGAAAATTTACATCCCGAAAACCACACTGAAAAGCTTAATGTCTGGTCAAGGCCTACGTTGTTGGGAATCTAGACATACAAATGTGCACTTAAAGTATGCAATTTAAATGTGCACATTGTAGTATGGTTCACGAAATTCTGATGCATTTGGAGTATCCTCTGATGTCTTGTTTCTTTTATGACATAATGTAAGTTCTTGTAATGTTTTACACGTATGATCATACGGGCTTCCTGCATCATCGTAGGTGCGCAAGCGCAGTGGCGCCTGTTATCTTGCACTCTCTGTCAACTGTTGGAACGAACCTGTATGAAAAGTGTTACTTTAAAAGTGAATTTCCTTTTACACAAGTTGGACTGTGTGTGATAATGTACAATGAATTTAAATCACAGGGTGTTGGACTCTCATTTAAAAATCAACTCTTTGGTAATGAGCCATTTGGAGGAAGTTCAAGCCCAGAAGATCAGACATCTATGTTGTTGTTATGAGCAAATTGACGTAGTACTACGGGATGCCCTCTCTCCTCTCTGGTAACTAACTTCTTTGTGGGAAACTTCGATGGAAAGTTACTGGACTCGGCTAAAAGTTTTGCTGGCACATTTGTGTGATATATCCTAAAATGTAACACGTGCAAAAAAGATCAACATTATATACGAAAGCTTAGCTTCTCTTGCAGTGTATGAAAGCTTTGCTTTTCTAGTAGCAACACTATGTATATTCATTTAAAACATGAACTTTTCCTAATTTGTGTATTTGCGCTACTTAACAGTGATGTTGCTATTGGCTGAGTACATCACGTGTCCAATGGTCTGAATATCGGCTGGCGAGATCACGTGACATGAGCTATGACTGGCTTACGAAAGCTGATTGCAATCTTGATTCCAATGGTTCGGAAAGTGACATGCGGTGTTAGGTGGAATATGGATTTATGCTTTTGTAATACAAAAATATGCAGTGTACGTGTTGCTGCCCATCAAAGATCTTCCCAAAACATGTTTTTTTCCCTGAGTTTCGTTTTCTAAAGTGCTGGGAAATTCTACGCCTGTATATAAAAACATAACTATTCAAGGGATTGATAAGTTTTACAATTCTGAGGGAAAATCTACTGTCATTTAACATGAAAAAAGTGTGTTTTCACTCGGGAGAAACCGTATTTTTAACTAGGAAAAGTCCGGGAATCTTTTTTTCTTGTCCGTGTATACACCCCGATCAAGATCCAATCCCTATGGTACCAACTGACTTACTGTCCCTCCTTAAAATCTCAGTACCCTCACAAGAATTAACATCTGAATCCGTAGAACTTCCTACCAACCCAAATCATAAACACTCACCTTTTTCCTAGAATCCACAAACCCAACAACTCTGGCTGTGCCAACGTTGCTGACTTCAAGTCACCCATTGAACGTATGTCTGTCGTGATTGATCAGTATCTGCAACGTATAGAACAAAGACACCCGTCCAGTATTAACAAAAAGTTACTGCCTGAGAAGGAGCTACTGGCTCCAAGAGCTAGCACATATCTAAATGCCCTGTGCTTCCCCCCCCCCCTCCCCTTCCCCCCCTCCCTCTACAAGCAAGGCCTCACAGCCTCCGATGCTGTCCCTAGCAGCCCACTATCCTGTCCCTGCACATTCCCACAGGCAGCACCAGCACCTCCCCCTGCCCACATCTTGTGATCCGTCCCCCTACATGCCACACTTCTCTTCTTTACCCCTACTTAGCCATCACAGCGAAGGTGACCGACTGCTCACCTCAGTTGCAGTTGGGCCTTAGCAACCAGAGAAGACAGTGGTCGTGTGTGTGTGTGTGTGTGTGTGTGAGACTTATGCAAGTGTGTGTCTTGTTTTCTCTCTGTCTGAAGGAGGACTTAGTTCAGTAGGTAGTATCTAGCAGTCTTTATAATGTGAATATGTGCCAGACCACAAAGTTATCTGGTAAAACCTAAAAACTGAAGATGCAGAGTAAGACCATGAACCACTTCAATATTTTAGGCTACTAAATGATGAGAATATTAATAACTTTATGGAAAAACTGAAGGTGCAAAGCTAGAATAATGTTACATATACTCCCAGAAATGTTGAGTATACCCCCACCAAATTTATCAGCACTCGCTGAAATTTTTACTGCTTCCTAATCACTGATTAATGATGTATTAAAACGCAGTTAAGGTGATGGCACGAAAGTGGTTGACGCCTCATTTTCAGACACTGAGGTTGGTAGCTAAGCTATATTATGAGAGAGAGCATATAAAACAGCTTATGTTTGCCTCAAATGGCAATACAGGTCACAAATTAGAGTAGCCAAATTTAGGTCAAATATGGCGATGACATTGAAAACTCTCATCATGGATGTAATGCTGCAAGGAATGTCATTAACATAGAATTATACAGAAGTAGACACAGTCAAAAAACTATAAACAATATCCGTACTACTATAGATTAATCTCTCTCTTCCATGTGCTACTCAGATTGTTACATTTTACAAGGATATTGATAACTTGTACATGGAAAGAAGCAGAAGTAAACAATTAAATAAATGGCAAGACTGACCTGTTCCAAGTCTAAAGACATTAACTGCCCATAAAATTTTGTGATAAAAAATGTGTGGTATTTAATATTAAACTCTCTTTGCGTTTTAATACATTGTGTCCATAATTAAATTTCCAGTTTCAAAATGCTGTAGAAAGAGAACCACTGCTCAGAATGAGGTCAAATTTGAACACCATGTTATTGACACGGGGGAAAACACCATGGAACAAAAAAAGTTTAATGAAAATTGTACCAGTACATGGCATGGTAAGCATCAGAATATGCACGCCAACAGATGTGTGGCACATGGCTATTCCTCAGTTTGCATCAGACACACCTAACATGACTCTCTGCATGTATGGTAAAGCTCTTTTGCAAGAATGGTTACTGTGTGCCAGTAGCTCTGAACAAATTCCGGACAATCAAAAGAGGCACTGGTCTGATATCTACTAAAGATCTGGAGAAAATTATTACAAAATTCAGAGAGACAGGTTCAACAAAGTAGGAAATGATAGATTCCCACTTACTGTAAGGAAGACAAGTTAAATTGCAGACAGGCACAATAAGACTTGCTCACATAGTAGTGGAAAATGAATGGCTATGGAACATTTCTGTGGACAGATTGGGCCCATTTCCATCTCTAAGGACATGGCAATAGAAAGAATTGTAGAATACTGGCAACAGAAAATTTGCATGCTTATCAACGGCTACCAGTTCATTCTGCAAAGGCGATTGTGTGGTGCAGGCTGACTGCACCGTTTTTCATAGCGGAGTATTTTTCCAAGGAGATGGGTACTGCAGGTGCTGTTACCTGTAACACCACTGGTAAATGCTGCGAGAGTCTTGCATACCGATGTTCCAATGCTTCAACTGCGTGGATGTGTAGGTAGGATTATTTTTGTGCAAGATGGCGCTCCTCCGTACATTGCGTAGCCAGTGAGCCAGCTGCTGCAGAGGAATTTCAGAAATGCTAGAATTATTAGCTGTCATTTCCCTGCATTGTAGCCATCCATGTCACCTGATGTTAATCCGTGTGGCTTTTGGATGTTGTGTTCATTGCTCCAATTACAAAAATAAGGAACTGAAGGCATGCATTGCCCAATTCATTCTGAATGTAAACACCAAGACACTCAGATCTTTTGTGGAATGTGCTGTTTCTTGAGTTCAGCTTCTGGCAGAAAGTAGTGGACAGCATATTGAACATGTCTTTTGCAAGTCTCATGACACTAAGAAACCAATGTCATTTTGCTTTTTATGCGGTTTTTGGTTCCAGGACAATTGAAAACTAATGTCATTTTACTTTTTATGTGTTTATGGCCTCAGGCCAATTTTCTCGTCTGATGTATGACTTTGCGATGGCGGATGGGCTTACCTAACTAACAGTTCCATAACTGTTGACAGCCGAACTTTGCAGCCCTGCATGTTGTGGCGTAATGTGAAACTCAAACTATAGCCACTGTACTCTGATTCATCTCCCATTTCTAGCCGACCCCATTTACCTTAAGATGCCTACTGCGCCATTTATTGGTAAAATGTTCGGAGTCCCCCCACCCACCCCCTCCTTGCATCAATAATATACTTAATATGCTGTTCAAATTTGATGTCATTCTGAGCAGTGGTTTTCTTTCTGCAGCGTTTTGAAGCTAAAGGCTTTAATTGTGGTCATCCCGTAAATTGGATCTTTGTTCATGGCTATTATCTAGAATCTCTGAAAAAGACAATGATTATTCCCCTAAATAAAAAGGATGAAAAATTGTGTGCTAACAGTTGACATCAGTTTTCTCTGGTTCCTGGATTTTCCAAACAACTGAAAACTTTATATAACATCAAACACGTTTGCATTTGTTGAATAATAATATCAGTTTTGGCAAAATGTGTTAAACATTCTAGATCACAGTCCATACGAAACACAGTATTAATACTTGGAGACAGTAATGCATGAATCGGCAAAGAACACCAGCAGAGATAAATAGTAGGAAAATCCCCTGCACATAAAAGTATCAACAAAAATGGAGAAAGACTCTTGAGCCTGCACAGACAGCATAACATAGTACTATAATCTACATTCTTCAAAAAAACTTCCTAGAAAACAAACAACATCAGTATCACCAAACCTAATTTATGATAAAAAATAACTCGGTCACACTTCTGTAAGTACACACTCTGCAATGGAGCTACTCAATGTAAAAGTTGTCAAGAGAGCCAGTTTAGGTCTGTCATTAAATTAAAGATTAGACCAATATTTAGGAACAAGAACCAATACCAGTCCAAAAAGTTTGACATACAGAAGTTATCTAGAGAAAATGATTACAAAATGCAGTTGGAAAAAGAATACCAAAATGTTGGGAACAATTTCAGAAAGACATTACTCAGATTGCAGAAGAAATTATTCCTCTTAAAAGAAAGAAATGAAAATATGCATGGTAGAATGATGACCGTGTGAGTTACTTACAGACATACAATGAGCTCGAAATATCTGGAACGCAAATAAAAATGATAAAAACAGGAAAAAATTTATAGAAGTAAGGAAAAGCTCTCTAAAAGATCAGAGTATAACACACAAGAGACCAAGTAACATCAAATGAGTCAAATAGTAAGCAGAATAACACAAGGAACTCTCATAAAACATTCACAAATAATTTAAATAAGTACACACAACCAAGTTCACAGTTTATAGATCCAAAAACACAGAAGACAGTATATAATAACACAGAGAACTGTACAATATTTGTGGACTACTTCAAAGGACTACACAACTCTGATCCACCAAAAGAAAAATTTCATTTTGATAATGTAATCCAAACACAACCAGACTAAAAGCCACCAACAGTAGAGGAAATTTGAGAAATCATAAAACAACTTAAAAATAACAAAGCACCAGGAAAAGACTATATATTTGCTGTATTGTGGGAACACACTGCTGACAAACTTATTCTGTATCTAACAGAAATCATTAATGAAATTTGGACTACAGGCAGCTTATCAACACAATGGACATTGGCACTAATACATCAACTACATAAAAATGGAAAGAAAACTGATCCTAACAATTAAAGAGGGATCTACCTCTTGCCAGTGACATGTAAGATTTTGTCCATGCCAATTTAATGACAGCTTAAGGAATAGTCGACCTACAACTAGGAGATTATCGAGCAAGATTTAGGAAGGCAAGGTCTTGTGTAGAGCAAACACAAAATCTAAAGTACATGATAGCAATGAGGTAAATCAGAAACTTGAAATACATGATAACTTTTGCAGATTTTGAAAAGGTGTATAGCTCAGTTGATAGAACTGCACTAAATAACATTATAAATGAATTCTGACTCGACAATAACACAACAGGAATAATTAAATGAACTTTAACAAAAAAACATTGAAAGTAAAATTTATGGTGAACTGTCAGAACATTTTGAAATAAAATCGGAAGTGAGACAGGGAAATGATTTATCACTCCTACTTTACAACTGTGAATCAGAGAAGGTAGCAACAGAATGGAGAAAATCCATCAAAACTAAAGGTGTTCAACTAGGAATAAACCAAACAGAATCACGATAAATTGTCTAGCTTTTGCAGATGACCGGGCATTAATTACTGACTGACTGGATAAAGCCAAAGAATAAATCACAGAACTGCAGAATCAGACAGACAAAAATACAACTAAAAATATTATTTGGAAAAAAAACACACATCGTGACAAATCTCAATGATGTCCCTCCAAATCTTAAAAATCATAACAACACAATACCTAACACTGTTTTAAACAAACACCAGAGAAAAAGATAGCCATAGAAAACAGAAACATAAAAAGAACATTACAAATGTCAAAAAACATATAGAACAAAAAAGATGGAACATAAAAATAAGACACTATCAGACAGTGGTAAGGCCTGAAACACCGTAGCTATCAGAAACATTTAAAGTGACAATATTTGGGATCTTGGAAAAACTGGGAAAAGCTGAAAGAAGCATTCTAAGGAAAATACTGGGACCCAGAAGTATAGCAATGTCGAACACAAATTAAGATCAGAGAGCTCTATTTGAAAATGGAAGAGCTAACTGATGTAATGACGAAAAGGAGACTACAGTTTTATGGACACTCATACTGAATGGATAACAACAAACTAACCCAACAGATCTTCAACATAGTAAACACCTGAGAATCGAAATTCACATGGTTCAACAAAATTGAAAAAGATATGAAAATCACTGGAATGAGAATTCACATAATAGGTGAAAGAATATTTTTTAGAGAAGCAACACAAAAGGAAGGATTTCAGGAAAGAAAGAGGTCTGCGAAAGGAAGAAAATGGGCCCAGGAAGAAGGATGAAGGAAGTCTGGGAGCAATGAAAATTAGACACAAGGGAGGGGGAGGAATGGCGAGGTAGGAGCAGGGGGAGATGCTGTAGTGCTTACCATATAGTGTGGATGTTCATGGTAGGGACAGTATAGTGGACTGCTAAGTGCCATGTCATGAGGCTGTGCTGGGGAGAGACAAGGGTGGTGGGAGAAGTAGAGAAGGGGAAATAGATTTTCTGGTATGGTGGAAGCCGCAGGTAGGGCTGGAGTGGGAGCAGAGAAGGGGTGGAACCAGGTGGTCACGGGGACTGAAGGGGTGGAGGGGGGGGGGGAAGATTATGGGAATGAAGGGTACATTGCAGGGAGGGTTCCCATCTGCAGTTTACCCAGATTGGAAAAGCTGGTGTTGGTGGGAAGAATCCACTTGGCACAAGCTGTGAAGCAGTTACTAAACTCAAGCATGTCATGTTGGTCAGCATGCTCAGCAACTGGGTGGTCCAGCTGTCTTTGATGGTGTGGGAGTCATTTGTGACAAGAACCTAGCAGGTGGTTGTGGTAGAATGAGTGGGATAGTTTTTGCATCTCCATCTATTGGAGTCATATGAGCCACGTGGTGTGGGTTGGGAGCACCCGTGATTTGGGGGACAGACATGGATATTGTGTAGGTTTGATGGGGATGGAATACCATTGTGGGATGGGTGAGGAGCATGATGAAAAATAGTCAAATCTTGGTGAAGAACTAGACTCTGTCATTCCAGTACTGTGTGGTACTGAGTCATGTGGTAGGGCACTCTCCTTTTGGTCGGTCATTGGGTACTTGCGGGGTGGTAGGTGACTGGAAAGACAAGAGAAAGGAGATCTGTTTGTGAACAATGTGGCAAGGCTAAATTTGATCTGTAGAGACCACAGTGAGACCCTTTGCACATTTGGAGGAGGACTGCTCATCACTACAGATGTGACAACAGTTGATGGCTACACTTCAATTGGAATGGATTGTAGCTGTCAAAGTAGATTTACTGATGAAGCTCTTCTTGAAGGTGGCATGTTGGACTGAGAAGGATCAGGTGAAGTGAATGGGTGGAAGGTGTTGAGCTTCTGGAAGAATGTGAATAAGGCGTCCTCACCCTCAGTCCAGATCATGAAGATATCAACAGTGAATCTGAACCAGTTGAGAGGTTTCCAATTCTGGGTGGCTAGGAAGGTTCCTTTTGGTGCCCCATGAATAGGTTGGCATAGTATGGTGCCCGCGCAAGTGCCCATTGCTGTACCACGGGCTTGTTTGTCAGTGATGCCTTCGAAGGAAAAGTAATTGTGGGTAAGGATATAGATGGTCATACTGACGAGGAAGGATGTTGTAGGTTTGGAATCAGTTGGGCATTGTGAAAGGCAGTGTTCAATAATCAGAAGTTCATGGACATTGGTATGTTTGTATAGAGGCAGGTGGCACTGACTGTAATGGGAAGGGCACCTAGCTGTAGCCTGTGGAGAGCTTGTGGAGGAAATGATTAGTGTCTTTTATAAAGAAGGCAGGCCAAGGTTGATAGGCTAACGCCATCGGTCAGCAAGGACAGAGATTCTGTCTGTGGGGTTGCAGTAACCACCCAGAATAGGTTGCCATGGTTGCTGGAGTTTATGTAGTTTGGGAAGCATATAGAAGGTAGGAGAACCTGGTGTGATGAGCACGGAGATGAGGTGAATGAGGTTCAACACACACACACACACACACACACACACACACACACACACACACACACACACGTGGTCAGGTGTCACAAACAAATCTCCTTGGCTATATCCTCCTGTCACATTCTGATTAATTCATTTCCTACTTCCAAAAAACTGTGAAGGACCCTCCACAACTAGAAGCACCCATATTGTGATTACCTCAATACTTTACTCTGCTAAGGCTCTGAGTTTCTCAAGTGAAGCCCTGAAATGAGCTCCTCTTTCTTTTATATCCTCCATGCACCACCCACTGTTGTCTTCCATCACCCTTCTAACCTGTGTAACATCCTGCTAAAATTTTATGACATTTCCCAATCATAAACTCTAACTCAAGGTTCCTACCCGTACTGTTGTCCCCACTACAAAATCTGCACCATGCACCCATCTACTGCCATCTATGCCAGCTACATTACTGGTAAATCCTAAAATACCAAAGCCAGAACAAGTTGCAAAACAACACATGTCATCTGTCCCATTGCACGATAAGTGGTAGCACCCCACTGTTAGGAGGTGTTTCAAATTGTAGGTGCTGATACCAGAGGTAATGATCCAATGACTGTACGTAAGTGGACAGTAGTGAGAACGAACCTCGCTGCTGAGATGGGGATAGGAGTTCCATGGAGCAGGCAGTGCAGAGGCAAGAGCTCCATGAAATCTAAGAATGCAAAATACTAGGGATAATAAATGTATTCAGAGAGGCAGTATGTGAGTTGGTAGCTGTCTTCATTTATCATGTACTGAGTTGTAATTTTGAAGATACACTCCTGGAAATTGAAATAAGAACACCGTGAATTCATTGTCCCAGGAAGGGGAAACTTTATTGACACATTCCTGGGGTCAGATACATCACATGATCACACTGACAGAACCACAGGCACATAGACACAGGCAACAGAGCATGCACAATGTCGGCACTAGTACAGTGTATATCCACCTTTCGCAGCAATGCAGGCTGCTATTCTCCCATGGAGACGATCGTAGAGATGCTGGATGTAGTCCTGTGGAACGGCTTGCCATGCCATTTCCACCTGGCGCCTCAGTTGGACCAGCGTTTGTGCTGGACGTGCAGACCGCGTGAGACAACGCTTCATCCAGTCCCAAACATGCTCAATGGGGGACAGATCCGGAGATCTTGCTGGCCAGGGTAGTTGACTTACACCTTCTAGAGCACGTTGGGTGGCACGGGATACATGCGGACGTGCATTGTCCTGTTGGAACAGCAAGTTCCCTTGCCGGTCTAGGAATGGTAGAACGATGGGTTCGATGACGGTTTGGATGTACCGTGCACTATTCAGTGTCCCCTCGACGATCACCAGTGGTGTACGGCCAGTGTAGGAGATCGCTCCCCACACCATGATGCCGGGTGTTGGCCCTGTGTGCCTCGGTCGTATGCAGTCCTGATTGTGGCGCTCACCTGCACGGCGCCAAACACGCATACGACCATCATTGGCACCAAGGCAGAAGCGACTCTCATCGCTGAAGACGACACGTCTCCATTCGTCCCTCCATTCACGCCTGTCGCGACACCACTGGAGGCGGGCTGCACGATGTTGGGGCGTGAGCGGAAGACGGCCTAACGGTGTGCGGGACCGTAGCCCAGCTTCATGGAGACGGTTGCGAATGGTCCTCGCCGATACCCCAGGAGCAACAGTGTCCCTAATTTGCTGGGAAGTGGCGGTGCGGTCCCCTACGGCACTGCGTAGGATCCTACGGTCGTGGCATGCATCCGTGCGTTGCTGCGGTCCGGTCCCAGGTCGACGGGCACGTGCACCTTCCGCCGACCACTGGCGACAACATCGATGTACTGTGGAGACCTCACGCCCCACGTGTTGAGCAATTTGGCGGTACGTCCACCCGGCCTCCCACATGCCCACTATACGCCCTCGCTCAAAGTCCGTCAACTGCACATACGGTTCACGTCCACACTGTCGCGGCATGCTACCAGTGTTAAAGACTGCGATGGAGCTCCGTATGCCACGGCAAACTGGCTGACACTGACGGCGGCGGTGCACAAATGCTGCGCAGCTAGCGCCATTCGACGGCCAACACCGCAGTTCCTGGTGTGTCCGCTGTGCCGTGCGTGTGATCATTGCTTGTACAGCCCTCTCGCAGTGTCCGGAGCAAGTATGGTGGGTCTGACACACCGGTGTCAATGTGTTCTTTTTTCCATTTCCAGGAGTGTATTATAAGGAGGTGAATTGCATCTCACTTATTTACGTGGTGGTGTGAATGAGAATGAGAAGTTAATTTTCAGCAGCTTTATATGCAGCCTGTAAGGAGGCAAAGTCTGAGCCAGGTTGGAGGAAGAAGGCACATGGATTCAGGGCACATGGATCCAAGGAAGGGAGGACAGATACCACTTTATGGGAACAGAGGTACGGTGAAGTATAACAAAACAGCACACAGCCCAAGCCAACCCGAAACACTTCACGATTGCATCTTTCTATCTGGTGTGGTAAAAATTAACAGGAATTTTTTTCGTAAGGTGTCTTTATTTATTCATCAACATCAACTTGTCCCCTTCAAAGTAATTCCCCTCAGATATAAAACACTTGTGATGGGACATTTTCCAATTTGGAAGTGCTTATGGACCTCACTTTTTGTTATGGCATTCAGCTCCTTCGGTGATTTTGTTTTTATCTCATCTGTGGTGGCAAAACAACCTCCTTTCATGTTTCCTTCCAGCCTTGGGAATAGAAAGACATTGCAGGGGACTGTGTCTGGCAAATATGGTGGCTTAGGCAACATAACTAGTTTGTTTCTTGCCAAAAAATCATGAACAAGCATTGATGTGTGAGTGGGAACATTATCGTGATGCAATTTCCAGAGTGGCTTAGCCACAATTCTGGTTGTTTTCTTCTGACTGCTCCATGCAAAAGGCAACTTTAAGGTGGTATTCCTTATTGACCATATGACCATAAGGCAGGAACTCATGATGTTCTATCCCATTGTAATCAAAGAAAACAGTAAGAAGAAACCTTCAAATGTGCTCAAACTTGTCAAATTTTTTTCAGTCTTGGCTCTTGAGGCACTTTCAATTGGGGTGATTGGGCCTTGGTTTCAACATCAGAGCCATATACCTATGTTTTATCACCTGTTTTAACCTTCTTTAGAAGTTCTGAATCATTGTTGACTTCATTCAGCTGTTCCTGAGTGATGTCTGTGTGACATCAGGTTTGGTTGAATTTTCAGAACAAACTTTACTGCTACACATTTCATGCCCAAAACTTCTAAAAGAATTTGCTTGGCATAAGGCAAAGGATATGCCAACACCATCAGCGAGCTCTCTGATGATGATTCGGTGATTTTCCAGAGCTATTTTTTTTACTTCTTTGACATTGTCGTCAGTAATTGATGTGCTAGGGCGACCAGGGTGGTTGTCATCAACATCCTCTCGATCCTCTCTGAAAAGTTTATAACACTCATAATCTCTTGTCTTACTCATAGCAGGTTCACTAAGAGCTGCAGTCAACATTTTGAATGTGGTGCTGCAATTTATTCCATTTTTCAAGAATAATTTAATACAAATTCTTTTATCTTTCTTTTTCATAAGTAAAGATTCCCCGAGCACACAAAGACGTGCATAACCTTTTCAACTGTCGACAATAAACTAAATACTCAAAACAGCTGAAAA
Organism: Schistocerca cancellata; assembly: GCF_023864275.1. Classification (NCBI taxonomy): domain Eukaryota; kingdom Metazoa; phylum Arthropoda; class Insecta; order Orthoptera; family Acrididae; genus Schistocerca; species Schistocerca cancellata. The sequence goes on along the minus strand of NC_064634.1, from coordinate 3,619,188 downwards.
TGTAAATGTACACCAGGAACATGTGTACCAACAAGATAAGAAAAAGTTTTGAAAATCAGATGTATAAACCCTGAAATTAAAAAATTCCCATTACTTTTTGATAACACCTCATATATCCATTTGTTCTTTGATAATGTATATTTTAGTAAACGATATATAGTGCTATACAACATGTCAGTATTTAAACATATCTTTCTAACCTCTCAATCTCTATTGTAAAAGTTTTTTTTCTTCTTAAAAATGTATGAATAAATAAATAAACTGCCATGAAAGATGAGGCAACTGTCTGTAATCAAGAAAATGTGTTAAAATCAAGCAGTTTAAACATGAAGAGTCAAGCAGTATATTGCTCCCTCCTACGTATATCTCGCGAAGAGACCATGAGGATAAAATCAGAGAGATTAGAGCCCACACAGAGGCATACCGACAATCCTTCTTTCCACGAACAATACGAGACTGGAATAGAAGGGAGAACCAATAGAGGTACTGAAGGTACCCTCCGCCACACACCGTCAGGTGGCTTGCGGAGTATGGATGTAGATGTAGATGTAGAAGAAGAAGACTGGGCTTGTGCAGTTTACAGAACAAGACATGTGCTAATCCCCAGCTTTTTGAGTAAGGGCTGAGATATTTCAGTTTTATGCCTCTGTATCCTGGTGCAGGAAAACTGGGAAATAACACACTAAAAATTTTGGGAGCATAGTGCTTTTAAAAGGGATAGTTACAAATTGAAATTTTCTTAGGAATAGTAAGCATAATAATGTATGTGATAAAATATTTTATTACTATAGCCAAAAATTTGATTTTATATTCACTTACAGTTCATTTACAGTAGCAACATATAAATATTTATGTGACCGAACAATTTTTTTTTCCAACTGCTACATTTGCAGTCTTCACATGAGCCCCATAATTACAAATGAGCCTTTTCTATAGTATTATATAATAGGGCAATGCAAAATGAAAGAGAGAAGACTCACAAACACCCAAAACTGTTGTAACTATCGAAGAGTGAAATGCGAACTGTTTTACTTGTCATTTTACAGTTTATTTGGTATGACCAGTTTGAACTGAAGTTGAATTCATGCTATTTAAAAATATTATTTGCAGTAATTTATTCTTATCAAAAATGGAGGCAGTGGTCGTCATTTAGCACACTTTCGCTTCTTTCCAAAATGGCATTATTTTATATACAAGGTAGTAAAATTCAGTATATTGCATGTTTTGGTAATATTTATATTAAATTTGTATTGAAATTTATGTTGTGACTTCTTTGCAAAACATTCCAAGAATCTATTGACCGATATCACACCCTGGGAGCTTCTGTTCTTCAGTAGAGGTACTATTATATACAATTCAAAGTAACAGCTGAACCATTAGTTGGAATTCTTTACTTAATTAACCCTACAGTGAATGCTTTCTGTGTGTGGTCAGCCAAGGAATAGCCAGCCATCGAAGAAAGTCAGAGCTCTTCCATAAAAAGTATGTCACAGTATATTCTTCTTTCTTAATTCCTTTTTGTCTAGCTTGATTTACATTTAAACTTTCATAATTTCTAATATGGAGCACTACTGCTCACGAGCATGTGACACACTAGTTTTAGATGCTAGTGTTTTGTGCACAACTGCTGCCAGCCTCAGAGACACAACAGTGTTGTGTGAATTGCTTTAGCGGCCCTTGCTGGTTGAATATCAAGTTATAATGTCAGTTTGTTTATTTGTTTTGAAGTGAGTGATTGTCTAGCAGGTGGTCCATTACAAGCAGTACCTTTGGCCCACTGGAAAAGAAGTTTTACATGGGATGGAGTTTGCCTCTTTACCTTTTGTAGATACTTTGTACAAAGCACACAGAAAATTAGACCAATAGTACACTGATTTCAGTAGCAGGAACAGCATGACAGAATGTTCATTTTACACTTTGGATAAACATGTGATAACCTTTGCAATACTCTATTATTAACATCATTAATGTACAATAAGGACTTACTGTGATACTAAATCTACATATTGTCTGAAAAGGTATGTTTACAAATTTTTCTTCTTTATCAGTAAACATAATGTCAAATTATACCTTGGTGATATAAGACAAAACTCATTACAGCAAATGGGGGTTTGTTTGCAATACAATCCATAAACTGTTTATTTACATACAAGAAATGAGATACCTAGCTTTGGAAGTTTCTGAGTTGAATCATATAGGATTCCATTATTATATACACTTTTAGAGACATTGGCTGTACAGTTCAGTTCCTCTGTATTCTATTCATTTATTGAAATGTAGAGGCGCAAACTTGCTTGTTAAAAAAAGAAGAAAAATGTTTTCACAACCGACACTTCACAAATATCTGTTTTTCCATGTACCGTTCATTCGGAAAGACTTAAACATGACTGTTACCTAGAGTAACACAAAAATCACAGTGTAGCATGAGGCAGTGGACTCCAGCACTCGTTGCGTGATGCTGGCGAGCCCGTGCCTTCGTCGCTGTACGGTTCGGTCTTCTCGTGCCGATACAGGGAGACCGGAGAGGATCGCTGCTGCGGCTGAGGTGACGGCTGATGGTACTCGGGAGCTGGGGCCGTCGTGGGCTCGTCTGCTATGAGCGGCAGGAACTCTGTTCCCTGGAAGACATTTCAATTTTTATTCTGCCTTTTTTTATTTTGATTAGGACTGGAGTTTTGAAATCTCATTTGAGACTGAGCAAAAGTAGGCTTGTGATGTAACATACTAATGAAGTAATGTTTGAGGAAACAGAAAAAGCAGCCAAGAAAGGGTGTGTATGTGTCGGGTAACTCTCTTCTAACCTCCAAGCTCTACAAACATTCCCATACATACCAAGCTGTAATAGTATTCTTGGAAGAGAGACTGGTTAGGCACATCTCAGGGGTCTCTCCCAGAGTAAATTTTTAACTCTGAAGTAGGTAGTGCCTTTGTGAAACATTCTGACGGGTGAGTACTATACGCCATACTGGGACTTAAACCTGGACCTTTTCCTTTTGTCGGCACTGCTCTGACCCACTGAGCTATCAAAGGATGACTCCTTGCTTCAAGATATTTTAGTCTAGTGCAGTACACAGCAGACCTGTGCTGAATTTGTGACAGCAAGGTCACTCAAGAGAGCCAATGATCTGATTCCCAGTCCCACTCTGGAGACAGTTTTAATTTGTTAGGTAGTTATGAAACTATGCACTGGGAAAGTTCTTTTGATTGGCCACTGTTTATGAAAAGTTTTTAGCTTCGCACTCCTTTGTATTACATGCATCAACTTTAATTGTTAGATTAGTTCTGTATGATACAGCATGGTGTTTCTGTTTTTGTTGATGCCACTGTGTGAAGAAAGAAGAGATTGTTTTGGTGATATACTGTTCCTGAAAATCACTAAGTGAGTTACGGATCTCACTGTGTTCGTCAGACACGTCATTATTCTGAGGCAAGCTGTGCTGTAAGTGGCCCTTGATATCCTGGATACTGGGAGAGAGATGATGTCTGAGCTGCTCCCATACATGTTCCATCAGGAACACATCTAGGAATGTTGCTGTTCATAGGAGTACTTCAACATCACACAGACAGTTCATAGAGACATGCCATGCACGGAGGAGCCATGTGCTTTTGGAAAATGGTACCACGACAGTGTCGTATGAGATACAGTGCGTGAGGATGTATGATATCCCTGAGGTAATGTGGTACCATCAGAGTTATCTTGTTCACTATCAGCTGTCCCCTGAAGTCGTACCAGATGGTTTCACACAAACATGATGCCAGAAGTAAAACCAATACGACTGTCAAAAACAGTGAAAGGATGTAACCTCTTCCCAGGTAGTCGGCATAGTTCCCAACAACAGTCATGCAGGGTAGTGCAGAACCGTGACTCATCGCTGAATATATTCCAATGCCATTCAGTAGCAGTCTGGTTATGGTACCACTCCGAACACAACCGTTTGTGTTGTGGTGTTAATGGGAGTCTACACACACAGGGTGCTAATTCCGTAGTCTGGCTGCTACAAGTCTTGAACCAGTGATGCTAGATGACACAGAGTGTTGCAGGGAATCCATTACACAGTGTTGGACAGTAGGTGCAGATGTGAAGGGGTTACAATGAGCTCGGTGCACAATATTGCAATCCGTCCTTGTGGTGTTCAGATTATTCCATAGGAACCTTGACAAAAAGTGTGCCTGCTCTCACATCTCCGTGCAGTCCGACATTGGGTCACTGTTGTTTGTTGTTGTTGTGGTCTTCAGTCCTGAAACTGGTTTGATGCAGCTCTCCATGCTACCCTATCCTGTGCAAGTTTCTTCATCTCTCAGTACCTACTGCAACCTACATCCTTCTGAATCTGCTTAGTATATTCATCTCTTGGTCTCCCTCTACGATTTTTACCCTCCACACTGCCCTCCAATGCTAAATTGGTGATCCCCTGATGCCTCAGAACATGTCCTACCAACCGGTCTCTTCTTCTCGTCAAGTTCTGCCACAGACTCCTCTTCTCCCCAATCCTATTCAATACTTCCTCATTAGTTATGTGGTCAGCATTCTTCTGTAGCACCACATTTCGAAAGCTTCTATTCTCTTCCTGTCCAAACTATTTATCGTCCATGTTTCACTTCCATACATGGCTACACTCCACACAAATACTTTCAGAAACGACTTCCTGACACTTAAATCTATACTCGATGTTAACAAATTTCTCTTCTTCAGAAACGCTTTCCTTGCCATTGCCAGTCTACATTTTATATCTTCTCTACTTCGACCATCATCAGTTATTTTGCTCCCCAAATAGCAAAACTCCTTTACTACTTTAAGTGTCTCATTTCCTAATCTAATACCCTCAGCATCACCTGACTTAATTCGACTACATTCCATTATCCTCGTTTTGCTTTTGTTTATGTTCATCTTATATCCTCCTTTCAAGACACTGCCCATTCCGTTCAACTGCTCTTCCAAGTCCTTTGCTGTCTCTGACAGAATTACAATGTCATCGGCGAACCTCAAAGTTTTTATTTCTTCTCCATGGATTTTAATACCTACTCCGAATTTTTCTTTTGTTTCCTTTACTGCTTGCTCAATATACAGATTGAATAAAATTGGGGAGAGGCTACAACCCTGTCTCATTCCCTTCTGAACCACTGCTTCCCTTTCATGCCCCTCGACTCTTATAACTGCCATCTGGTTTCTGTACAAATTGTAAATAGCCTTTCGCTCCCTGTATTTTACCCCTGCCACCTTTAGAATTTGAAAGAGAGTCGGGTCACTTTCACACCCGAATGCCCCACAAATCAGGATACTGCATGATCTGGCCGGCCAGCCAAATGGAGCCCCACAGGGAGGCCCTTCTCAAACTCTTTCAGGTGCTGATAATGATGTCTCATACAAGTACACAGCATCCCTGTGTCCCTCACAATGAGCACTCAACATCTAATGCTGTTCACACCTGTTATATATGCTACCGGACCTGCTAACAACATTAATGCACTCTGGTGGAAGTTCTGCCCGTTACAGAGAATTATATCTTTAACCATTTACATACCCACCAATGGAGTGCAGGTTTACAAAATTTCATGGACATCTGACTGTGTCTCGTAGGTGTATCACTGTTTTTGTCAGTCAGTGCACATCAGCACTCTGCATGAGCACGGCCACCTCATCATCAGCAGCAGCTGCAACAGCAGCTCTTTTAAATCCATTGCTGGACAGATGCCTCCAACTGACTTTTACAAGCTTTATGGTCCTCAGTTATGGGCGTACATGCTCCTCCATTTTTCCTAACATCACTAGACACCCATTTTCCATTAAATCATCATCTCATGTTCATTTTCCATTAAATCATCACCTCAGCCTCTTCCTAACTCTTTGGATCCAGCAAAGAACTTCGTTGCTCCATCCAGCGTTTGTTCGTGTCCCACCCAAGTAAGTTTTATTTTTGTTAGTCACAGTTACACTGCAGTCCACTGTCTGGTCCGTTTGCAAGTCTCCTGTCTCAAAAAACATGGGTTCCTTCAGTAGCTGCTGAGCTACTATAAGATACCGAATTTTTTCCATTAAAAGTTCATGCCTCACTGTCATATGTCAAAACTGGTTGATTGCAATCTTTATGTTTCATACACATCAGAATTGCACATTTGAAAATACTAGTTAGTGTACCAAAAAAAATTTTTTCGTCCTTTTTATTCTTGTTATTTCTTTACCTCGGCCATTATTGCACACAGAAATTAGTTTAAATGCAGGTGTACTCAACTGAAGCACACACTGATTGTTCAGTTGAGGTTACTATGAAATGACTGAAACATCTCCAGTATGTTTGTGGAAACTCACTAAATGAAATTTAAAAAAATAAAATATGTTGTAATTTAGGTACTTCATTAGTCAGAAAGTACAAGCTTCCACATAAAACAGATAAAAAAGCCCCTTGACTTTGAGTGATATAACTACACTTTTTTTAAGAAGAAATTAACTTCATTGGACACTCTGAATCACTGTTCATTGTGGCTCACCTGCACTCACTCATGCATGGAGCATGCCTCCATCCTTGCTACCATCCCTATTTTCCTTTCCCTGTTGCTTCATAGCCTGGGTTGTGAGTAACTGAATCTCCTTTCCCTTCTTCCCTTTCTTTCCCCTCTCTCCTCCCTGATGAAGGAACATCTGTTCCGAAAGCTAGGAATGTAATTTTTGGTTCTGTTTTATGTGTATCTATCGGCTGTACTGAGCTGAGGTAAGTACTGGCCAGCCCCTCTATCTCTTTGTTAGTATTTGAGTACTGTTCATATATGTTGTACACCAAACACGTTTTTTAACATTGTAAATTACATTTTACAAAATGGATAATATTGAACAGAATAAATAATTAAAACAGACAGTATTGCATATTAATATTTACTTGATTATATTGATTTTTTTCCAAAGAATACTGTTACTTATGTATGTAACTATAAAACCTGTTTACAGCATGCTACCACTTGTCACCCAGCTCTACAACAAACTTGGCTGTTGTCTTGTAGATAACACATTGTTTTAATCATTGAATCTAGATACAGTCTTCAGATAACCTCACTACCTGCTCTTTCTACAAGTTAAGTTTTTATTTCTCTTTCGAACTGGTTTGTTGATTTTAGATTGGAGCTTGTTGAATATCTTCACACCAGAGCACAAAAGTCCACTCTAAACAGCAGACAAAGCAACAAACTCTACATTAAAATTATTTTTGTGTCTCATGTTGTGATCCCGTAAATCATAGCTCAGGTGAAAGAGGAGTAAATGTTTTGAGATGTGAGCAAGGATTCCGAACAGAAAAGAAAAAAACATTTATCCTTTATGAATGTGGAACACTGTGACCGTTATGAATAAAGGTTTCTGGAAGGTACTGCAACCAGTTGCCTGTTGTTTTATTCTTCCACTTTAATTTACCACAACGGGTTCTGAATCGCCTAGCGATTCATCATCAGATGGCATATATTTTTTGTATGTTTGCAGCATTGCAGAATTATTAGTATCCACAAAACCCCCATAATGCTGCAAACATACAATAACTATGTACCATCTGATGAATCACAAGGCAATTCGAAACCGGTCATAAAAAAATAAAAATTGAAGAACAAATCAAAAGGCAACTGGTTGCTGTAATTTCTGAAACCTTTCTTAAAGAGACCTCTGCACAGTGTGTAATTATCTATTTTACACAATACTCTTACTGCTCAACTCTGTATTTACTTGCACTATGCATAAGGCAATGGACACTGGTGAGCTAAGTCAATACTTTTGTCTGTAGTTCAAGGCAATGAGATATGCTTCTAATTATAACGGCAAAGGTGCTGAATTGTGCTTGTTGAGGTCGAGAAAAGTATCCTTTATGGCTTTAGCTTCGGTTCCTGAAAGGTTAAGGCTCTTTGACAAAAGTGGTTTTTGCTGAGCTACTGAGGCAACTCGCTGGAGAGCAAAGGACTGTATTTCATTCACACATGCAGTCTGCAGTTTTATTTTCATATTTATTTTTCCCATATCAGAATTGATGGGAACAGAAGAGTTAATAAACTAACGAAATCAATAAGGAATAATAATAAGGTAAATCAATCAATTTCTCAAACAATGTGTATTAGTGAAGAATTTATATTTCAGTCCTTGTTATTCTACAACCGCTGTTTTAGTCACTCTGACACATATCTTTAGAGTTCTTTAAACAAGGCTTTATAATTGCAATTAATTTCTGTAAATCCAGTGGAAATCAAACAGCTGTACGAACATAGTAAAAATCCATCATCATGATCAATTTTCAGCTTGTGTGCATAAAAAAATGTGTTGTATGCATCAAAATTAATTTCATAAAATATTTTTAAAACCAAATCTGTTTTCCACTGAATCATGGGAAGCAACACTGAATTGCTCAAAGATCATATTCATCAACTGTTGTCAGTGCTATGAACATATTTGATTCAAATGATTATGTGGTAAGTATTGTTCTTCTAGCTGCTCAATGGAATGTGAGGATATATACCAGAGTGAGTAAAAGAGTGACTGTAAAATGAGCAGAACTAAAATTTTTATTCTTTACTAATCCAAGGTGTTTGAGAATTTTTGTTTATCTTTTATTTATTTATTTATTTATTATCATCCCAATGATCACATTTGTGATATAGGATTTGTCAGGGTACATTTTAACAACTATATAATATCTTTACAAAATTTGTATCTGTGCTGAATTCATACTAATCTATCTTATGTTTAATACAATATACAACTAATAAGTGTTTTTATAACATAATTTATTATGCACTGATGTAATTTCATTTGTCACATTAACTTAAACATATATTTTATACAGTTGCGCAGAGATATTCACTTATGCTGTAATAGCATTTGTCAAGCATGTGGTTCTTTAGAACAGTTTTAAATTTATCCTCATTTTCCAGCTCTTTGATATGTTTTGGTAGTGCATTAAAAAGTTTGATGCCTTGATTACATACATGTTTCTGGCTTCGGGTCCTTGTTACAGCTTGTATGTGGAGATCTTTACATTGCCGTGTATTGTAATTATGGAAGTCTGTATTGGTTTTCATTTTGTCCTGATTTCTCTTGATCACCAACAGACATTTCAGAATGTATAATGATGGAATTGTTAAAATTTTCAATGCTTTAAAAAGGGGCCTACAATGTGTTTGAGGTGGGCTGTGGGTCATTATCTGAATAGCACGTTTTTGCAATTTGAAAATCTCATTTAGACGACAATTTGTTTTTCCCCAGAATACTATCCCATAGGATGCAATGGACTGAAAATAGCCAAAATATACTAATCTGGTACAGTCATTACTACAAACTCTTGAAATTATTCTAAGCACAAAACATGCTGAATTTAGTTTTAGTGCTAAGTTCACCACATGGTCCTTCCAATTAATCTTCTCATCAATGTGCATACCCAGGAATTTTGCACACTGTACTCTTTCAAGTTGTTTGCCCTCCATGGTGGGATTTAGGTCGTCCTGTTCACTTATTTTTCCATATTGCACATAATTAGTTTTTTTTGCATTCAGTGTTAGCTTGTTAGCACTAAACCATTTTTGTATATCTTGTAGGACATGGTCCACAGTACTGTGCAATGACTGCTTCATATCACTAACTATTAAACTAGTATCATCAGCAAATAACATGATTCTAGCTTTTCTCTCTGACACCTGAATATCATTAATGTAAATGAGGAACAGCAAGGGGCCTAATACACTTCCTTGAGGTTATTCCTTGCCGATTGATTTACATTATTAAAACTCCTATTCCCACCAATTCTGATACAGAGAAAAATATAGATGAAAAAAGACTGGAGATTGCTTGTAGGAACATAGTTCCTCCAGTTCCCAGCCAGTTGCCTCGGTTGCTCAGCCAGCATCACTTTTGTCGAAGGGCATTAAACTTATGGGTACATGACTAGAAGCCATAAAAGGTTCTTTTCTGGATTTCTTGGAAAATATGAGTTTGTGTGGTGATGAAAAGTATTCAATTTTCACTGTTTTGTTGATCTTGTTCATTTTCAGTTGACAGCCTATCATGAACATTATGGGTTATTTTCCTGAAAGTGGGAGGAGGGTTTTGAGTAAAAATGTCTTACAGTCCTTCATTTTATGTAGGGCACAAGCAACACCCCAAACATGAGTCAAATTTGTTGGCCATGTCTGAAGCCTTCCCCTTGTAAGTATAATTTTGTGTTCCATATCATCAAAACCTTTGGCAAAGTCACAAAATATATTAATAGGATAATTTTTCTTGTTTAGCTCTGTCAGTTCTACATTTTTATTCAGTTTTTTTAATTGTTAGAGAATGGAAACATTTATGGAATATGTTTATGATGTCAAAAGGAAACTACTGTAAAACTGAGAAACGCTATTCATTTTTTTTCTTTTCTACCATACTTATTTTACAACCATTTTAGGAGTAAATAACAGTGTCTCAGTTAACAAATACTTCAAAATAGCAATACGTGTACTTATTATTGGACAAAATGTTATTATAAATGATATATTTCTGTGCGATTAGGTTGTATATTGCACCACCTCCGCTAAATACTGAGTTATACTAAATTTGGTTTCAATTCGTTATTCTCTAACAATGCTTAAAGATGTTTACCTACATGTATTTAAAGAAATTTTATTTAAATAGCCAAAAATATTCCCAACATTAACAGTAAGCTTCAAGGGATTGCATTTTATTCTCAGTCAAATTTTACAAAATAATTTAATGATAAATGTAGGTTTGATTTTATTCTCACCTGATAGTGCTGGTGGTAAGGTGACCCTTGGCCTGCCAGGTCCATTGTTCCTAGATGGTGCCAAGTAGCATATCCCGCGGACGGTGGGGGAGGTGGTGGTGGTGTCCCCAGGGAGTGAGTGGGTGGTGGTGTCGAGCTTCCGGGCACCGACCACGCCCCACTGCTTCCGATGTTTGCTGAAGGTGAGCTCATCGGCTGTGGTGATGTGATTGACCACGCAAAACTTGTCGGTGGGCTGAACATGCTTGCAGTTGTCGACTGCGGCTCAGAGTAGGTGACTGCCACAGAAGAATAATCGTTTGTTGTGAAGCAGTCGGTCATCCTACATTTACTTATCAGCACATAAATTCGATTATTTTAGCAGAACTTCTGGATATTAGTGAATGTATGCATGGATGATAAAATGAGTTTTCTTAAAGTCATTTTAATTTTTAAATAAATCTCTACTGCTACTATAAACCTAAATCTTAGCAAAAAATAACTGCTGTGTTTGGTTGTCTGGGAAAATTTCTGAGCAGCTGCAACAATTTATAGTTGACTTCCTTTCCAATGTACTACTTATGTTGCTTCTACTCCCTTGTATCCTGTCTCCCTAGCTTATCACATCATCATTGCTCTAGTTCAGTCTGTGTTACACTGCCATTTTGGTTATAAATTTATCTGCAACAATTAATTCTGTGTAACCAAAATTTGTTTCCATCCTCCTTGAATGTAATTTTTTCATTCTATCTTCATGTTTGTTACTTATTTCTCTTTCATATATGGTGATTTTATGAGATGTTTTTTACTAAGACACAATTCAACATTTTTAGTGAAGTAGGTAGTCTTTTATGAATGGCAATGGGTTCTAAGTCTGGCGTAAGGCAAACAATGTTTAGTTGTATCTCAGTATTTTTAAATGTTTACCACACTTATCTCAAACTGTTTTAGTTGATCTGATGGTAAT